>NC_143399.1:49372211-49680019 GCF_052110815.1 Crocodylus siamensis
TGAACAGTTCGTTCATGTAATTATAGAACTCTGCTAGAGTCTGCACTCTGTAGCTCACTGAGCCTTCTTATCACTTTACTTCTGCTAGTCTTGGATGAGGCTGCAAGTACAGAATAACTTTACACAGCAAGTCACTTATGGTATCTGTCTCCAAAAAATAAAGACGTTGTAGTTTTCTAACTGACATTTTAATAAGTTGTAGTAAATTCCACATACTCATGAGATACCAAGAAAACATTTTCCTGTCTCATTCAGTCATTAGTTTACTGTGTTAAGTGTTTAAAATAAAAACGGTAATGACTTACTGGCTGGGTATGTATGTATGGCTGTCATTGGCATTTGGGGTAATGAGTTAGTTCTTGACTGTGTCATAAATAAACTTTTACTAAAATTCTTGAGTAAAGAACTGTTTGAACACTGTCTTAGCTTTTTATACCTCTCTTGTTTGACTGCCAAGTATTCCCTATCTCTTAACCCTGATAGAACACATGAGAAAAATCCTTTCTCCATGACACTAACTCTGTGTAGCTGCCACTTTATAATATAGTGTGGATGGATGATACATTTGGAAAAAAGATAAAGAAGTTGGAAGATTTCCTTATTTATGCCAGCAACAACTGTGCAGGAAAGTATTATTTTGTAGGCTTAGGTCTTTTGGTTTCTTCCAACTATCTATCTCATCTGTTGCTAACTGCATCTCAGAGTTGTCTGTCAGTTTATCATTGTCTTTTCCAGTTGTGGTCATTTATAAGTAAGAAATCAAGTTACGTATCAAATTAGTTTAGCATTCTTTTTTTATTTTAAATTTTAATAAAATAATAAATACACAAAAATAACCACCCATCCTAGCCTTCAAACAAGCACCAAACCTTACTAACCTCATCACCAGAAGCAAACTTCGTACAGCCCAGAACGGACTGAATGGGTCCAGACTATGCCATGACAAGAAATGTAAAACCTGCCAACATATATCTCCACTGCCCCCACAATTACTACCCCCACAACAGAACCATCAGCATTCCTGGATCTTATAGCTGCACTTCCAGAAATATAATACATCTCATCCAGTGCACCAAATGCCCTGATGGAAAATATGTAGGAGAGACCGAATAACAACTATGCACCAGAATGAATGCACACTGGAAATCTATTAAGGACAAGAATACCCAGTTACCTGTAGGGGCACACTTCTCACAAGAAAACCACTCTCTCCAGTCTCTCAGTTCTAATCCTCAAAGGGAACTTACAAAACACTTTTTGCAGATGAGCCTATGAACTTCACTTCATCACCCTCCTGCATACAAAAAAATCATGGACTAAATGTAGACCTTCGAATTATGACACATCAGAACTTGCTGACATCTGAGTCCCCAGGTACCGCTCCACTATTTACTAGCTACATTCATTCCCTTTCCTCCTCCCCCCAGCCTGTCTCTTACCCACTGGCTCCTTAATTTACATCTTCACTGACTGCCTGTCTTGCATACAGAGCAGCCCAGCTTCTGGCTTCTTTACTACTCATTCCATCCAAGAAGAGCACACACCAACTGCAGATACCCTTCATCAGGCTGAGAAAGCATTTAAACCCAAAAAGCTTGCCAAAGAATTTTTCCAACTATTTGAGTGAGTCTAATGAAATGTATCAGATTTACCAAAGAACCTTGTTTGCCTATGTCCTTAGACCAACACAGCTACAACCTACGCTACCAAAAATAATACATGTTTTATCTGCAAACCTTGAAGTTTTCTTGTGCACTCAGATCTGAAGTGAAAAATGCATGTCCCTTGCAGTTTCAGAGAACCAAAGTTTTATATGCCGTGGCATGTCCAGATATGTACGGACATTTAGTTTCCCGGGGACAAGTAGCAGTGGTGCACCTTGTGCCACAGCTACTTGTTCCTGGGGAACGCCCATGCCATGTGTGCTTTAGCACATGGCAAATTACCATGGGGGCAGTACGGGAGGCTGGGGCCAGCACTTTGTTGACCCCAGCAGCCTTACCTGGGGTCCTGGGAGTCTCCCAGGGCTGCAGCCACGGTGATCCTGCCAGGTGGATCCTGGCCAGCAGCCGCATGGCTTCAGGTTGCCTGGCTCCACTTTTCAGCATCACATGCTACCTTAGCATGCACTGCTTTCAATTTTTTTCTGATTTTTTTTTTTTTTGGTGGGTTTTTTTGACTCCGATATCCATCAAAAATCAGTTGCATATTGATGATGGTTTTCTGTCTCCTGATTTAAAGGCTCCTTATTTAGAGTGAAAGATCTTTGTGACAGGGATTGATCTTCTTTGAGGACCCAGCCATACTTCTGTCCAGTCTCATGATGTACCTTCAGCATTCAGAAGCAGTCAGTTCAGCTTGAGAACAGCCAAAGAGGGAACAGCTGGAGAATGAAACTGAGATGAGTGATCGCATTTTCGTGTGCAACTCCCAAGTCAGAAACCAAGTCTTTCTTTCTTTCCTGCCCCAGCTGCTAGGAAAGAGGCAAAGTTTAAAATATATTTTTCTGTTGCAAAGGGCAGTTTCTTTTGGGCAAGAATTCATAACGTGGAGAACCTGGAGAGAGGGTCCACAGGAGGGCCACTCGTATGGTTGAGGGCCTCTGTGGCCAACCCTATGAGGAGAGGCTGAGGGACCTGAATCTCTTCAGTCTCTGCAAGGGGAGACCTGAAGGGGGATCTTGTGGCTGCCTACAACTTTATCAGGGGCCACCAGCAGGGACTCGGGGAAAGTCTGTTCACCAGGACCCCCCTCGGAGTCACCAGGAACAATGGCCACAAGCTGAGGGAGGATAGGTTTAGGTTAGATATTAGGAAGAACTACTTCACTGTTAGGGTGGCCAGAGCCTGGAATAGGCTTCCCAGAGAGGTGGTACTCTCACCTTCCCTGGAGATCTTCAACAGGAGACTGGATAGGCACCTGGCTGGGGTCTTATGACCCCTCCCACCCCTAGTGCTCCTTCCTGCCCATGGCAGGGGGTTGGGCTAGATGATCTGTCTAGGTCCCTTCCAACTCATTGATTCTATGATTCTATGACAATAATGCAATCTACGGTTTTTCTTCACCATTCTCTCATTTCTCTTAGTGTTGTCAGTTAGCATAACTTGCTGTTAGAGGGTTATTGAAAGGTTGACTGCAGATTAGTATTTGAAAATCCATTTGATTTTATTCCATTCTTCTTTAGTAGTTATTTTTGGAGTGAAATTTTTTTCCATGCTTAAGCAAAACGGAATCCGAGAGATCATCAAACATCATAGATGATTCTCCCTCAAAATCATTCTCCATAAATTTGACCTACAAAGTGGTACCTACCTAATCAGCTGTGAGAGAACAATTTTCACAGCTTGGTTGCAGCCCTAAGAGCCAATTTTCATGATCATTTCACGGCAGCCTTGCCCCTCAGCACTGATTGGCAGAGGCCCCTGGAGGGAGAAGAGATGAGGGTGGCTGCCAGTTTGACTGCTGGCTGCCTTTCATGCAGTCCTGCCCCTCAGCACACAGCACCACTCTGTCAGCCAGCACCTTCCCCGGCCAGGCCACAGCAGCAGCAAGAACCACTGGCTCCCACTGGAGAACCAGCATTTTAGTTGTATTAAGTTTTTCTTTTTTTGGTTGATTTTTCTGGGAAATCGCAACCAATGCCATTTTTCATGGCAGTTGCACATATTGCCATTTTTCAGTTTCCACAAAACATGCAAAACTTCAATTTAAGTAGGTTCCTACCCATAGGGCTTCTTTACTCAGGCATCCTGTTGTTGTATTTGTCCATGCCTATCTTTATTTTATTTCCTTCATTTCACTACTTTTTCTTAATGTTCAATTATCCACTTAACCCACTAAATCACAGTGACAAATTCACAAGACAAATAGTGGGGTGTATAATCAACTTGTTTGTTGTAGTGAAGTTAATTTTTGCTCATGTACTCGACATTCTTTATTCTTCCTCTGAGCAAAGTGTGCATCTTGTTCATGATTAATTTAATTTGTTTTCCTTCTTTTCTTGAAGTTTCTAAGAAAGAAAGAGGGGAAGTTAGGTGCATGTTCTTTCTGGGCAGGCAGGTGGTTATAATAGCAGAAATAAGGGCCTGAGAAGGTATCAGAAACATGTTTCAGTTAATTTCTCTTTTATTAAAAAATTGAAGTCTGGAGATTTGTTTTTTAAAATGGCAACTAGGTTGTGTTCACTTGCTCTGTGGGTGTAATAGTAAAATCAAGCATCTGTAATATATTGTTTGTGTAATGGCATGAATAAGTATTCATGTAAAGGTCAGCCCTAAAAAGAAGCTAGGGTGGAACTATGCCAAATAGCTGAAAACCTGAAAAAAGTTTTCTTGCATTTCATTTAAACTTTTCAATCCATCACCATTACATAAACTGGTGCTTTCAATTTTCTTTTACTTAAAATTGGTTCTGTTTTCATACCAGTGCTCTGATCCTTTCTCAAATAGAAAATATGCCTTCAGAAATGTAAAGTTAAATGTTTTCCTTAACTATGAAGACACTTTTTTAAAATTACATATATAATTATGGGAAGATGGTCACTTAGTTGAAACTTATTAAAACTGGCTTAAGATGCACCTGGATGGATGTAGTATCAGACTTAACTGATATAGTTTAAACCAGTTTATTGAACTTCTGTCCCAAATCCCTTCCAGAGTCAAGGCAACTCACAGTTCCCCAGCATCCCAGGATGCTTTGCACCTCCCCCACAAGCCCCTCCTTGCAGGGTGGATGAGCTAGACTTGGCTCAAGCTGTCTGCTCCAGCTAACCAAGGAGGCATGCTCTAGCATCCCTCATCTTCTGACCTGAGTCACTGCAGGCATATGGCTGCATTTCCAGAATCAAAAGTGAATGTCTGTTCACGTGCTTATGAGTTTTAATCTGCACAGCTTAGACTAACTTGCAAAGACTGAATCAATTCAGTCTCGGGACTTCTGATTGTCTGTACGTATCCTAGAGGAAGAGAGGTTGTGAAAGAATTCCAAGAACAAGTAGGCAGAGAGAAATTGTTTAATGCTGGTAAGTACTATACTTGGAAAGTTCCCTTTTGAGGAAAGAGGAAGCCAAGAGCTCAGCTTGGTGACAAATGTAAGATCAGTATGACTTCAGCTGTTTCATTCCTTAAAAGTATTTAGCAAAAGAAGAGGCTGCAGGTGCGGAGCACTGGTCATCTCTTGCATTTTTTATTGTGTGGGTGTGGGGCAAGGGGATTTAAAAGGTTAAAACAATCTGCGTTCAAGTCTGGTACAGACTGAAAGATTCTGACTGAAATCTTGCAAGAATCACAAGAATGCTCAACAATTTAGGGTGAGTAGGGAAGATGACATTTCATTTTAAGTAGTTTTAACAAAATTCAATGACTAACACTTGATAAAGTCCTTGTGAAAAAAATGAGTATTCAGGCACTGTAATTTAATGTGTTGAAGCCTTCACCAAATGTACTCAAGACTTCCCAGGGCTGACAAACCAGTTCACAGGGGTCAGCTCAGATGACATCTTCCAACTCTTCCATGTCCTGATCCAGGTACATGCCATATATTTGAATGTGGATACTTCACCTTACAACAAAATGTGAATTAGTTTGTTGCAGCACAACACATCGTGTGGGCACTCTGCAAGGTGAAAGACTTCTGGTCCTCCATGTGTAACTGCATGAGGTGAATGAGGGAGCAGGTTTCAATCTCCAGTGACATGTTGTGTTTTGTTGCTGATTAGTTTTTTCACGCTTGACCTCTGGATGGACCACACACCTTTGCACTGTTACCACTTTTTTATTACTTGTATAACAAAGGTTTAAAATGCCTCTGCCTCTCCATTTAATTGATGAATCTTTGTGGCAGACTACACATTTTCTTTTACTTTCTATGCCTTCTCTTTCCTTAGAACAAAATCGGTCAGTTTAATATGACGTGGTGTCTTTAAATTGGGACCCAGATTCATATAGTCAATAAAAATGTTTCCTGTTCTCCCATTCCATGAACTTTGTCATGCCTCATTCCAGTTAAAAAGGGTTAATTTTGATAGAAATGTACAACCACTTCATAGTCTATCTTATGTAAAAGAAATTTAACTTGAATAATGAACCACAACCTGTAACTTTCATTCAGTCCCCAGTAAACTTCCATTGTGCTTGAATTTTGGATTATTCACCTCACAGTTAATAGCGATCATTAAAATAGCGAGAGCTTCACAAAGCCTGAAGTTGAGATGTGCCAGCCTGGCACGTGCTGTCATGTGCCAGCCATGAATTCTCTTCTGCAGTTGAGTGCTCTAATTTGTGCGGTTCTTTTCAGAGGCATTTCTTCCTAAGTTTCAGATTTCCCCTATTCTAATTTTAGTCTCTTGTCATTTTGTCTGGATTGGGTTGCAAGTAGAATAAAGATAGCCTTGAATGTCTCTGCAGACACCTGCAGAGGACTTCCTGCTCTATAATGAGTGGGTTGTTTCAGATCCCTTCCATATCAATGTGTTAGAGGGATGTTGTAGCTGTGATGGTCCAGGAATTATGCAAGAGGCAAGATATCTGACTCTATCCCAATTGTGCAGTTGGTCCAATAAAATACATCACCATAAGAAATCCTTGTTTCTTTCCCTATCAGGAGACCTTTTTTTACTGTAAACCTATAATTTCCAAAATAACTGTAAATGATATTACTACACTTTAAAATACTGTGCTTGAAGTAGGGAATCACTTATCATAGTTCATCTTTTATTGTTTGGCAGATCTCTTTTGGTTTCTCTGTTGTTCTAACCAGCTATCTAACATTATTCTGCAAATGTCTTGTATGATAATGATACTTGTGCTTTCTGATGATCCTGAGAGGATTTACTATTGCTGGACACCTAAGGACACTTTATTAAACTTAAAATAAATAAATAACTTGGGGGAAGAAAACATCACTACCTCTTCATATTTTGTTTTAATCTTGAGTAACCTGAGGTTATGGTTATAGAGGTCTCATTTTTGCAGGTGGACCAGGATAAAAAACGTGTTCAAAGTCAGTGAAGTCCTCTTGGTTCTGACATGAACTGACAAATTAAACTGAACTGAAAACATGATCAACAGACTATGTATAGTTCACACCCTTTCACAGGTGTTAAATTTGCTTAAAAATCCAACTCTTACCATCAAAACGTGATAGAAAAAAGTTTGAGTCAGGTTTGCCTCTTGTATTCAAGATGACAGCAATTTTTTTTCCCCCAACATCTGTGAACCAGACATTCTTTGACTGACAGGAGAGCCTGGGTGAGATGCATTCTAAAATAGCTCAGGAACTGAGCACAAGGCATTAACACAATCGCTAACAGACAATGGAGAGATCTGAAGACTGGAGGAAGGTACCTTTTTAAAAAAGGTAGTTGAAGAGAATTGGAATAAACCTTTTTACCAGCAGGGCATCTCTGTGTCTAGATTCTATTGAGCAAATCTTCAGTTTTTTTTGAAGGCATAACAAATAACTCTGCTGCCATGGTCACAGTTCTTTGTTATGCCTTCAAAAGCCTTGGATACAATTTATCTGAATGCTAGTAAAGTCTTGGATAAGACCTGCCTCTTGTCTTCCTTCCCTTCTTGCTTTAACTTTTTCTTTTTTTCTTTTCTTTTTTTAATATTTCTGCTTTGCATGACCCACCCTCCTTGGTGCTCCTCCAACTGCCTTTTAGTTGGATTGTCTCTTCTGAAGGGTAGCATATCCTGTCTGACTGATGGGAGGACCTGCACCTGGCATGATGGCTGTTCTTTCTTTTGGTCTTGTCCTGTATTTCTGCTGCTCCTTAAAAACTTTAACTGCTCTCTGTTTAGTTTATTTTATACTTTCGTCTTTTTGGACCTTTTTAACGTTTTTTGCCACGTTTGTTCTTTCCCCTTCGTGTTCAACTCCTTTCTCCTGTAATCACTTTTTCTTTTATTCCTCTCCCATCACCACTTTGTCTTGCTCTTCTAATCCCTCCCTAAGTTATTCCCTTTCTCCAGCCTGTACAAAGGTGTTCCTTCATGGGCCTGTTTACACTCCATAGCATTAGACTGTCTTATAGCATTTGTGTATCAGTTGTTATTCTGCCATTTCCTTGTTACCTGCAGCTGCTTTTCTGCTGTTACTTCTAAGCAGCCAGATAGAAATTCTTTCTCCTTCCTTCCAAGCCAGGAGGGCAGTAATGTTTTCTCATTGTTGTTTCTTCCACCTCTCTGTCAGTTTGGTTGGGGGAAGGAGAGGCTAGAAATCAAGCTATTATAAATGTTGCCACATAAGGCTAAGGGTGTGAAAGTTTCTGTTGCATATGCTTTTATTAATTGTTATTTGGCGCTGAATTCAGGTTCGTTCTACATTGTGGTTAGATAGAATCTTTGCTAGGAGGTGTCTTTCAACACTTGACTTCATCAGTAGGAAGAGCTAGGTGAGTGTTAGGAGGCATCCAAGTGGGCTACATTTGTACTTCAGTGAATGCATGTACAAAAGAAAGTTCCACATCCCCTCCGTAGTTACCACTTTTCTGTCTTACTCTTGTTTTGTCAGGACCCGCTAGCTGCATAAATTAATTTTTGTTCTGAACTGGCTTAAAAAATAAATAAGTAAATTGTATTTCATTGCCCTCTCTCGTGAAATTTCTTATGTTGCCACATGTATTCTTCCAGTAGCTACTTTAAGCATCACTCACCTTTCGTGTAATAGTAAGTTTAATGGCATCATCTGCAGTTCCAGAAAATTGGCCCATGTTTCAAGTTCTACTAAAATATGCCAGACTATGCAGCTCCAATTAGGATTCAGAAAGTGGAAAATAAGCGTGACCCACAGGTCCCTCATACTGAACAGCTATGGAATCCAATTTATGGGAAATGGCTAGTAATTGCCGTACTGTCTCCAGCCATTTTATTCCTAATGATGAAGCAGTATGACTGCAGTGCTTTAAAGGCCTTTAATATATTTTATTTTTCTCCGTTTTTAAAT
Organism: Crocodylus siamensis; assembly: GCF_052110815.1. Classification (NCBI taxonomy): domain Eukaryota; kingdom Metazoa; phylum Chordata; order Crocodylia; family Crocodylidae; genus Crocodylus; species Crocodylus siamensis. Next base: position 49,381,158 of record NC_143399.1, read on the forward strand.
TTTGTTTCTTTTTTGATGAATGTCATTAGACAGGAACTTTCAAAAGTGAATGTACTATGTGTATATCTTTATTTTCATATAATTGGGTGACAGGTCTTTCTACTTTGTACTCCTGATATAAGAAGTTTCTTCAAGGCAGTGTGTAAATACTTTGGAGATGATCTAACTATTATTGCATTGTTGATTTCCTCAGCAGGCTCACATACTAGGTTTTAAATCTCTTTTAAACGTTGTTGTTTTCTTTTTTCAAAAGCAACCTCCCATAGCCCTTTGCATTGCGGGATGCATCTCCTGCTGTCTCTCTGTCTTTTTAATATTTTTCTTTCAAGACTAGTTGGATGTGCTGGGCTCTTTCTCTATATTTTTTAAGTTGGAGGCAGCACACTTGAGAAACTGTATAGCACCTTCCAGCAGGCTCTGTGCTCTTCTGTACTCACCTAAGCTAGGTAAACCTCCTGTTTGATCAATACATAGTTGAATCAAAAGGCCACATAGATGAGCCCATAAGAGGAGCTAGTTTACCAATGAACTGGTGCAAGGATCCCAGATGTTCCTTGCTATATACACTTCCCACTAGCTCTTTCTTCTTATCGTTCCTACCATAGACCTTTATAGAATTACTTTAACTTTATTTCTATAAAAATTACAACTAAGGATGATAAATAGTTATTTAATAGCCATCGGCATGGCAAAGAATTGCCTAAATCTTATCTGTTTCACAGCTGGAGGTCTCAAATAATTACCCTCTGAAATGTTCTTTTAGAAATACCTTTAACATGGTTATTAAATGAAAATGAACAGGCAGTTGACTTCAGGCCATATTAGAAAACAAGGAAATAATTAGGTCTTCTCAAGCCATATGCAATCTCTTTTTAATCTGATAAGAAATTAAAATGAAGTTTTAGGAATGTCAGTAAGTGATTTGACTCATTACTTATATTTAGTAGCATTACCTAGTGTGTTAAGGTCTGTTTTCTTCTAAGCATGAATGCTTGTACTCAGGAAGGTTAATAGAGAAACGCCCTGTAAGGGCCAGTTTAGTGCTTATTGAAGTTCCAATACATGGAAAACATTGGGTCATCGGATAGGTGTCAACTCCTTGAAAGACTGTTATTTCTTTTTTGGCAGAGCAGGCTAAACTGGAGATGACTGTGAAACTCCAATCTGAAGATGACCCGAGATCATAACACATTTTACTTTAGTTTCAAGGCTAAACGAGCAGAAACCCCAAGCTTGAAAAACAGCCTGTTATCCTGTCAATCCAGTGAAATAATCTGCTAGTTAGAGGGTATTTTATAAAATGGACAAAGTAAATTGCCGTGAAATAAAATATTACACCCCCCCCCAAATACTTAAAAGCAAAGCTTCTATGACATGCAAGAAAACCTGAATGTTTCAGACCAGGCTTTGAAACAGCTTCAGCCCTTGAGACCAAAGGCAGCAGTTCCAGATTTGATGGGGCTTGTGATAAATTTGAGGTGAGTGTTAAGCCTGTGTCAAGCTTTGGAAGGTAGTATTGCTAGACAGTCTATCGCACAAAAAATCAAAAGACTTCTTCAATGTATGAAACAGAATAACAGCTGTATATGCCTCTGCAGTAGATTTAAACTCAAAACATTAAACTCAAGAGAGGTCATTGAAATGTTTTAAGAATAGAGAAATGAATTTTAAAAAACCTGTTTGAATAATTCCATTTATTCAATGTTCTGTGTGAGCTGAAGCCTACTGAGATTTCTCATCTACCATATTGTAGCTAATACATCCTAGAAAACATAAGTGTAGAAATTATTACAGTGGCAACAGTCAGAGACAGTATAGATCAAAGTCTGAGTCTCTCAGTGTGGTAAAAGAATAACCTGGTTAGGGCTCTTTTGTGATCTTCAAGCAACAGAACAGACTGGACAATAATTGAAATCGCGAAGGACTGAATTACATTTTGGAAAGCCAAAAAGGATGGGATTGAGAATATTCAGAGTCCAAACAGTATCCTCTCTTTGATTTAGATTTGTGTAATACAGAGAAGGTATAACATTAGAGCTTTGCTGGCAAATTCTACAGAGATTGTACAGAAGACCCACTTGGTATTCAGTTGTACTTCTCTTTCCACTTCAAGTGTTTTGAAAAAACTTGCCCCACATGCCATGGAATGACTGTTGCAAGGCTTCAGATGGGCAAATTATTTTATTTTAGAGAGAGCGCTTGTGTGCTCCTTGTGTAGCAGCTACTTGCTTCTTCATTTAGCTTCATTTTACAGTGCTTGACAAGAATTGAGTTTAGATGTACTAGTCTTGGAGGATGTGGTATATATAACTGCAGGATCTGGAGACTCACTGTGGAAGCAAAATCATAAATCTGGATGATAAATATGGGAAACTTTACTGTCCTGCTTTACAAAATGGAATTATGTAGAGGCTATGTAGTTACTGTGTATAATTGTCATGAGTCCTTTCTGCACCAAACAGGGTATAATAAAGCTCATGCATGTAACAGGGGAATCTTAAATTAAGATGAGCAATATCCCAATGGTCAGCCTGGCTGAGAAACAGTCCTTTAAAAATCTGCTGTAGACAGTCTAGGGTTAACTTTTTTTTTTTTCTAAGCCATAAGCTTTTTCTCACTGCTGAGTGTGTGACTTTCATTGATTCAATTTATATGCTGCCCTTCCTTACAAAGGATCAGGGCAGCTTACAATAAAAAAAAGCAGAATAACTTAAAAACAAGAGAGCTACAAGACAAAAACAATTTAGAAGGGAACTAGAACATCAGGATGAGAGACCCCCTAAACTATGTCTCCACTTGATCATAATCTGAAATAGCCTTTTCTCCAGATGGGGTTGATGAAAACTATTCTGAGCAATGGCTACCATTTGAGGATCCAGGAGCACCCCAAGGCTGCAGTCCTGAGTAACAAGGGGAGGCCAAACCCCATCAATGATGGGCATCAGCCTCTTTCCCCAAATCACAGGGTCTGCCTACCACCATTGTCTCCATTTTGTCTGGGTTCATTTTCAGTTGGTTCACCCACATCCAGTCCCCCGCTGCAGCCAGGCACTGGGGAAAGGCTGAGACTTCAGGGCCAAGGTCCGAACAGAATGAGCAATAGAGCTGGGTGTCATCAGTATACTGATGGCACCTCCACTCCAAATCACTGCACAATCTTGCCAGCAGCTTCATATACACATTGAACAGAAGGGGTGACAAGACGAAGACCTGGAAGAACGCACAAAATAGGTTCGAAGGGGATGCCAAGCACTTACCCATCTCTACTGCTGGGGACTTCACTGCTAGGAAAAAGAGAAGAACCAATTTATAGCTGTCCCACAAATACCAACCTGGTCATATAAAAAAATTATCAGCACCTCACAGTCAACTGAATCAAAATCTGCTAAAAGTCTGAGAACAGTGGGACATGATTTCCATTGTTGATACCCAGGCAACTATCATCAACTAAGGCCACAAATACAGTCTTGGCATTCAGCTGTACCTGGAGTTGTTGGGTAGCTACACTTTCAATGACCTTCCCTAAAAGAGGGAAACTTTTAGGGAAGGGAAGGTTGGAGACGGGGCAATACCTGACTTAATGTTCTCTTGTAAGGTAGTCTGTCAAAGTCTGCTGTAGCCATAGTCATGCTTCATCCTTTTAGAATGGTGAACAGTAAAACTGCCTATGAAGGGTCTCATATCAGATATCCTTCTGTGTGCTGTACATTTCTGCCATTTAGAAGATCAGGGGGAGGGGGATTAGGTGGCTTGAGGCAGTTTGCCTTGTTGGGCCTTCCATTCTCCAGGCAGTTAATGCTTAATCACACAGTGAAGGAGAGCATGTTGGCTTGACTCCTATTTCCTAGTTACCAGAACCGACTTCTCCTCTTTTATGGATCAGAACTGCTTCCAGGTCTGTACTGATATAGATGTTCTGGGGAGCTGGCATGAGAAAGCTAGGTTTGTTGGCTGATTCTTGGTCAAACAGCATTTAGGCGATGCCAAGAACACACACATCTCTTGCCTCCCCCTCAAGCCCTGCCTGCTGGTTTTTGTTTTTTTAAACGGAGCGGTTTCACTGTCCTTTGATCATACAAGCTTTTTTTGTGGTGGTGCTTGATATTATCTGCTCTGAGTCATGGGAAAAGCTGTGTAGGTCATCTATTTCGTCTCCTTCCCTTCACCCATATAGCCAGTATGTTCGTGCCCACAGGTTTCTGTCCAGGCTTTCCCCCTCTGCCCAGTCATCCAAAGGAGTTGTACAAAGCTACTGGAGAGCCTCCAGTATGTTCAGTGAAGTAGTAAGAGGATCCTGGTCGAACACTGAAATAGTTCACATCTGCCGACTGGCCTGGAACTGCTTGAGTCAAGCTGTCTTACTCTCTGGCTCTATCTCCCTTGGGGAAAACTGGAGAAGTATTACAGTTCAACTGCTTAGGCTTAAAGGAAATGGTAGGGGCCCCCATGATGCTTTGACTGCCGTCTTCTGACTTGTCTCTCACACATGCATGAGTTCCAAGCACTTGTTCTCAAGACGGGGTTTTAACAATGTCCGTCTCCCAAGAAGCCTGCATAGTGCCATAAGAAACATGGTCAGTTGTTGGAAAGGGTGGTTTGGGTGGAGATGAGGGAATCTATTAATGAGAGACTGTACAAGCGCTCGGTGTTGAAGGCTTGCTGTAAATAGAACTCTAATATACATGCTGAGTTAACATAACTATTCAAATAATAAAACAATATAGTTATCTGCTGGCATTTAAAAGAGAGAACAGATTTTATTGGTGTACCTGTGCACAGTTAGCTTAAAATGGGCTACCCCATGCAGGGGTGGGATCACAGCAGGTCCTTAGGGTGGGGGCTATAATTTCCCTTCCGTTTGTCTAATATGCTTGTCAAGAGTCAGGAAGAGCAGGTACTATGGAGATGAATTCTGACTGGCTCATACTTTTAAAAAATGATATAGCTTAGTAACCACATGACTGGCAAGTCGCTAGGGACTAGCACTCATATGTTTCATCTTCATTAAAGGTAAAGAAGTCTGAGAGGTTCTTTTTCTCTGGGGCTTGTTTATATCCTGGCCCCTTCCCTTTCATTCCTTGTCTGCCTCATGATTGCAGTGACAGTTTTCTCTGTGTGCATTGGGAAGGAATGAGGAAGGCTTATTTATACTGCAGGGCCTTGAGAGTTTCAGAAAGGAAGAGACAACTCCCAATGGTGTACTTGGTTAATCTGTGGCAACAATGGGTGCAGAATGTGCCCGACCTCAAAATTAATTTTAAACCGACAGAGGAATGTTTACATATTTAAATGAATTATTCCTAGTGGGATCCACATGCTGCTTTAGTGCTCCCATGCCTGACTTTTCAGCTTTGGTTATCAAATGCTTGTTGTTTACTTCAGAAATACTGAAGGACAGAGGGGGAAGTCCGTAATCGCTGCATTGTTTCTGTTCAAAACATGGACAGATCTGCAAAGGGATTTTCAGTCCCGTTGGCTTGGCATCAGCATGGCTTCAATGGAATAGCTGGGGCAGATGAGATGAGACTGGATGCTAGCATGTTCATGTCAGTGTCACCAACCATGAGTCAGTTTATAGAACACTGAAGAGCATGATGGGTAAAGTACTACTACAGAAAGGGCCTTGGGGGGGGGGGGTGAGTGTGTGGAGAACCTTATTGCCTCAAAGCAGGGTAAATACTGAAAGGAAAATGCTGTTTAAGAGGCTTAGAACATAAAATACAGTATAGATAATGGCAATTTGTTTTATCGCGGTTTTTTTCCCCCCCAGTTCTGAATGTTTCCTGAATGTTGGTACTTTTGTCAGTGGTGATGTCACCAATCGCAATGTTAGCTGTTCATCAGGGAGGGAACAAGTTAGTTTATTTGTCCGCCTGTCCCAGATACATTTGATCACCTTGTTTAGCATAGCAAGAGAAATACTTTTTTTAAGCTGTATGTCAGTTTGTTTGAGGCAGTCTTATGCAAAAGGTATATATTTTAAGAGGTTTTGAATACTGTTACCTCTCAGCTGCAACTGAATAAACAAGTCATGCTGGGGGCAGAACAATGGCTAATGAAATGAAGGAACTATATCCTCTTTCCCCTCCCCAGGGAGTCTCATTTTTCTTTTCTTTTGTTCATAAGCATCAGACCTGGAAACTTTGAGCATACACTGCTTGCACTCCTTGCCTCCAGACTTGCTTACCTGTGTGCAGATAAAAAGAGCACCTGGAGCCAATTTTCAAAGAGATAAATAGTTCATTATGGAAACAATTGCAAAAGGAGCAGGGAGGACACCTAAAGGGCAGTCAATGAGAGGGATGAAACAATATCTGATACTTTACAGTGTTCTGTTGCTTCACTCTTGCAAACTGAAAATCAAGACCTGGACATCAGCAACAGTAAATGTCTAGATCTTGAAGTAGTTATTCCCTTATACCTGTCCTAGGGGGTGTGTGAGTGGACAGAATGCATGCACATACCTTTATGCCATGATATTACATGTAATTCATTCTTTATTTTAGTGCATTTTTCCCTTTACTGAAGACTGACGAACTTTTTGCTTACATCTCTTTAAAGTCTGTTTCTAGTACTGTACAACATTTTCTGCTCCTCTTTATCACTGCAGCATTTTTTTTTATCCACAGTCTCAGGCATTTAATTTTATGAATATTGGAGGATGCATGATTCCTTGATCTATAATATTTTTATTGGTGTGAGATCCTGGTGATTGTAACTGATTCTTTATATACATTTCACAAATTTAAGATAGACTTTTGTCCTCACTGGAAATTTTGCACAAAGCAATACTAATATTCTGATAACAAACTTTATCCCAGTTTGTCATTGGAAGCTGTATTTCATAAGTTGGGTGTTAGTAAGTGCTAGTTAGTCAGCCTCTAATTATTCTGTAGCTTTTGTTTGACCCAGAGACTACTAAGATAGGTAAAATTGTATATTCATGGTCCTTATGTCTATAAGGCCCTAGAGTTCATACAGCTATGTCAAACTCAGCTATTATAGAAGAAAATATGAATTATCTGTTTGTAGAGGTTTATATGTGAAACCCAGTTTTACTTTCCTCTAGTCCTGTTTTCAGGATTTGACAACTTGTTCTGATGCCAAGTTTGGGAGAAGGTCAGTCTTTATTTAATGTACCCTTTTCCTAGGTTTGCTGCTGATTGCTAGGATTTCCCAGGAGTGGAGATTTGCCAAAGGCAATTCTGAAAGAAAGAAAAATTGCTTATCTTAATTCTATGAGTATATTGCAGCTGTTGCTCTGTAGTCTCCCTCCACTTCTTACAGTTTGCTATTTTAGGCAGGTAGCGGAGGGACTGGAGGAGATTAGGGTTCTGGAATTTTTTTATACCTGTGCCAGTATGTGTTTCTGCTGAGGGGGGTGGTCTTCTGTCTCTGACCAGGTTGTAAGGATAATATACATAAGTGATGCTGATAAGTAACTTTTTTCTTTGAGGTGTTTTATTGTGGGGTGGGGGGTTCTCCTCTGCTGCTCAGGCATCAGTTTTATTGTCCCATTACTTTTCCATGTCACTGAATAATGAAGTATGAAACTTTTGTTTTTAGTAAACAAGTACCGTATTATTTCTATGACAAAGATCCATTATGATTGAACGCCCTTGGATACCTCCAAAATGAGATTATTCTGACATTTGGGTTCCTATGGGTTCATGCTAGCAGTGGATAACACTTGTTCCTGACAAAGGACCCTTACAAAAAACCTACAAAGCTGTAAGTTTCTTGGATAAGATTTAGGTGAACAGTTTTCTGCTTCAGTCACTCTGTGAGAGAACTAAGGGAATGTCTGATTTCATCTCTTTTTTTATGAATAGAAATGGCATTAGTGGCAATCCCTTATAGTTGAGGATGATCACTCCTATGGGTCAAGTCCAGGGCAGTAGATGAGTCCATTAATAGCTGAGGAGGTCAATCCTAGAGCCACAGACTCTCTGGCAGACACCACAGGTGGTGGCTAAAGGGACCACGGATTTATCAGTCTTGTTTCCTTTCCTTCCATTTCTGTTGTTTTTCTGCATCCAGGGTGAGATGGTTTTCCTCAAAGTAAGACACCTTCTCTCACAAGGTGTCACCATGAGCTAGTTTTTCCATTTTCGATGTCAATGCCACTCTCCTTAATGTTCACATTGAGGGTGTCCTTGAAGCGTTTCCTTTGGAGGTCATATATTCTAGTATTTGTAAATATTTCTGTTCTCTGGTAAATATGTAATTTGAAAGGTGCTGAAGGTATTACATAAATGGAACAACTCAGCTCAAACTTGAAAGGAATTAATTTGACTAATTTTACATTTTATAGACAGACACCTGCTTCAGTAATCTCCAGCACACGCATTTCTCCAGGTACTAATGGCAAGATGTGGTGGGGAAAAGACTTGTGCTTCTTTCTGGTTTTTGTTTAGCTGTAATGCGCTGTAGAGAAAATATTAAGTCTGTTTAAATCAGCATCTTTTATGACTATGAAATTCACTCAGAAGGCAGGGTAATAGATTAAACCACAGATTATAGAGTAATCCAGAGATGCGTAAGATTTCATGAGCCCAAACTCACTTCATTAAAATTCATATGTGCTTTGGTAAGGATAGGAATAGGATAGGAATACTGAACACAAGTTTTGCTGTTATACTTTCTTGGGATAGTCATTACAATTCCCAAGCAGAGAACGGTAGTTAGTAGGGGTGTGCAAAACAGGTCCTATTTGATTCGGATTCAATCCGGATTCAGGGACAGTGATTCGATTAGTTGATTTGGATCACTGTTCCTGATTCAATTTGGCCAAATCCGAATCTGAAGATTTCCTGCTGGTTTTGTAGAATCAGCGATTCGGACATAGATACAGCTTAAAATATTTTTTTCTACATACCTCAAGGTACCAGGTGCAGTTCGTGAATGCTGAGATGCTGGGGCAGATGGAGCATCCCATAGGAACACAGGGTGGGGGGGGCCTGCATGCTCAGTGGTAGTTCTGGTCCACGTGCAGGTCCACTGGGGAGCACACAGGGGGGGCCCCCCCCTGCGGTTTCCTGGCTTGGCAGTCAGCCACATGGGTACTCCAGGTGCCCCCCTCCCCCGGAGCCAGGAGGATGTGCCCCCCTCATCCCTCCGCAAGTTCTCTGGTGGACCTGGAAGTGGACCAGAAGTGCTTCTGATCTGCTTCTGGGTCTGCTGCCGAGCATGCTGGGGAGCCACCCCACACTTCTGTGGGACACTCCGTGCACCCCAACATTACAGCATTCATGAGCCGCCTGCTACCTAGAGGTAGGTAGAGAAAACATTTAAATCTGTGTCTGTGTCCAAATTGCAAAATCTTTCCGAATTGATTCAGAGGGTTCCAATTTGATTTGGAGAGATTAAAGGCTCCTCTAATTTGATTCAGATATTCAGCCACCAAATCGGGCAGAATCTCTGCCCAGTCAAATCAGGAACCGAAGCTTCGCACAACCCTAGTAGTTACCCTTGTTTATTCTGAAGCTGAGTATAAAGCAGACCAGATTTGCGCTTTATAGACTGGCTAATTCAGAGGTGCATAAGATTTCATAAGCAACAGCTTGATTTGGCAGATAATCTGAAAGGATTCACATGGAAGAGGCATTCAAATACAAAGAGATTTATATACAAAGGATAAGGAGTGGGAAAGAACAGAGAGGGAGCACAGCTGAGAGAGGAGGACTGAAAAGGAAAACAAAGCAGTAAATCTATATGGCCATAGGGGTTATAAAAGCTAATCCAGGTAATGGGATAAGAATCCATAGTCTCTGTTTAGACCACATTGAACACAATCCAGTCTGTGGATGACTTCTTGTTCTGTAGCTTAGTGTTTAAAGCTGTTTTAAAGGGGTGTTTTGTTTAAAAATAGATGCTCTGAGGTTACTGATGGAAAATGCAGGAAGTTTAAAATCTTCTGTCAAGTTCAGACATTTTTTAATTTATTCACTCTTACACTTTCACACTCAAATAGTGGTATAAGACAACTTGGAGTAAACCAAAAATGTTTTTAACTGGACTATTTGTCTTCCTGCTGAATTTAGCCATTTTAAGATGTATATATTTTTAATATGTGTCATGGAAAATCAAGGTTAAAATAGACAAATGGCATTTTGCCAAATTTTTAAATTTCAAGTATGTGTTTACCTCCCATCTCTTGAGATCCATGGTGTTTTTTAAATGTTTAAATTGGCTGTCTTATAGTCCTCAATTTCAGAAGAAAACGCCAAGCCCATTTTTGGTAGGGAAGTTAGATAAACTGAAAACAACCAAATAGCTATAGCTGTGTCTAAGATGGAGGGCTGTCAGGTCAGTTGAAACTAGCTTTTTAAAAAACTAGTGGTTATCTACTATTTCTTAAATGCAGTTTAAAGAAATAATTTCTGTATTACAGAAATTCTGTACTTAAGTAACATCTTAAACTGTTGTTGGCATGCACAGTACTACACTGAAATTGTGTGTGGTAAGAGGCTAGATACAGAATTGTAAAATGTTTAAGTATACAACATAATAATAATGACTAACATATGCCAGGTTTACAGCTATATGAGTTTCATAGTTAAGTTTGTAATCTAATTGTTCTAATTGTGCTGCCAGCTCAAATAAAAGTGCATACAATATGGTTGCTGAATAAATTATTTACATATTTTCCTTTGGATTAGAGGATAAGACTGTCCTATAAGGATAGTCAATTATGTCAAAGGTCTCAGAGAATGACCATATTGGAGATTTACATAGAGCAAATTGCAAAATAACAAAAACTGTAGGGCATTGTACTTATGTATGAGCTCATGTGAACATATAACTAAGAATGTAGTAATCGCTTCTCGGCCTCTTGAAGCTCTCAGATCGAGCGAAAACATTTACTCTTCTATCTATGCCCCTTCTTTCCTGTAGGTTTCACCTTCTTCCTAATTGCCTTATATGGAACCCTTAAGATTCAATATTGCTTCTCATTTCTTTAAAAGATCAATGGAAGAGGTTTTAGAGAGAGGAATTTTAAACAGGCTATTTGTAGATTGGCTGTCATTAACTTTCCAGATGCGTGCTGAGTTTGGGGGTTTATTTTTTCATATAACAGAGAGGGGGGAACTGATTTAGGTAAATATGGATTCCTGTGCTTAGAAGCTGGTGGGTAAATATACCTTGACTTCAGGGCAGGGTTCTTTGGGTGAATCTGATATCTTTTATTAGACCAACTAAATAGTTAGAGAACAATTTTTAAGCAAGTGTTCAGGTTCAAAAACCCTTCGTCAGGCTAAAGAAGTTTCAGCAGTTGATGTGTGCTCTTCCTGGATGGTATGAAAAGTAAAAAAGCCAGAGGCTGTGGTGATATGTTTACAAGACTTTATGACTTCAGCATGGCTTCTGATAAAGTTTCCCATAACATGCTTGCAAGCAAGCATGGGAAGTATGGGTTGGATGAGTGGACTGTAAAGTGGATAAAAAATTGGCTGGATCATCAGGCTCAGAGGGTAGTAGTCAATGGTTCGATGTCTAGCTGGCAGCCGCTATCAAGTGGAGAGCCCCAGGGGTTGATCCTAGGGCCAGTTTTGTTCAAGCTTTTCATCAAGGACCTGGAAGATGGCATAGAGTGCAGCCTCAGCAAGTTTGCAGATGACACCAAGCTGGGGGGAGTAGTAGATATGCTGAAGGGTAGGGCTAGGGAAACCTCAACAAATTGGAGCATTGGACCAAAAGAAATCTCATGAGGTTCAATAAGGGCAAGTGCAAAGTCCCCATGCACCGCTACAAGCTGGGGACTGACTGGCTAAGCAGCAGCTCTGTAGAAAAGGACCTCAGGGTTGCAGTGAACAACAAACTGAATATAAGCCAATGATGTGTCCTTGTTGCAAAGAAGACTAACAGCATACTGGGCTGCATTAGTAGGAGCATTGCCAGCAGATTGAGGGAAGTTATTCTTCCGTTCTATTCAGGACTGGTGATGCCACATCTGGAGTACTGTGTCCAATTTTGGGCCTCTCACGACAGAATGGATGTGGACAAATTGACTCTGAGAGTCCAGCAGAGGGCAACAAAAATGGTTTGGGGATTGGGGCACGTGACTTATGAGACGAAGCTGAGAGAATCAGACTTATTTAGTCTGGAGAAGAAAAGACTGACAGGGGGATTTAATAACAGCCTTCAACAACCTGAAGTGTGATACCATAAAGAGATGGAGCTGAACTGTTCTCTGGTAGCAAATGACAGAACAAGGAGCAAGGTCTCAAGGTGCAGCAAGGGAAGTTTAAGGTGGATATTAGAACTTTCTCACTAGGACAGTAGTAAAGCACTGGAACAGATTATCCAGAAAGGTTATGGAATCTCCATCCTTGGAGGTTTTTAAGATCTAGCTAAACGCAGCCTTGTCTGGGAAGATCTGGTCGGGGATGGTTCTGCTTTGAGCAGGGGGTTGGACTAGATGATCCCTTGAGGTCCCTCTCAACCCTAATTTTCTATGGTTCTATGAAATGAAGGAATAGCTGGTTTTCATATGATATTAGAATGTGTATATTTGTAGATATGTTGTAAATTATTGACCTTTTAATTCTTTTTTAAATTTGCTTTTAGGCGTTTTAAAGATTTCATATTTTTCCTCTTTAAAATAAATTTGCCATTTAATCGAACACGTTTTTCATCTTTAGATACATTTTCAAACAAAGCTGTAACTTTCTTGTTAAAATAAACTTCACATCCTGTGGGTTTATCCACTTTCCATTTGTCACAGGTAACTAATGGCACATTAGCTTTATTTTACTGCTGCTTGTTCAACACTTTATTACCCTTTTTGAAGGCTTAAATGTTCTATAGCAGCTGCTGATATCCCAGTTAGGCTATCTTTAGATTAGAACAGAAACTTCAGGTTAGGTCATAGCACTGGGATTTTCTTCTAATTCTGCCACTGACTTAATTTTAAACTTTGCATAAGTTACCTAAATCTTCTGTGCTCCAAATTTCCTACATAAAAATGGAGAACAGGAATAAGAATTCTTCTTAGAAAGCCTTTGCCATATTCACATGTATTGGTTACAGCAGATGGAGCAGCCTTGATGATGGAACTTCCTTTTAGCCATGCCTGTAAAGAACTGTGCTGCATTCTATCTCCCCATCAATATCCCCAAATGTTCTACAGACACCGTAGTGAAAAAGTACCCTCAACCCTTTTAGCTCTTTTCAACTGCAGGAGCAAACACACGAACTTCTCTGGATCCTTCATATCATTTAATGCCTGAGCTTGGTTAAGTAATCAGTAATTAGACTAGTTAGTTTGTAAGTATTCCTTGCAGGGGTCGATAGTTTGAGGTCTTCAGCTTCATAGTGAATCTAAAGATGAACCAGCTTCTAAATGCAGAGAATCATGTCCAACATTCATTTGGGCATCAGGTCTTCTCATAAGATGTCTCATATGCCTGGAGGAGCTACATTTTCTCTCCAGGTGTTTAATCCAGCTAATTTACAAGTTACAGGTCCAGATTTTACATTTATTTTGATGCCCTTCGAGATGCAACATGTTGCTGGAATTCAGTTGCTGGCAAGATTAAAAAGTGCCTCCTTGGATTGCTTGGCTATGGTGTCATCATAAGGACCTTTGTTGCTTGAGATCAAGATAAAGAAAGAGTAAAATCTAGATCATCAGATCCCAGGCAACCAGGTCCAACTCCTCTGCCTGCTTATAACAGCACTCCCCTGTGGCAGACTTATTCCAAAGATAAGGAGGAAACAATGATACAAATTGAATTATTAGTGATTCAGTAGGACCTGGTGGCTGTCTACAAACTCATCAGGGGAGATCAACAGCAAATAGGTAGAGCCCTTTTCTCCCCAGCACCACCTGGGGTGATGAGGAACAATGGTAATAAGCTGATGGAAAACAGGTTCAGGTTAGAGATCAGAAGACAATATTTTACAGTTAGGGTGGCCAAAATCTGGAGCCAACTTCCCAGGGAAGTGGTCCATGTCGCAAATTCAAGAGGAGGTTGGATGATCATCTGTCTGGGGTCTTGTGAACCCAGCATTCATTCCTGCCTGTGGCAGGGGGTCAGGCTAGATGATTTGTTCAGGTCCCTCGTGACCCTAGATACTATGAAATTATGATTGGATCACTGATTAGAGAGGCCAAGTTTTCTGTTTAAGGAGAACGTGGGACACGCTAAAGCATCATTGCTTTTGAAAAATACTTTGCTCTTTCATAATCTTCTGGACCGAATGGGTTCCACCCTGCCCTTCTCTCAAGTGGGAGTGCCTTCTCCAGTATTAGATGGATTCTGACAATTAGCAAAATTGGTATGGTCTGACCCACCCAAACCTTGTCCACTACTAAGGTTAGGACAACAATAAGTTGATTCAATTTTTCAGAAAAGATGTAGGTTGGATATTAGGCTAATTTTAGAGATTTCTTTTTACCCCTACATTTCTACATAATTACATGATTATAGAAATGGCTAATAAGCTATACCAGATATCTTGTGAAAGATTCTCTCACTTCCAAGTGCATCTTTTTCCCGGTTTCTTGGTAGTAAGGAACCGGGAAAAAGGAAGCAGGAAGAGTCCATAGGACAAGAGCCTTCTGACATAGGACAGGAAAAAATTTTGTGATCAGGAAAATATGTTCTTTTGCCTCCTATCAAGCAATGGTGATAGCAGCATACCAATTTTACCTATAGGAAAACTTCTCATTATTTGTAAAAGCATGTCCAGAAAACCAAGATAAACTACTGAAAGCTCTGTCAGGGTCAAATTGTGGATTAATGTACAGTGCTTGTTTTGATGCATTATACATGACTGTGAGGACGTTTTTGTCCATGGATCTGGTATTATAAACCGTATTAATCATCTTCATTATCCAGTTATTATGCTCAAAGATGCCAGTACTACAAACTGCAGCAGCAACTGCCACAATCCTCAGAATTTCAGTAGCAAGGAAGTTCCTTTGAGCTTTAGATAAAAGCAAATATATTGCAGCTGTAAAATGTCAGGTGCCATTTCTGACATATGAGGATAAAAGAATAGTAAACCTCTCAGGTTTATGTAATTCTCATCTTATGGGAAATGGCTGTTGTATTTACTAGGTGCACAGTGGTCCATCACACTGAACAAATTGATTTCAGAGAGATTAAATGGCTTTTTGTGACTTAGATGGAGAAAGGATTTTAAACTAGTAGGCCTGTGTGAAGCAGCTAGTGTTCGCTTCGGATTCGGGGGACAGCAATTCAATTTGGTGATTTGAATCACTATCCCGATTTTGATTTGGCTGAATCAGCCAAGCTAGGCCCATCCCCTGCCTGTTCTCCCAGCCCAGCAATGGCTGCCCTGCCTGCTCCACCTCCCAGCAGGAGGAGTGAGGAAAGCCCCGACTCAGCAGGTGCTACCAGGCAGGAGGCGATTCCTGCTGCCCCCCAAAGTGTGGGGGGCTCTGCACTGCACAAGCCCCCCAACCCCCCTTCGCTCCCTCAGCCCCTCCCACAGGTTCCCTGCATGGGCCAGCTCTGGCCCTTTAAGGAAGAAGCCTGAAAAAACCCCAGACTGGCTGCTCCTGCCCAGTGGGGGGCAGTCCTTGCTGTCCTGCACCACATGGAAGGCTCTGCATGAGCCCCTGAAGCCCTGAGGCTGCTGCAGGAGTGGAGAGTCCTGGGGCTTTTCCCCATTTTTTCAAAGGGCTGGAGCCCCAGCGAGTAGGGCACCAGTGGGGGGGGGAGCATTGGGGTGGTCAGAGGAGCTCGTGCAGAGCTCCCCAAGCAGTGGGGGGGGGGCAGCAGGGATCACCCCCACACCCGGCAGCACCCAGTGAGCTGAGGCTTTTTTTTAAAGCACCGGGAGCAGGGGCGGGTGGGGGCTGGGGGAGCAGATGGGGGTCAGGGGGGGCTGGCAGGAGTCCTCCCATGGTCTCCTCCCCCACCCCTAGTACTTAGCAGCTTGGAGTCAGCTGCAGCTCCACTGCCCGAATCATTAAAGCTCTCTGAATCTTTTCCAAAGAATTGGTCCCCTGATTTGATTTGGATTCGGAGATTCAGCCACCAAATTGGGCTGAATTGCCTCCGAATCGAATCACCACCTGAAGCTTCGCACAGCCCTACCATCTAGGCTTCTCTTCCCTTGTTGCTGTTTGTAACAGAGTGGGAAGAAGGAATAGAGGAGGGGCCAAAGGACTTTAGGTACTCCAGGGAAGAAGGAAGTCAAGCTGTAGGAATGTCACTTTCTTTGAAATGTCTTACCCAGTTGCTGCGCACTTGGCAGGCAAAGGAGAACAGTGTAGTGATCTGAATCTTACATAGCAAGGAGTAGTCACTAAATGATTCAGGACACAATTAATCAACTGAGCTTTCCAGATACTGACTTTTTCACCACCATTACAAAATGTGGTCCTTGTTTTTGCCAATGAAGCAGAGCTGAATTAGCCATTTAAATTATTTCCTACTCTTGGTGGTCTGGAACATACCCTTCCTACCCCCCTTTATACTGAATCAAAAAGAACTAGGAAAGGTGAGGCAAGTTATGACCAAGATGATTCTAAAAGCCGCTGCACTGTGATGAACAGATCTGATTATTCTCTGAGGAGGGACTTAGAATCATAGATAGAATCATTCTTACTTATAATGTTGAAGTTGGTATCTCAACAGAACAGGGAAATGTCTTCCAAAAGTAGTATCTGATTTGCAGAATGATGTTCTAGTTATTAAAATGGGTAAAGGTGTGATTTTCATAGTGAATCCTGCTATCTTTTCATGGGATAATGTTTATTAGGCTATCCCATGAGCAGAAGTGCAACGGTCATTTAAAAAAAGTTAATGAGATTACCAGTAACCAGAGGTTTTAGAGAGAGACCCTGCCTGTTTGTACTGCCAATACAGCTTCTCCCTTCATTAACTATTGACTCTCATGCAGTGGTAGAAGAAACTGAGGGGATACTCTGAATTTGTACATAGCCCCACTTGAGGAGTTGTGAGAGGTAGGGCAGGAGGGGCCACAGTTAACAGGCATTGGTAAGAGAAGCTTTAACCACACAGGTTGTATTAGGAAGCGTACGCATGAGATCAAGTATAGAGAGTCCACCTTGAGTTCAAGTTTACTTGTAAACTTCCATTTTTACCTACCTCACCAAGGCATTCTGAGATGTAATAAACTTTGTCAAGTACTTTGAGATAATTGAATAAATGGCCCTGGTATATGAATTAATTGAATGATGGTGTCAGAGATTGTTAGGAATCTTAGGGAAATCAGTTGGTTTCTGAAATTGTTGCCTTGCTGTTTGCCTGGAAAGGAAAACTGTATTCTTTCCTTTGTATGCTATTTACCTTGTCTACCAGGGTACTACTGGGAAAGATGATCAGAATTGCTAAAGTTGGGGATTAATATCCGTATATAGAATTGAAATGATCTTAGGTCAGTTTTGTTGCATTTCTCGTTCACTCTAATTCTGTGCAACTCCATTAAAACTTTATCCAGGGGCTTAATGCAATTTAACTAACCTACATTAGAGGCTTACTTTTAGTAACTTGGATTAACTCTTCTGGGTTAGACAAACCATTAAGGTTGTAGACAGAGATGCACAATATATCAATCCTATGTTGGATCGGCACCAATATAAGGAAAATCGACAGTATCAGCAATCGGCTATTTTTTGGCTGATGCGGCCAATAAATGCCCTGTGCATATGCACAGCTTCAGCACAGCACACAGGTGGCCAAGAACGCAGCCAAGCAGCATGGAGAGCAGTATCAGGCTGGTAAGTCTGTTGTGGGGGAAGTGGCATGGGGGGCAGATTGAGGCCTCCATGGTGAGGGAGAGAGTGGGGCTGGGTCAGAGGCAAGCTCTGCACAGCCTGGATGAGGTGGGTCATGGGACAGATGGTGCGGGGGCAGGCAGCTCCTGCTGCTACATGTGCCCCCACCCACCCATCTATGTGCGGAGTGAGGTCAGGCTGCTGCTGAAGGCTGAGGCTGTGCTGAGTTCTTTCCGGTAGGGGTTTGGGCTGGGGCTGCACTTGGAGAGGGCAGCAGTGGAACTGGGAGAGGAGTTATGGGGGGGCTGCAGCCACCTCAAAATTCACTGTAGACCCCCCCCAACCCCTGCTGCCAGTGCGGCCACCACCCACCCTGAATGCAGCCCCTGGCCCCAGCCTGCCCTCGTCCCCCATGCAGACCCGGGGGCTCACGCCCCCTGTGCCTTCCTGGGGTGCACATAGCACTGGGAGCTGCCCGACCCCCTGGATGAGCCACTTGCTGCTCCATCTCATGCCTCACCCTGCCCAGGCTGGGCAGCATCTGCCCCAGCACCAGCCCCACTCCCTCCCTCACTGTGGGGGCCTCAATCTGCATCCCCATGCCCCTTCCCTCCCCCCACTCCTTCCCCCACAACAGACTTACCAGCCAGACACTACTATCCAAGCTGCCAGGCTGCATATTGGCAATCGGTATCAGCTGATATGGCTTGTTAAAAATCAGCTATCAGTATCAGCTCAAAAAATCTCTATCAGTACACTCCCTAGTTGTAGGCAACAGCTTGGATGTCAAGGATGCTGGATACCATTTAGTTTTCCCTTTTGTATTTCCAACTGCCCTGCTCTGCCCCCCTCACTCCCAACTTCTCCTTTCTCAAAATAGTTGTTTACTCATGGCGCCTGATTAATGTAAGCCCTGAGAAGATCCAGACTTGCTAATCAGTAATTTATGCTACCACCAGGCTTGAACTTGCAATCCTGAGAATCATTATCCAGTTATCAGTGAGGGAGAGAATTGACTTTGGAAATTAAATCTCCAATCTCAGGAAAATAAGGAATTAGACCACAGATGAGTAGAACCTAGAGGAAACTAGGTTGAATTCACTTAATCCTGCAAGTTGTATTGGTGCTGAAAATTTTGTAGTTAGGTCAGCTAAAACAGCATAGACAAATTCAACTGATCAATTTCTCCCTGCATCTGGATTTTAAACACTTGAGAATTCATACATGAATCCTTTGACTTTGGCAGATTCTTTCCAGGACAATTGCAGGCAATGGCTAGTTCCTTCTTGAGCTAAATTTGGCTCGAGCAAATGCTCAAAAATAACTATCCTTGCCAGATTGCAGCTGCTTATCTGTCAGCTTTCAAAACCTTTGAAGAAACTGTCAAATTCTGGTAGCCAGATAATGGTGGCATTTGACTGTCTAGGTCAGAAGAAGCTAAGTTTTGAGTCTAATTCTTTCTGTATTGCTTTTGAAACCTTTCAAATTAAGAAGCCATGATGAGAGACCCAGTTCTCTTTCCCTGCTCCCACAACTTTGAGATTTCTAAAGTAGCTATGCTGTGTATATATAAAAGTGGATGCAGAATTTTCTTGAAATTGTCATTTTCCTTTCCACTTAGACATTCTGTTAAGGTATGTCACAAAAAGTTGCTTAGTCAGCTTAATGGCAATGTGTCAGAAGTTTTGTGTTCCTTGGCTGATACTTATTTTTTTAATGTTCATAGAATCATAAAAGTCATAGAAAGAGTTGGAAGGGAGCTCAAGAGATCAGCTAATCCACCCCCTTGCTTAAAGCAGGACCATCCCCAACTAGATAGTTCCAGCCAGGGCTTTGTCAAGCTGGGCCTTTACAACCTTCAAGGGTGGAGATTACACAACTTCTGTAGGTAACCCCTTCCTTCACCACCCTCCTGGTGAGAGAGATTTTTCCTAATATCCAGTCTAAATTTCCCCTTTCCCAAAATGGGAAAACTGTAGGGATTGGATCCCTTGATGGCTGGGGTTTGGTAGTTTGTTTAAGGAAAGGGAGGAGAAGGCAAGATCAAATGAGAGAGAAATAACAGAAGGGATATAGGAAAGGAACAGAAATGAAAGGTAGGAACGATGGTGGCCGAACAGGGAGAATTTTTTTTCCACTGAATTGACAAGATTTTGTCAATGTACAAATGTAATTTGTTATTGTAGGAAAGTTGTGTTTCCCCTGGATTTATGTGCAAACATCCTACTGACATCAGTGGGAAACCCTCTGTACATTGGGCCATGAAGTCCTGAATTCATATCACAACTCATACCAGTGGTTCTCAGTCTCTTAGGCTCGAGGCAGTTCTTAGCTTTCACTTGTTTTCTGACTTATAATAGAGCAATTCTTATGTTTCAGAGAACTTGGAGCCCCTACAACAGGTGAGACTGTTTATGAGCCTGTGGATCCCTATTTGAAGTCTCTGGGTTTATCCTGTAAATTATGTGTAGGTGTTTGCATACTTAAGTGCCAATTTTGTATGTCTCCCCTAGCAACCATAAAAAGATCCCATAATACCCCAGGGTGCTGTGACAACCTTGAGAATCACTGGTCCACCATGGACCACAATTAAATATTGCCTCTTCTCTCAGATTTGACATTTTTGTCTTGTTTAAGCTAAAATTACAAGTTCTCAAGTATAGCGCTAGCAGAACAAGCTCACAAATTAGCAGTTCTGGAAGCTCATTGTTCTTTCAAAACCCATATGCCACCATTTCTGCCTATTCATAAAACAAAGTTCAATCTTGCCAATGAGAAACTTGCTAATACTTTATCTGTTGTTTTTAAGTAGGGGTGTGGTTGGTTACTGCTTCCAAGTTTAAGGGTTTTTTTTTTTGTTTTTTTGTCTCTGTTTTTGTTTTTTGCTAATTTTTCCTCCTGCTTTTCTTAAAAAGCATTGAAAACTTGCATTGGTGTCTTGTTAAAAATAATCTATGCCATTTACCAGTAACAAAAACCAACTAGCTATACTAGACTAAGAAAATACTGCGCTTTAACAAGTTTAGTAAAAACAGAGGAATTGATAACAGAAGGTAAGGCAATTTGAGATACTTTTGGATTTTTTTAATTGATCAAAATTTGTTTTCAGTCGGCTCAGTTTTGCTAAAAACTCCTTGCCGACTCACCAAGGGAAAGTATTTGTTTTTAAGGATGAACAAAATTATAGTTTCTTTCCTTCACAGTAATAAAGGGAGGAGTTTATTTTGTGTCTCACTTTATAAGTGCTGGACAGTTTTGCAGAAATTATTTAACTGATGTCTCTTTCAAATTCACCTAGTTTTTTGGGGACCCACAGACAGTGTTCTCTATATATGTAAAACCATGGAGATTTGTAACGTTACATTTCAGGAACAGGTCTCAAATATATTCCATTGTAACTTGTAAGATCTTAGAGAAAAAGAACCTTCTGTGTGACTAGAGTGACCATGTTTTTATTATACAGAAGGAAACAGAAATTGGGAACCTTCAGTTTCACTTCCTCTACTGATTGGGAAGAGCAGCATTTTGCATAAGGACAAAAACTAAAACAAATACTCATATGTCACCCATTCACTTAGATTGTAGTCCATGGAGTCGGTTTAATTTGACTTCATGGTCTGGCAGGAAACCTGAGTCTAGTCATTTGTCAAAGATTCGGTTTGGGAGCACTGTTGCAGGTATGACATGATTTGGATTTAGGGGAAGGATGCAATATATGGAGCAAAAATGTACAGGAGGAAAAGTGGCTGTCCCCTGATTGAAACAATAGGGGTACCCAAGACTAAGGTTTAAACTGAACCAAACTTAACAAGGTATGACTGTAACAAAATATATTTTAAAACCCAATGTTTTAAATCAAAAGTGCCTTAATTTTTCTTTTTTAAGAAAAGAATCCAGGTTAGTCAGATTTTTAGTGCATATACTGCAGACTTCCAAATATCTATAAACAAGCTAGTTTTAGACACTTGGCTGCATACAGATGTGGAAAAAACCAAACCAAAACAGCACTTTAAACTCACTGTGCCCCTGTACCAAGCGCAGCACATGCCCAGAAGAGGCATTGCATTAGCTTGACCCAGCCCGCCCAGTGTCTGTATAGATCGGGCACTTCAGGAGGGCTTTTTGGTGCTTATCTAATAGCTGACTGAATCAGCTTTAGGTAAAAGCACCAAAAGGCCCGCTGAAGCACTTCATCTAAAACAGATGCTGCAGAGCCAGGTTGAAACAACGCTTCTCCTCTTCCAGTAATTGCTGGTGTGGGGGAGGGTTCCCACATCTGTCAGCAGTCTTAGCATCCAAGTTGACCAATGCTTTCTGCATATTTGATGTGTAGCAGTGGTGGTAGGGGTCTGTATTTTTTAGAGAGAAAGTTAAAGGAGGCAGGATTTCAGGAGAGCCTGAAGCAAAACAAGGAGAGTTGAACACTGCTCAGTCCCATTTGGTAAAATTGTTGCCTTGTAGATGAGAATTTCCAAGTTCATGAAAGTTGGGTGGGGTTGCAAATGAGTGATGCAGGAAGTCTGAGGCCTCAGCCAATTAACGAGTAAAACATTCATAACCTCCTTTTAAAAAATGTCAGGTAAACAGTCTTAGAAAATAATTTGTTTTAAGCCCATATCCATGGCAGGTCTTTGATTCCAAAGCAGGGTTTGTGAGATCAGCTCTAAAACACTAATGCTGAACAAAAATAAATAACCTTGTTAAACTGTTAAGGTGATTTGTTAATGATTAGCTTTGGGATTTTTTTTTCTTTAAGTGTAAGAAATTATCCTCCTGGAAGTTAAACTCCTTGGGGGGTTTATGTTTTAAGAAGATGAACCCAGATTTATGCCAGATTATTTTTTCCCTCCAGCTGTTTCACAGCAAAATTCTGAACAATTTCTAGCTGTGATGAGAGGGAGTGTGTGTGTGAATTGAACAAATAAGAGATGTAAAGATGGACTAATGATGCTTGATTAAAAAAAAGTCTGTGAGTTTTTTTCAGAATGAGAGAACTTGTCCTTCAGTTGTTGCAAGCTGCTTGACCTGGTCAATTCAGGGTGTATTCCTTGATGTATTTTAATCTGATAACAATTAGTGTTTTGAGTGAACTGCAAATAAAAAATGAAAAATCCATTTACTTTCAGCACTGAATATTGAATATCCCCAACTATGCACCCAAACATTCTAAAAGGAAAAAATACTGGGTAGAAATTGATAAGTACTGTAATACTTAAAAATGGGTAGTATAAGAGAAGAATATAGTGCTCCAGTAGTATCTTTGGCATTATACCTAGTTAATGGACGTCATCAAGGAGCAGGAACTGCTCAGTGTAACTTTGGGGTATCTTAAAAGAAATAAACAGCTGTGTGGGGTAACTGGCCTTATTACCCATACTGAGCATGGCATTTGGCACATTGGTATTGGTGATGTACTTATTGTATGTTCAGGATGAAAATAGTTGACAAACTGAAGTTAATTTTGGCAAAATGACAAAGGACATTCCTCCCTGTATTACTTCAAACATTTTCAGGGCCTATGAAGTGTAACCACCAAGAAAAGCTCAAAAGTCGCATGTCATTTAAAAAATCAAGAAATGGCCTCGTAGTATGAATTTAGTTTAGAGGTTTACTGAACTTTTGTCTACCTGCCTGCCTTCTCTCTCTCTCTCTCTCTCTCTCTCTCTCTCTCTCTCTCTCTCTCTCTCTCAAAGTCTGAAGGGAGGGTTTCCACATTATAGCACTAAGGTCTTCAGAGCCATACTTTAGTAGTGTTCCTCAGTTTCCCTATTCAATCTTTGCAGATCTGTTCATTTGTATTTAACATACATATTTCTAGCTGTTTAAAAATATGACTTCATCTAAGCTAATGAGGTATAGAAGAAGGTATGCCAAAGACTCTGTGTAAAACAGTTGTGGCTGGTCTAGGTGCATGCCCATAGATGCCCCGCAAAAATAAAAATGGGCTGAAGAGCTAAACTTCATACTTTAAAAAGATATGAATGATGTTCCACCAAGCCTGTACAGACCTGACTTACAGATCGCAACAGATTTATTTGCTCCTTATAAAAGTGAGCACATCAAAATGTGCAGCTGTGATTTTTGTAGACCTAAAATGAGTATTTTGGCTCCAGCTCCTATACTTCAACAGTGTAATTTTGTAGGCAGTATTCTTTTATAATATGAAAACAACTGGTCTTAAAAACAAACTGTAAGTGTCAAATGTAGACCCCAGAATGCAGTGGTCTTCCCAGCAGCTAGCACTTGTTCACATTATGGTCCTGTTTTTTCCTGTAAGTATGTATAGCTGCAGCACTCCTGTGAAATACTAAATCAGTGCTGTCTTGCCTCCTTTTGCTTGTGGTAAGATGGAGAGCAGGAAATGTAGGCCTGTATTTAGTCTGATCTGTGTCATTGTAATACTGAATCAAGAGGATTTCCTGTTTTGTTTTGTTTTCCTTTTTCCAAAAACATACTTGTTCTCCAAGCCTCTTCCCTCTACCCTCACTCCTGCACATCACCAGTCCTGAGTGGAATGTTTCCAACATTTTCTTTTGAACATACCGGTATTTATAAATAGAACAAGTTCAGTATGCGTTTGTTTTTCCCCAAATGACAATTTCTATTGCGAGGCACTGTGTTTCCCCATAATTAATCCAAACATCATCAATTGTGTATTAATTTAAGGAAGAATTGTAACAGAATATTACTGGCTTGTTATTCACAAGAGCAAAGAACTGAAGTGAGGTAAAATACCACCAACAAGCAGTAATTGTAGAGGAAAAAATTGAGAGGGGATCATGCAAACTAATTTTAACTCATTCTAAATTTAAGGCCAGGAAAAAATATGGAACATGTCAGTTTGGAATAAATAGAATAGTTGGGAATGGTAGCAGTAAAGTTTTGGTTCCTTAAGGTTCACTTGCGTTATTCAAAATGAAGTTACTTTTTAGATACTGTTTGCCTAGGGCTAGAAATAGACATTGCTAAATGAAGCAGATCAGCTGTGCTGGGATGTGTCCTGGCACAGCTGATCCACTTCATTGGATGAAACACATGTTGCCTATTGTCCCACAAGATCTATGGGCGAGACAACAGGCAACGCATTTCCTACTTACAGAGAAATGCCCTGAGAATCTCCAAGATTTGTCTTTGTAAGTGGGAAAGAGATGTGCTCTAAAGACTGCACTGGAGTGAGTTTGGACACTGGTGTGGTCCTTGGACTGGAGCCACCAATCAGCTGATTTGCAGTCCCAGCTCCAGGACTGCACCAGAGTGTTGCATCTGGGAAATCCCAAATGGGGAAACCCAGAAAAGTGCTCCCATGGCTAGCGGGGCCCAATCTTGCACACCCTAGAATGGGAATTCCCAAGGTGTACGGGATCAGGCCCCAGAAGCCCCTGGTGTGCCTGGCCAGAGTAGGTGGAGAGTGTGGGCAGCTCCGCTCTGACTGCATTCTCCCACCATAAAGCTAACAGATGTCTGATGCAATAAAGCATCATAAATTGATACCACCTGTCATGACCACAGATTTTGGGCATTTGTGGTGTGACAAGGCATGCTTCCACAGAAATTTGTATGGTAACACAAAGGCAATGTTTGTTTCCATCCTAGGAGAGTCAGTGAATTTTGTGGCTCATATAACAAAGGGGAAGAATGTTAATAGCATTACCTTTCACTTGTGACTATAATTTTAAGTGGGGTTTAGGCTCAGGATCTACTATAAAATCATTTGGTTTTCCACCGTATTCTCTGCATATTTACACTGTGTATATTCCCATATGGCTAGGGGAAGAGGGTATACCCAGAATATGTAGTCTGTTACATGCCTGGCCAAAAATATTTGTGGTGCAAAAATATTCTCCGTTCTGAAACAGTACCCTGGGGATAATTACCTTGGCTTGCCTGAGGAGCCAGTTTGGGTTAATGCTACAGAGGAACAATAACATAGACTTCCCAAAAGGGACTTGGTAAGGATAAAAACCACATTAATTCGAGCAGATCGTTGTAGCACACAACTGGTAAAATTAATTAATTATAATCCAGAGTAAAATAGAGAATTCTTCGCTGTTTCTTGTTAGGACACCAGAAATCTGACACCAATAGCTTTTTAAATGGAACATATTTTTCCCATGCTTTATTAAAATTTCCCTGCTTCTATAGTTGTGACTCAGTCTTGTGGTGCCTATCTGCCTTCTGTCAGGCATTGGCCTGTCTGTGGGAATGAGAATGTGCACATACCCAAGCCATGATGCAAGATTTGAAATCACCCCAAGTACACTGCCAGCATCCAGTGTAAAAGATCATGCTGTGCTTCCAGTTCCAGCTAGAACTCTTTTTGGCCTAAGCCCTGCAAACTGGAGTGTGAAAGAAATGATCATGAAACCTCAGAAAAAGAGAGAATTCAAATTCTGTATTAATTTGGATAATTAGGTAAACAGCAAATCTAAGAAGCCTTCCACATACTAAAAACCTTCTCTGTTTTTCTAGTCTTTAAGTCTATTTTTAGCTTTGGCAGCCAGATTTGTCACAATAATTGGTGCATTGTTTAAACAAGGTCACTGGCTCATTGTGTGCGTTGTTTTATCTGTGTTTAACTGACGTGCTTATTTAAAATAAAAATCCCCACCCCCCCTTTTCGCTTTCCCCCCATTTTGGATCTATTAAAATTTTAAAAATCCAATTCTTGGAACAGATTCATCCTGGAAAATATGCATTTTGACTGTTAGCTGTTAGTTTTGCAAATTAAGTCCTTGTGGATTTATTCACAGAAATTTAAAAAGCTGCAGTTAATACCGTTTTGAGAGTCCCTTTCTTTGGAGAAAGAGGACTTTGCATGTGTAGATATATTTATTGTTTTAAAGCATGGGTTATAATTTGTGAGTAAATGAGCTCGCATGATTGTTTTCAAATTTAATGGAATTAGGATGTATGAATTGACTTTTTTCCCCTAGTATTGCCTCAAAAGTGCCATTATAGTCCCGTAAGTCTATAGAAACTGAATGACTTTATGTTCAGTCTTTCTGTTTACAGGTTTGTAATCTTGGTTCCTGGAAACTTATCCTGGATTCTAAAAGTCAAACTGGGTCTTTTCCTGCTTGCATCCTGTGTAGTGCAGATATTATTGTTTGTGGTCTTAATCAGAAAAGAACATGGTACATCTTACCTTTGCCAGGGTAACAGGAGTAAAAAGTAGGGATTTTTGCCACTGTAGCAGGTAAATAGAAATGCCTTGAAATAAGCTTATGGAGCAATTTTGAGCAGAACTATTATTTTTATGGAATAACTTTTCTTTTTTTTTACCACAGCCTCATTTTAAGAATGGCTGAGGCACTTGTTCATGAAGATATTTTGATTATAAGGCATTAGGTTCCAGTGGTTATGGGTAGCTGGGGCTTCTGGATATTTTCAAGGTCAGCAATAACTTCCTTTGTGGACTTCCAGAAGTCTTTCAACTACTTTGTAATTCATTTTTCCATTTGTATGGTAGGCATGAGAGTAACTTTTTAAGAGAGATTACAATGAAATTATTTTTTTAAATACTTTTGAGAGGCAAGATGTGAAAAGCACAACAGTTATAAATTGTACTGGATCCTGTTCTAAATGACAACATGGAGAACCAGAAATCAGCAATATGGCAGAGGTGTCTTTTAGTTAAAGTTGATGACATTTGAGAATGCTGTCTCTAAGTGGCTGCTTAAGACTGGGCTGTCTACTGGAGGCAAGATTATCAGTGCAGTTTTCACAGTTGTACAAACTGGACTTTATGCATAACCTAGATACGGCTTGACATCTGTAATACACTTTAGTCATCTAGTAAGGGAATATCTTTGCCTAATGAAATCAAAAACAAAGTAGTTTGGAACTTCAGAGTAAAGTAATCTCTTTGGAACAGGAGTAATGCATGAGGAAACAAAAGAAACGAAGTGCTGAAGTCATGGGCATACCTTAAGGCTGTTGTTGTGTGCATCTCTTTCAGAATGAGAATTGCACCTCTGTCTGGCTGCCATACAGAAAACACTTATTAAAGGGATAGTCTCAATGGCCGAGTGCCTTGTATGGAATTTAATATTTTCTTCTTTGAGAGATGTTTTTTGCACTGTTTTCCTTCTTTCTTTTTTTAATGTAAAGGTGTGTGTGCCTCAGAGAGCTTTTCCGTAAATAAAGTCTTCTGAAAGAGAAATTCTGTTCCTTCCTTCCTCTTCTGTTAGAATTACCTTATATCCTTCTATTGTTGGGAAGACACTCATATACTGGCTGTCTTAAAATATATTTTAACATTAAACTTCAATATAAATAAATTGATGTGCATGCAGGGGTTATTTTCTTTAGAGTGACCTTCACATTTCTGGCTGAGCTCCCCATCCTAGATGTTCCTTAGGAAGTCGGATTTATGGCCTGCTATGCTCCCCTGAATTTGAGGCAGGCTCTAGCAACAATATTTGGCTCGGTTCTCTTAGGCATCCTTTCCAGGCATGGATCCAGTCTGGTACTACTACTGTGAAGTTGGACTCCGCAGTCCATCTGTTTTCGGTCCCAAGGCTAGAACAGTTTCCATGTTGTCTCCCCAGAATGGTTAAGCGCAACCTCTCCAGAGCTCCATCCTTGTGGGTAATCTGCCTTAGACATTCCCTGACTCCCAAGACTGTCTGCATTATTTGCTTCAACTACCATGTGTCCCTGAAGGCTCAGATTGTAAACTAATTTCGCCTTATTCATCATAAGCAAACTGCAAGCTATGCACACATTATAAGCAAAAGGAACACATATAGGTTGGTCCCAGAGCCCTTGCTGCCCTCGAGGTATATTCTGACTTTTGGTCAGTGCCCTTAGGGGTGTCTCTTTCCTTCCACCTTGTTACTGCTCCCCTTAGCCAAGTTTGCTTTTCCCAGTCTTGGAGTTTTTTTCTCACAACTGTACCAAACTTTCTTGTGTTCATTTGATTCTAGCAATTCCTCCTCCTCCTCCTCCTCAGCAAGCAGTCTTACTTCAGGTGATAGCTTCTTAAAATGTTTTGTTCTTAGTGCTTGCTTTCTGCTGATTCTTTCCATTGCTTTAACCCTCTGCCCTGCAGACAACATAAGGGAATTGATTATCTTCTTGGGTGTTTCTAGATTTGAAAGGGATACAGTTCATGTCAGTGACTCCTAATTGTTTCTGTTGCACCTTCCTGGGTCTACTTTAGAAAGTATACAGCCTTCCTGGTCCTAGTCTACAAACGCCATTTGCAAATTGCTCAGTGAGAATACACTGAGGTATATTCAGTGATGCAACACTTTTATAAAATTAACCAGAATTCATATGCTGAATAGAGACAAATTTTCCAAAACATAATGTCGAGTTTTAGAATAAAGGCTTTTTATTCAGAGCTTCAGTATCTTGAGAATGCAGATTTGATCCATTTGTACTTAATAACATTCAAGTGTGGCAAAATAATAGATAACAATTTAAAAAGATATGATGATATAGTGCCACTGACTAATGTCCTGGAGGTAGGTATCATCCCATTTTACGAAAGCACTTTGTTCAAATTTAGAAAAAATGAGGAGTCCTGGGCTTGTGAATACTACCATCTGTTTACTCTTTGCGCTGAATAGTAGATCCCACTTCCATCCTGTTGCTTCTGTATAACCCAGTCATTGAGTCTCTTCATTAAGGTTTGCTAAATTCCACTACACTGGATTCCAGAAGGCATAAACATCTGATGTTGTTGGGGGAAGAGAAAAATCATTTGAGAAGTCTTCATAAAACTTTGGATGAGACAAAAACTGCAGCAACTTGCCTAATTTGCTCTTCATGTTTCATAGGGGTAGAATTTGGGCAAAAATTAGTTCTGCAAATGAATGACTATGCTGTCAATGTCCATATTTCCACCCAGTCTACCACAATGTCTTTCAAGCGTTCACTGACTAACACTAGTGCAGAAAAGGAAGCATGACAGGATTTTTCTCTTAAAGTTTTGTGGTATTTATGCAGCAGAACATAAACACTGTAATTATGGATATTGCTGAAGTTTGTTCCTTATATATACCATAATAATATATTGGTTTATAATGATATTGGAGAATAGTGTCAATTTTGCAGTGGTTATTTTTTAATATACTTCTTAGTTTGGAATGTTGGCTTCTTTGCGGGTTTTCTAGTGGGTGGGAAGCTGCAACTTGATGTGTTCGTGGCATGGGGTATCACTGTAATGGGCTTGCTGAAGTAGAGGCAGTTTAGGAAGGCAAGAAGATTCTAGTCTCGTTCCTTTTCTGACCTAACAGTCCAAAATAATGTTTTTGAAATTAAGAGTTCCCTTCGCTATCCTTTCTATTCAAATTGCTGTTTTTTTTATTTAGAAGCTCTGCTCCATGCAGTCCCTTTGTAGCATCGGATGAATCAAGCTGTTACTTATGAAAGCTCAAACATCTCTGATTTAGTCTACAAGGTGCAACACTACCATGCCTTCTGTGAAATTAGAGCAGTGAATGCAAATATGTTTTCTGAGAGGTTTTTCTAGTAGATTTGGTATTACTAAATTCTGCTAGCCATAAACATAAGAGCACAGGCAATGTGTGTTGGATCATGACAGTAATCCTTCAAATATGGTATATCGCCCCTTCTCCCTAAGAGCAAAATATACTTCAGAGGAAGGTATTATGCCCATTTCATCTAATTTCCTTTTCCTTTTAACTTTTTTGACTGTAAGTAGGCAGCCATCAATCCTCTGGATCATGTTGTACACATAAAAAGTTTGGTCTGTACTGTGTAACACACTAAAACTTACTCTAGTCACTAGAGTCAGAATATGAAAATATCTTTTGAATAAGAATCTGCTCTTTTTACAGTCACTTCTCAGTGACTCTAAAATCTTTGCTACTTTTCATTCCTTACAAAATTTCACCCTTTTCATTTGAAAAGTGTCTCTAAAGTAGCAGCTGAAATAAGACAATTTGTTTAGATAGCCTTATCACTGAGTGTTTCTGTAAGTTTTCCTATTACTCTTACTGAAGACACAGGCAGTAGAAAAAGTGAACATACTCAGTATTGGTTTTGGATAGGTCTCACATAACCAATTCATGTGTAAAATTATAAAGGAAACTAATATTTTTTCATGTTGTTTTTTAAATATTTTAAGAAATACTTAGAATCCAGAAAGCATCTTGGAAGAGGCAGCTATATTTAGAATTGTTCGGTTATGATGAATGAGAGTTGTATTAGTTGTACAAAACTTTTATAACACTGGAAAAAGGTAGCATCCTCTCTGGAGTGTACAGTCTAAATAATCAATAGACCTACCTTCCTTTTTTTTTTTCTTGGGTTCACATCACTACTGAACATGTTACAGGAGTATGTTTCCACCTGTTGAAGTAGAAGTGCAACTGGAGTTCTCATTAACTGAGGTAACGGGGTATCTTCTTACAGGTCATAACTTAAAATGCATTTTGCTCTCAAAATTTTAGTTAATATTTTAATTGTGTATAACACTATTCTTTTTATAGTCATAAAATTTAGTAGTTGGTAGTCCATTTGTATATTTAGTAGTTGGTAGTCCTTTTGAGACTGTGTTCAAGGGTACTATCACTACCACCTTCCTCTTTTTTGGTTATCATTCTCTCTCTGATGATCACCCCCATTAAAAGTTCATTGTTGGATGGTAAAATGAACTTTAGAGGTATCACCCCGTCTTCTATGCTTTATTTTGCTATGGATAGTTCCTTGTGTGGCACCAATATATAGTAACCTTGCTCAGAGGCATTGATGGTAAAGATAAGAATTAGGAATAGTTGTCATATTTGGTTTTCTGTCTTCTTGCATTGTGTAAGAATTGTGCGCTGAAGTGAAATTGAATAAGCTCCTATTATAATTAAATGGATCATTGAATGAGATTTTTTTTTCAAGCTGTGATTATATAATTCTGAATGACTTTTTATTTGTTCAAACTAAAACTGAGGAAGTGCTTATGTATAGGGGTCTACCTAAATCATGGCGGGACTTACCCGTTTTCACAGGTTGATCATGGCATAAAGTTCTAATTCTTTGGTCATTTCACAGTAGCCCTGCCCCATAGCCCTGATTGGCAGAGAGGCCCCAGGGGGACGGAGTGTGGGGACAGGAGGGATGAGGAAGCAGCCGCCATCTTGGTTGCTGGCTTCCTTTCTTGCAGCCCTGCTCCTCGGTGCTGATTGGCGGAGAGGCCTGGTGGAGGAAGGAGGGTTGAAAGAGTACCTTCCATCTTGTCTTTTCCCCTTTGTGCCACTCTGCCAGTCAGTGTCTTCCCTCCTGGCAATAAGAATTGCTGGCTTCCACTGGGGAGCCAGCATTTTATTGTTATTAAGTTTTTGTTGTTGTTGTTGCTGTTGATTTCATGGACAGTCCTGGAATGTGTAGTTTCCACAAAACTGTGAGGTCTCAGTGGGTCTCTAGCTATCTATTTGTAGATTTGCATACAGATTAAGTAGGCATTATACCTTGAATTCTTAAAACAACTAAATTAGATAACTGCACTCATTCTCAGTAAACAATACCAGATACACGCCCTTTTTATTTTTCTCTCCCCTATCCATATATAGCTGAAGAATATTCTACAGATGCTGTTTCTTGGCCAGGAAATTAAGCCTTCCTTTTCCTACTTGCAGTGAGCCATGCTTTTGATGTCAGATGAATGATGTCCTCATTAGCCTGCTCTCTCTTTCCCCCATATATGCATGAAATGGACACTAGAATTATCAGGACTCGTTATTTTTGTCAGCTTGGGTGTAGAGAATGTCGTCATTTATTACAGTTATGTGAAGGGGGAAGGAGGTGGAAGAGAAAAAATGTTCCTGTGTGTATTGTTTTGAACACAGTCAGCAGGACCACTGGTGTGATATTTATCCATTAACACATCTATACGCTACAAATCTTTTTCCTTTGTTGGTAATGCTAACAGTGCAGTTAGTTGGCTCCATGCTATGATCAAATTTAGCAATATTGTATACTGCTGACAAAACGTTGGTTTAAAAGATTCCAAGTGTAATAGTCCCCTGCACCCCCCTTTCCCTCCCTCTCCCCCTGTTCAAATAAAAAATAGGATTGGACAGATGAAAAGGTAATCTTGCTTACTGAAAAACAATTTCAGTAAAAGGCTAAATCAGCAGGTTGGTGAAAATATTTGTCATGGTACTCAACCCAACCAGTAATCATAAAGAAATGGATATCAGAGTGGGGATAGGAATAGTTTAGTTTCAGATCTTTTTTTTTTCTGTAGTTGAGAGAAATCTTGCAAAGATTGCCAGTGAAAGAGATAATGTAGCTTAATTCTGGTCTTTTTGTTCTAGAGCAGGGGTAGGCAATGTTTTTTGGCCAGAGTGCCGAAAAAACCCACAATGTCTACCTTGGAAGGTGCTGGAGTACCAGCATGCCGGAAAAACAAAATGAGGGCAAGGGGGTATATATGGCAGAATGCACTGCATATTAGTATATTTAA
The DNA here is from genome assembly GCF_052110815.1 of Crocodylus siamensis. NCBI lineage: Eukaryota > Metazoa > Chordata > Crocodylia > Crocodylidae > Crocodylus > Crocodylus siamensis. The sequence continues at coordinate 49,414,307 of NC_143399.1, forward strand.
TAATCATAAGTGTTGCCTTTGTTGTGTATTCTTTTTTGTTGAGCATGTTGCAATGAGAGAGAAAAAAGAGACAAAAGAAAGAGGAGACGGAGAAAGAAAACAGAGAGCAGAGAGAGAACCAGACACACACACAGAGAACCACATGCACAAACACAGAGAACCAGAAGACACCCAGAAAAGACACATGCACACACACATATCCAGAACCAGACGTGTGCGCACACAGACACACAGGACCAGACAGAGGCAGACAAACGCACAGAGCCAGATGTGCAGACACACGGAGCTGGGCTCCTGGGCTACTGGACAAAATCTGCTCTGAGGCACGCACGCACCTGCCGGTATAGAGCTAATGCCAGACCCCGGAGCAAATGTTGGCATCCTCTCGGCTGTAGCCAGCCCAGGCTCTGGGTAGCTGCTGCCAACCACAGCAGGGTTTGCAGCTGCCCAGCTGCCTGCTGGGAGCAGCCCGGGCTTCATGGCTGGCAGCAGCTGCCTAGAGCCCAGGCCAGTGGTAGTGTGATGAGCAAAATGGCCTCGTGTGCTGTGCTTGGCACATGTGCCGGGGGTTGCTGACCCCTGTTCTAGAGGTTTCATAGTTCAATTTAGGTTGTGAATGATTGGTTTCAGTTTAAATCCCCTGAATATTTTCAGTCACATCACAGCTTGGCACAAATGTCATTCTCTATATTGAGGAGGTCAGTGCTGGAGTGGTAACTTGTGTTGCTAATCAGGACTGAAGGTCTGCCTATGTTAGAGAAATTTATATTGGTATAGATACTCCAGCATGGCCTCTTATTCAGGTACACAACACTAATATAAAATGGCTTTCACTGCTGTGACTTACTCTGGTAACTGTTTTATACCAGTGAATTGCTTCTATGTTAGGCATTTGCATTGGTTTATATCCACAATGTATATTTCCCAAATACTGTTGGGCCTTGAGTTAAACTGATAGATTAGCTCAGGGGTTTTCAACTTTTTTTGATCATAGTACCCCCAGGCATCCAAACACGGAGCAGTGTACCCACAGCCACCAAGGGGATGGTGGTGGGGGGGGGGCATAGTTAGATGCGGAGCTGCAACAGCCGCTGCATGTGGGGTTACCCCCTCCTTCCCCCCACATCCAGCCAGGCGGGTAAGGCCTGCGTGGCAGTGTGGGATGGTATGTGGCAGCACTCCATCCCCATTTGCGTGCATGTACCGCCTAGGCTTTCTCAAGTACCCCTAGGGGTACACATACTCCCAGCTGACAACCCCTGGATTAGTTTATGAATGTGTTGTTTGCACAGCCCCTAAACTTACTTAGTTAGATTCTAAGCTCATTTTTGTGGGCACTGAACCTTCCTATGATGTGTTCCTTGTTCTTAAAAAAATAAATAAATCTAACCAATAAAATAGCGAATTTTAAAATTTAATACTTAATTTATATCATTCTGTAAATGTATGATCGAGCCACTTAAACTAGGCATTTGTTTTCTTTGAGCTTAAATCCAGAGAACCAGGAACAGTGGCCTTCTAAATTGCTTGCACTTCTGCGTCACATGACTGTCACTTGACAGTATTATAATTCTGTTACCAAACAAGCTATAGACAGGATTAATGGGAACAGCATGGAAAACCCATGCCAGGAGACGCTTCAAACACTTTCTTACTTCAGTAAAGGTTCTGCCTTGCCATTATAATCTCCTTTGTATGATGCCTTGCCACTAAGTATCTCCAAATTTTTTGTCTGGAAAAGAGGAGGGGGACTTTATTATCAGTCTTCAGATATCTAAAGGGTGGTTATACAGAGGATGGAGATAATCTGTTTTCTTTAGCCTCAGGATAAAGCACTAGGAGCATCTGTCTCAAATTGCAGCAAAGGAAATTTTGGTTTGGTATTAGTAATAACCTTCTTACTATCAGGGTGTTTAAACATTAGAACTGGTTACTCAGGGAGGTTATAGAATCTCCATCCTTGGAAACTTTTAAGAGCTGGTTAAATAGACACTAGACCTGGGATGGTTTAATCAGCAATGCCTTGAGCAGGGGTTGGACTGTATGACCTTCTGAGGTCCCTTCTACTTATCCTTTTCTATTATTCTTTGAAATTGGAGGGGACAGATCTTGAAAAGCAAGGAAGTATTTCAGACTTGGGTTTGGGGGTTCTGTAAATATTTTTGTGTAACCCTTCTGCCAGGCACTGATTGGTAATAACAAGGATTGGGCTCACTTTTGGGGTCTAAATATACTTTACTTTGGCTCAAGCCCCATCCCAGACCACCTGGGAAACACTGAATAAATTACTATGAACAAAACCCTGCATAAACAAAACCCTGCCTTGCAAGCAGTGAAAATACAGATGATAAATTTATTACAGAAAACAAAGACAAAGAAAACACAGAAAAGCACTAAATATGATTTGAAATGCTACCATCTACAAGTCATAATTCATAGATTTCACCCTCTTGGGGAGGTTTCATCCATTCCCAGGCAGTCTGGGACTTGGGACTCACTCAAAAAGCAGTTCCAGCAGTTTTCACACTTATACCTGCCTATCAGCAATGGACTGGAGAAAGGGGGCATCATTGGAGAGTCCTTTGAGCTGCTCCTTGGGCTTGCTAGGCTGTGGGAAGCTGCTAGAGAGTGTGGGTCCTTCTGCATTGCAAGGGGCACCTTGTTACTCCCTGCAAAACTGGAGGGTGATTCCCACTTCCATGTGGTGGCCTTGAGGGGTTAACTGTGGCTCCAGACAGTATGCAGCATCCCTAAATTCATAGTCCCAAACCCAGCTCTGCTGGACAGAAACTGCAAAAAGAAAACTTTGAAGGAGAAGTCAGACCTATCTCACTGAGCTTAAACTGGGCAACAACAGCCAGCCAGGCACTGAGGCCTGAACTTATAGCTGGGGTTCAGCCATGCAGCTAGGCTGAAACATCGTAGCTGTGGCAACAGCAGAAAAAAAGACCCAGGCCTCTGGCTGTGGCTTGGATATCTGGTCTCAGCTGTATCCCATGCTCAGATGAGACATTTGCAAAACAGAGGAGGCCAGGCCTTTGTAGCCAGTAACTGCCAAGACCCACTCCTGGGCAGTTTGTTCCAGTGATTAATACCCCTTTGGTGTTAATCCCATGTAAGAAAAAAGAAAAGAAAGAGGGAGGAAGTGGGAGTCTCAAACTCCAAAACAGACTTTCTCTCCATCTACCATAGGCTTTTCCTTTAAATAGGCTAGGGACAGACGTTCAAAAAGCCTGAGCCTGAATTGATTCCGTCTTTGCAGGTTAGTCTAACCTGGCTAGGCTGAATCAGTTTGTAACTGTATAGACCTCCCAGAAATGCAGGCACATGCCTGCAGTGGCTCAGGCTAGAAGGCGTGAGGCACTAGAGCAGGCCTCCCTTCCCTTCCATAGTGCTGAGCTGAGGGGGGCTGTGGCCAGGCCCCAGCAGGATGCTCTCATTAGGGAAGGGTCCCCCTACCTTCTGACCAGCCCAGCCCAGCAGGGAATTGATAACACAGTACTTATCATCTCATTAAGAAAACAACAAAGGGGCATTATCATCCACCTGTTGATTCTGCCTTTGTCCCATCTACCATAGCACAACCGTAGCCAGCATGTGGTCTGCTAGCTAATGTTGAGTTGTTTGTGTAAGGCAGAGGGGACAGGGCAATCCCTGCTTAGCAGGGAGTGGGGAGGAGAGGGAGAGACCAGGAGGAAGCCAGGCAGACTCCTGCAGTCTCTACTGATCTCCAGTCAGGGAGCAGAGCAGATGGGCCAGCCCTGCTGGGGAGCAGAGAGCCCCGCTCAGCCCAGAGGGGATGCTGGGGGTGTCTGGTTTATCTTAAACCAGCAACGGATCTGGGTCACAGTTTCATAGTTGGTAGGGTTGAAAGGGACCTGAGCAGATCATCAAGTCCAATCTCCCGCCATGGCAGGAAAGAGTACTGGGGTCAAATGACCCCGGCAAGATGTTCATCTAGCCTCCTCTCCAAGACTCCCAGGGTAGAAGCTAGCACCACTTCTCTTGGAAGTTGGCTCCAGATCCTAGCCACCCTGACAGTGACATTGCATAAACCGGTTTGACCCAAATCAGTTAAGTCTGATACTACGTTGATCCAGGTTTATCTCAAACTGGTGTCATCCATTTTCAAACTGGTTTATGTGCACTTTGGTAGCTGATAAAATTTGGAGGAGATGTGGCCCGATTCAGGGACTGAATCTCCACATTGAATTGGGAATCCAAGTAAAAGCTCTGAATTGATTCGGCCAATTCAGAGATTCAGCCATAGACTAAACAGGAAGCTGAGAGCACCTCCAGCTGGTAAATCTGTTGGGGTTGGGAGAGAGGGGAGGGAAGAGGCATGGAGGAGGGAGGGATTGGGGCTGGGGTTGGTGTAAGCTGCCCAGCTGGGGCAGGGGGTGCATTACTCACTGCTGCCACTTGCCCAGCTGGGGGGGGAGGGGGGATGTGGGCACGGCTCTTTTTCATTAAGACCCTTTGTATGCAGTTCTGGCTTAGTTTTGAAGGTGAAAGGAGATATAGTAGGTGCTAAGCTTTTTTCCTTTGGCTCACTGAATCTTTTTTCTCCCCATTTCTTTTTAACCTCCCTCTCTGTCTGTCAGCATATTGTCTGTACAACACACACTGTAAGGCACAATAGTGAATTTGTAGTCAAGGTTGTATTTAATTGTCTTTCTGTTACTTCTTATTTTCCTACCTAGACTGCTTATGATTAGAGAAAGTGATTTTATTTGATACGTGCTTAAAATAAGCTTGAATTATACCTGAGAACCTGGAAGCTGTATAAGAAAATTGGGCTTCCACTGGCTCTAAATTCAGCTGAACTATTTTGATGAGGCAGAATGGTGGGGATGGGAGTGGTTTCTGCCGTGTGTGTGTGTGTGCGTGCGCGCGCATACCTGCCTTTGCACACTCAACCACTTTTGTAGACAAAGTATTAAATAAGTCTTATTGAGGACTGGAGTTCTCCCAGCTGCTTAAGTTTTTAATCACCTAACTGATTAAGCTTATTGCTAAATGCTCAACCCATCTGACATTTTTATGTAGTGGATTTGGGCGAGTCATGGAGCATAGGTACTGAATCTGGGGAAGGAGACTGGAGGGAATCACCAAAATGGAGGAAGCAACCAGGGAAAGCAAAATAAGTCATAATATCACACCGTTTTCTCCAAGCAAGCTCTTTCTTTGAAAAGAAATGGCTTTTCATGACTCTTTCATCAGAATGAGTGTTCTTTGTGCTTTCTTGGGTTCTATAGAGGGGGCCACTGTCTTAGAAGGAACCCAAGAAGGGGGTAAGACTTTTTTGCCTCAGATACTAATGATATCTACAGGTATTCAAGTATGTAAAAATCAAATAACTGGATTAGTAAAAATAAACTTTTTTCCTACTGAATAAATAGTCTAAAGTAATGTATTCAGTAATGAAAATGGAAGATTGAAGGTGAACATATTCATGAATAATTATTCAATAACTTTCTTCCCTCTTTCTTTCACTGAAATTATGTTATCAGTTTGAATAAGTGACTGTATGATTTGGCACCAAACTTAACCAATAAGTCCAATTTTACACTATTACAAATTAATCTGTTAGGATACAATGGATCTTGTAAGTGCTTTCATTGATCGAGTCATGGTCTCAAATGATGGAGTTCTTAAACAGGAAAGGTTAGACTACATATTTAAAGTGGGGGGAAGAACTCCATTACTTGACTGTCTTTTTGTACATCCCTAACAGCAATACATGCCGGAGGCCAGTTTAGGTTTACAGTTTGGGAGGGGGCTGGGTTAGCCCAGCTAAGGGTTTTGTTTGGCCTTCCTCTTCATTTCCAGTGATACTGGGTAAGGACAGTAGAACTCAGCTTGACAATGAGCTGAAGCTGCGTTTGCTAAGCTGGCAGTTGGATCTTTTTGTTTGTAGAGTAAGCAAATTTGCATCAATGCTTTTTCTGTCTGTAATCATGGAATCCCACTTTGCAATTTTTAGATTCACTTTCAGAAGGCATCCAGCCTCTCTTGTTTAGAGTGTATCAGCTTCAGCTAAATGAGGACAGATGGACATCTTCCTTTGACTTAAAATCCATTGCTCATGTAAGCAAAGGCAGCATAAGTTTCCTGATTAAAGTACACTTAGTAAAAGGTCTTTCTTTACTTGCATTTAAACAAAATGAGCTGTGACTTCAAGTTCTTGAGCTTGTTGGAGACTTACTGTGACGTATCTTTTCCTTTGTGGAAATAGTTCTGTATTTGTCAGTGTAACAGATTTTAGCTGAACCTCTCCACCAAAATAAAAGTTAGGGATTACTTCTTTCTTTATTCTATTTAATCCATATACTGTTTTCCATGATGGTCACCTTCTACATAATAGCATTCAGTTAATCATTCTGATCATCTTTCTGCATTTGCGTCTTAGTGCATTGTATTTTCAAAAATGTGAGATATAGAAAACCCTAAGAATTATTATTTTATTTTAAAAATGTATTATTATTATTTTGTACGTAATGGCATTTTGACTGGAAGATTTCTTATAAAGGCAGATTCCAGCTTGCTACTTACCATTATATTCCCTGTACAAGCTGGCAAACCCCTTCTTTGGCTTTATCTGTACTAGAAAACGTCTTTTCCATCTTTCAGTGCAAGTAACGTAGGGCAGGCTTACTCGCTTTCATTACCTTGTCCTCCAATCCTGCGAGTAGTTTGGACAAATTTTTTGTATGTGCTGGATAAAGTTTGCCAGAATAAAGAGTAGAATATTTTCTATGAAGGTTGAAGGCTTTCACATTGATATGGGTCTTAATGACCGTAAAAGTTGTTAGTCATTTTTAAATACAGAAGGAAAAGAAACATTTGTCAAAAGTTCTCTCCTGATATACTTTATTTGAATGAGTCATCCACCCTGGTGATCTTCAAAAATCATCTTGATGCCTATCTTGCTGGTGTCATCTGATCCCAGCAGTCTTTCCTGCTCAAGTGCAGGGTGTCTGGACCTGTTGATCTGTAAGGTCCCTTTCAGCCGCTAACATCTATGAAACTATTTATGAAATAGAATTGATTGACTTTTTTATACACATACATGCATGCACATTTTGAATTTCCACTGGAAAGTGGATTAAATCATTTTGCCATTCAATAAGCTGTTCATAGGGCAGTAGCAAACAGAAGAAGAATGGAACAGTGATACTGATAATCGTCTCTGTTTTTGAATGGTCTATCAGCTACTGTCTAAAGCCTCATTCTGTCCAAACCAGTAGCATATTGAATCTCTTCTTTAGAATCATGCTGACCCAACTAGCCACATATTATTTAAGTCAGTGAGTCATTCCCCTCTGCTTTTGTCATGCTAGTTATATTCACAGCTCCTGTTATAGAGACAGGATCTTCAGCAGTTCTCAAACCTCACATCTTACCAATGGTTAGTAGCCACGCTCAGCCTTGTAACCCCCACTCTGCCTTGTAATCAGATATTCATCAGCTTTCAGGTAATGTGTTAGAACTCTGTAAGAGGGATGACTGCAGAATGACTTAGTATGATTACTTTAAAAAACTTTGGTCATTACTGAAGTATGTAGTTACACTAATAGAAACTGTTAGGACGCATGTCAAGATTGGTAGAACAACCCTGACTAGACCCAGACCTGGCCATTTGCAATTGTTGCTAGCTATCGCTTGTTGTTAGAATAATAAGAAACAGCCACATCAAAAGTAATGATGGAGAAGTTCAGACGTCTACAAAGCAAGTTTCCCCAGACACTCGAATGCTTTGTTTATATTTCTAGCCTTTTGCTTATTTTAGTTCCTTCCCCTCACTCTGTAGTTCTCTTTGCTTCCCTAAATTAACTTTAGTTTTCTCTGTCTATTGTTTTCAAGTTCCTAATACTATTGGACCAAAAAAACGTCTTTTAGCATTGCTTAATACTTGAGAATAAACAGAACAATTTTGTGTTTCTGTTCTGACTTTTTATAATTTCTACAGTCCTGGTCATTGCTGATTATCTAGTTCTAAGGTTATGAGTTATTTTACCAGCAGTAGGACAAGTGTACATGCATTTTTTCCCCAGATGTAATAAAGATACCATAACTTTCCACAGAAATTTTAGTAATGAAATCATTGGATCTATTTTCTGTTTAATTTAAATTAAATCTTTCCCCCATGCAACTTGCAATCCTTGGTGCTCCAAAAATGTTATGAATTAACGTTATTGGTAGGGAGGGCTTGAGAAAAGGGGAGAGCAGCAGAGAAGTGGAAAACAATTGTATAGCTGTGGAATATGCTACTTCCTCTCCATCCTGGATGTGCTGTTTTGAGGGAAAATGAAGTAGAGGTTCTCCTTGAAAGCAGCCAGCCATCTGCCCCTGTTCCCACAATGGTTATTAATGAAGTTAGCCCCAGGGTAGCACACACTCACAGGGCTTGAGGGGCAGGCAACAGCCCCTGAGCTATGCTTAGCTTTTCCAAACTCCTGTGACAGTCATCTTACTTGCAAGCAAATAAGTAACCTAGACCTTTGGAAATATTGATAGATTCCTTTTGAGCAGCATATAGTTGCCTCCTGAATACTGAGTAGGGAAAGCAAAACTACAAAACTGGAGGACAGAAATGAGGAACAGCCATTGGCAGAGAAAGAAAGTATAAAGAAAATAGGAGGTGCTGGGGGGAGGACAGCAGTAATTGAGTCGACCGTAACATCAGTGAAGAAGGCGGCATTGTGTGTCTGTTCTACTTGCAACAAACTGGCAGACCTATTGGAAGAGGGAGAAACACTGCTTGCAACTACCATACTGCTGGCCTTTCAAGTATCTTTGACTAAAAAGTGTGTGCGTCTGTCTTAGCAGAATTAGTGGGGGAGGGGAGGTTGTGTTTTCTACAGCTCCTCTAGAGTGGGCCGTTGTCTTAGGAGTGATCTAAGCAGTAGAAATTGGTCAAAATAGCAAATTGAGTGACCTGAGAATATACTGAATACATGAAATATCAAGAAACCAAAGATTGGCCACTCGTAATGGGGAGCATTATCTTTACTGTTGAAAAACAACAACAAAAGCCTTGATACAAACTTATTCTAATTGTTGTCTGTCAACACTGTTCTTTCATGGTGCATTTCATTTTTTGGTTCTGACGAACCCTCTCCTGGTTGAACAGTCATCTGAAAATAGTAGGGTTTGGCGGGATATGAGACAATGTTACTACCGAGAATAGTGATTCTCAACTTTTTAGACTCAAAGCACTGCATGGAAATGTTAGTTCTTACCCTTCACTTGTTTTTCCACTGTGGAAAAGTGACGGAGCAATTCTTCTGTTGCAAAGACTTCAGAAAGACAACAGCAGGTTGTTGTAATCATTTTGCACTTGTTATGCGTTATGGCCTTTTGTGATAGGTGGCCATGTTCGCATGCGTTAGTTAGAGGTTTGCATAGTATTTATGTAATAGTGTTTACGTAACAGGTGCTGGGTGAATGGGAGACTCTGGGGCTGCAGCATGTAAGCAACATGCGGTTGGAATTTTCCACACGGGGTTTCTCAAGGGGAAGTCCAGGGTCTGTCAGTAATGTGACAGTCACTGCTCCGAGCCAATGAAGAAGTGCCACATGTGATTAGACCGCCCTGCATCACTGAGGGTATAAAAGACATTGCACTGTGAACTTTGGGGTCTTTGCGCGCCCGACGGAACGTACCCTACAGATCGAATCGAACTCGGAGCGACCTTCGGCCCGGCCAGCCGGAGGGGAGGACGCCAGACCCGCCTGATCCCAGCGGCCTATCCCAGAAACACCTCGCCAGCACAACAGCAGTCTCACGTGTCGCTAGGGCGCGTGAGACGTGGTGAGTGTGTGCTGACTGGTGGACATAGCACCATTCATTCTGTTTTATTTTGCACTTCATTAATAAAGTTAAGCCTGACCAATAAAGCAAAGCGTAATCTGCGTAAGCCCAACTATCGAAAGATCCTGTAACACAGGTCAGAATGTTTTTGACACTGGATTCCTATTGGAGATCTCTGGGTTTATCTTGAGTCATATTGTAGTTGTTTGAATACCTAACTGCTAATATTGCACAGCATCCTTAAACAGATCTCTCAGTACCCCAGAATGCTATAGCATCCTGGTAAAGAATCACTAGCTTAGGTGCTATTATGAAGGGTCCACTAGAAAGTTGCATATTTTTTTTTACAAAGCACAGATCTTGACACTGAATTTTTTGATCTCGTTGCTGTCCAAGGATTTTTTTAAGTGGTTTTCTCTTAGCTTACAAACCTGGCTGCTGTAAAGAAAATGCACATCTGTCATCCTGTGTCATAAATTAAACCATACCTTCTTTGAAATGCCACATTCTTTACTGCTGAAGAACTTCTCATCAGTCAACCAAATAAAAGTTAAGTCATTTATCTATAGAATAGAGACCATGGTTTCTCACTCTGAAATCAAGAGATACTGCTGCTAACATCTATGCCCAAAATTTAATTTTTTTTTTTTTTTAAGAGTGGGTGTTGGTAAATTGGGTACATTTAGCGTCCCATTTAATAGTTGATTCATAATGGTATAGAATAGGGTGATGGGGTTTTTTTTTTCCATCTGTAACCATGAGAGATGTAGATTGACTGATGTAAAAGCTCTAGGTCCAGCTCAAAGAGATTCTGTAGTGGGACAGATGGGATTATTGGCTTGCCAGATTATCATTTTACATAACCAGGAAAGTCATTTTGATTGTTGCTGTTGTAACATTTGCCAAAGGTCTGTCAGCATTTCCATTATAAACCCCCTATTTTCCGGGGTTTATGAGTAGATTGTAAAAAAAAAAAAACAAAACAAAAAAAAACACAACAACCCTGCTTTGGTCTAAAACTTGGCATACAAGATCACAATTGAGCAGCAGATATTTTCTTTAGCAAATTTTAAATTAGTCAGCTGTTTAAACTGTAGAGAGGGCAACATTTTTTCCCCCTTTGGTTAAATAGATATGAATATTTTTTCCAGCCCTCTTATTCCAATTAGATTTATAAAAACAAAACCCTATTGCCATTAAACTATATATATATATATATAATATATATATGCATGTTCTCATGTTCCATTTGCCACAGGATCTCGCCTCAAAACTTTCCCCATCTTTGAATTGGTCTATGATTGACTAAATCCCACCCACCTTCCCTCTCTTTTTCACTCCCCCCGTACATATTTCCTTTTAGTGTACTTGCATTATTACTGCTCTAAATTACAGCTTTCTTTCCTTTCCTTGAGTCCATCCACATACATCACTGCTGCCTTGCTGTTTAAGGCTTGCAACATTCAGTTTTGAATTAATCAGATTTTATCTTTCTGTAATAGAATTTTGAGGTGATTAGTATGATAGAGGCTATCTATGGTAGATGTACTTTAAACTAATAGTCAGAGATTGCATTTCTACATTAAATATTGTTTTCAGCTGTCATTTGATGTACCCAGCTTCTTAAGTCAAGAACGTAAGAAGAACATGGCTGTTGATTTACTTTTTGTATTTTTTTTTTTTTTTTTTTTTTGCTGAGGCTTTGCTCCGAGAAAGCATGGATGTGATAAGTTATGGTACTTTCACATTCTGTTTTTAACCCACTGTTGTTGTTGCAAAGTCAAGTGTGATTGGTCCAAGGCATCACTGTGGGTTTTTGAGACTGACTTCTTTTAGTCATTTCCTGAAAACTTGGTGCAGAAATGTGACAACAGAGGAAGCGACAACTGACTTTACAGAGCTGAATTCGTCGTAGAAAATCTCACAGTTGGATGCAGGTAAGGGCTACGAAATCTACGAAGATGTAGAAATCTGGAATAATAAGCCGTTGTGTGGAAATCTGTATCCAGATGACTCCCAGCTGATGCCAGCTCTTGAGGAAGAACATTTGCTCTTGTTCATTGCCACAATACTCAAGAAAGCAGCTCAAGCATTGAAATGCTTTGGAGTACTCTTGATGAGTGTGAATTGTAGCTGTGTGACTGGCAAAGCTTAGTGAAGTGCAAGTTTAAAAAACTGAAAGTTGAGGGCTGGAAAATGAGTGCGTTTAAAAAGTACTATAGTCCCTCTCCTGCAGCCTTTAGAAGATCCTTATCAGAACAGGATGCTAGCACTACAAAAGCAATGGCTAATTTGAAGGACTATCAGTGGTACCACCAAATAAAAAGCAAGAGGACATGTGAGCAAGAAGCCTCAGAGCAAAGGAAGCCACTTGGTGCATACAGGTGGCAGACCCCTCCTAAATTTAATTGGAAGGTGAGCAGGAAAGAGCTGTCTCACAATCTTAAATGGGAGAATAATGAGCAAAGTCCTATTGAAGATTCCTTGCAGGTGGACAGCACAAGTGCTGATGGTCTCCAGGAGGACCCAACAGGGAAACCAATCAAAGCAGGAATCAAAACATTTCGGGTTCCATTCAACAGGTCTATATCTGAACCTGAGCCCCACTGGAGAAATAGAAGTTCAAAAACATTTCTGCACCCAGCACATTCAGTCGATTGTGAGCAGCAGGGATATTTCATTCGTGGTATCTTTTCAACGCTGTCAAGTGGCTTTTCTAAGATGTTGAACCGAAAAGAGGAGGTCAATAGTGAGGCAGGGAATGAATCCAGGACAGATGGTGATCAGAGTGCTATGAGTACAGGTAAATATACTGATTTTTGTTTTGCTATCTCTGTATTTGGTTAACAGGAATGTAACTACTTGCTTTTTGACATGTTTGACAGCTATTTCAAACTACCTCATAGAAATTTTACTAAAAGTTAATTTAGGGAAGTTGATAACACCTACTTCAAACTAAGTGTTCCCTAATGTGTCACCTGGTGCGCTGCTATGGCGTTTTGAAAAATGCTTTAGCTTCCCGTTAGTCTCTTGTTTAGTAACATTATAAAGGTTTAGCCAGTTGGGACTGAGGCCAGTGAGCTTTTTGATACCAGTCTCTTGTATTTCATTTTAAATCTATTTTCCTGATCTATCCTTGGAGCCAAAGTGGTGGTGGTGGGGGGGGGAGTTTTTGTGTGCCCTCTTAATTTGTCACTTGGCTTCTTTGAGGACTTGCAGATCTGATCCAAGTAACTGATTCATCTGTGAAAGTGTTTACATTTTCACTTCGAAAAATTCATAACATTTTCTACAATCCTCCTAACTAATCATACTAAACCCTGATGACATATGGACCCATTTGAGATATTCAGCCACATCTCTGGTATTAAAAAAACAAACAAACCCCAAAAACAAAACCAAAAAAACTCCCTCAGTTTATTATAATGACCTCTGCTCATGTCAGGCACTTAAAATATTTTAACTAAAATGTAGGGTTTTTTAATATGGTATAAACTAGTATTTGCTTTCAGAGTCATTCAGATATCTTTAAAATGGAACAAATAGTCTAAAGAAAAAAGATGTGATTATTCAAAATTAAGCCTTAACTCTGGAGTGGGGGGAGCTGATTTGTTTAGAATTGATGATTAATGTCAATAAAAGTCCAAAATGAATTTATATTTCTGTGAGGAGACTCTAATGAGCTGACATCTGGGCTGATGATGATTATTACATTGTTATAAGTAGCACCAGCTTACAGTTGCTAGGGTTTTTGCACTGGGACAGTGGATAAGTGTGTTCTCACTTTTCTTCCATATGAACTCCTTTCTGGTGGACAATGATGGATATAAAGCTGCTTCTTGTCATTTTTTAATATTGAATGGTAGTCTGGCTATTGATATTTTGTTAAACAGAGGGCTCAAAAGAAAAAAAATCTATGGGAAGGAAAGAGTAGCTCAAGATATGCCACCCATCAGCAAATAGTTGAGGGTTGTTATGGAGTAATGAAAGAACCCTTGGCTCTGAGGAGTCTGGCTCAACCTCCTGCTGAGCTTGCCGAACTGGTTTTGACTAGCAGGACTAAAGCTCAAGAACTCTCTAAAACAAACTAGTTGGATTGAAGAGACTCTCTGGGGGAACTGTCTGAAGGAGGGAGGGAGGTAGAAGTGGGGAATGGAGTGACACATCTGTTGGGACATTCAAAGAAGCCAATTCATGATGGGGCTTTCAGTACAGTAGATATGCATGTAGTGTCATTAATCCTGTGACCCTGATGTAGACCTCCTCAACTTAGATTGAAGAGGTTAAATTGGAAGAGGTACCAGGTCTTCTATATTTATTTCTCAGCTCCACACAGGTTCAACTTGAAACACTGAGAAGGTGAGGCCATATGATACCTGGGTGGTCTAAAAACAATCTGAACATTACCTGCAAAGAAAGGAACCTTCCCTTGACTTGAGAACACATTTGACTTGTTCTTGTCTGAGGGGGGAGTTGTGGGGAGAGTCTGATATCAGAATAGCCATAAAAATCTAGGGGGGGGGAAACCTGTTTCCCATGCCAAGCGAGGTATTCTTAGGGAATCCTTAGTCCACACTTCTGCAGCCCCTAGCCAGGTCTGGACTGAGTAGCTTCTTTTGGGCCTGATCCAGCTTAGAAACAGTGGTAGATGCTGTGGCCACTGCAGCACCAGTGAGGGGTCCAGTGGTGGTGGAAGGCTCTCTGGAGGTAGCAATTGGCAGCAAAGGATCTGAGGATGGCAAGGTGTCCCAAAATGGTGGTAACAAGAGTTTCAGGGCACTGGAGTCTGGGTGTGCACTGATAGTACAGGGGCAGTAGCAATGAACCAAGCTCACTGCTGACAGCCATGGCCATGAGGGCCAAAATGCCCTGACTTCTGTGGCAAGCCATGCCTGCTAACTTCTGGTGGCCCACCAGGCTGGATAGAGAGGCTTTGCAAGTCAGATCTGGCCTGCAAGATGTATGCTTAATGCACCAGCTTTAGACTAACTAGATTCTTGTTCAGTCTTGCATCAAAATCCTCTTTCCACCGCTTATGTGGACATCTCACAAAGGCTCAGTGACTCTAGGCTGGGGAGGGAGGGTTTGACTGATGGAGAAGTTTGTTTTCTAGCACAGAAAAAGCATACTATTCCATGCTTAGGCTAAAAATAAGCAACCAATTTGATTCAGATTGGAGTGTCTCGCAGCAAAGCCCAAATCTTACAGATGTACAAGTCTACTGTCCCACATTAAGCATCTGTGAAATATCTGAATTAACACATAACACCTAATCAGTTAATTGCCATTTAAATGTGTAAAGGACTGCCTCATTTGTTTTAATGCCAGACATATCCCAGAGCTGCATTAAACTGATTGTCTTGTTTTTAGCCTTAAAGAACTGGCATCTTTGACAGTGTTAGTCCCTTTCAGGGTCTTGCCTGCCCCTTCTGGGAAAAGATTGATAACTCTCATGCATCTTGAATAGAGAAGAGAGATTGTCTTCTGAACAAAGTCCCTGATCTTGCTGGCTCAAATCAGTTGTCACTTTCAGTGATGAAAGGGCACAGAATTGCTCTTGGAAGACGCTTCTCCTTGATCCAGAAAGCCTCAGCAGAGGACATGCACAAGGAACACCACTTGACAGCTCATTGGATAATGCATTTTAGGATGTTATAACACAGATTCAAGCTGGAAAGAAAGGAAACCAATGAATAGTCAGGGAACCCTGCCTCTACAGTGTGCTGAAGAAATAAGTGTGGGCCACCCTAGATCCCTGGCTTGACTGAAGCACTATTGGCTGCTGCAACCGTTGTGTTTTAACTATGTTTAGAGCCAGACATATTCACTAACTTATTTGTGAACTGGTTGTAATGCAGACAAAGCCTTAAATTTCAGGAGGTTAGATTGTGTTTTTGCATTATTAGTAATAACCTACAAAAAACTCAGAACATGTTCAGTAAAAGCATCAATCAAGAATGAGGGAAATTCCAGTAAATAAATCTTTGGACTGTAAACATTCAGTAAAGTTGAAGTCGTGATTTCAATAGAAACAGGATAAGGAAAGAGATAACAAAAACAGTTTCATAGATTTCATAGATTTCATAGACATTAGGGCTGGAAGGGACCTCGGGAGATCATCGAGTCCAGCCCCCTGCCCAAAGGGCAGGAAGTCAGCTGGGGTCATAGGATCCCAGCAAGATAAGCATCCAATTTACTCTTGAAGGTATTCAATGTAGGTGCTTGAACCACCTCCGCTGGCAGACTGTTCCAGACCTTGGGGGCTCAGACAGTAAAGAAATTCTTCCTTATGTCCAGCCTGAAACGGTCTTGCAGGAGTTTGTGACTCTTGTCTAACTGTACCTTTAGTGGAGCTTTCCACACTGTTCCCATTCTTAGCATGTTTTAAAGGTCACTGAAAGCAGGAGAGTTTTATAAATGAATTTATAGTTCTTACTTACCTGGATCCTTGGACAAAGCAAGTCTAATTGTAATATTGTAATAATTCTACCTCAGTAGAATAAATTCTATATTTTGACTCAGTAAAACTGTTTTAGTTTGGAGAAAAATAAATTGATTGCCCATATATAATTTTAATTGGCTATAACTGTCATCCTCTTGTCCTTGTGATTGTGGTATTTCCTGCAGAATTACTTCCTACTTTTGCTTCATGAGAACAAAATAAAATTTGTGTTCAATATAAAAATTCTGATTCTATGGTACAGTGGATTAAAATGTTGTCCTTTTTCCACTGGTGCCTTCAGCGAATGAGCATTTTTTGATGCAGTCTGTCCCGGGAAGCCAGAATGGGACTTACCCGTGGCAGCGGCAGAGCCCAAGCGGGACATCCACCGCTTGTTTATGCCGGTGCGGCCTGAAGCCGGCACCGGTGCCGACAGTCGGAGGCCGGCAATAAAAGCAGCCGCCGAGGAAGGACGGCGGCAGGATCCGGGGAGAAGCCTCTCTGCTGCTGAGGCAGAGGATCCCAGGGGGAAGCGAGTAGGTAACCTCGCACCCACCGGGAGTGAGGACCCCAGAGGCGGACGGGCTCCCAACCCCTCAAGAGGAGAGTCAAGGGATGCCGGGGGCAGGCAAGCTGCCGTCCGCCCGGCCCAAGGGTTGGAGAGTGGCAGCCGTAGCCGAACGGCGGACCTGCTTGAAGGGACCCCGCGGGGAGTTGCAGCCCGCCCAAGCGGAGGGGAGAATATCAGTGGCAGCCAGCCCCAGCACAACAAGCGGGGCACAGCAGACAGGCCCAGAGGACAAGGGATCCAGCGACGAAGAGTTCTGGGACTGTGAACCCGCGACATGCAAGGCTTACAGGTCCGGGGTTGGGTCATCGGCCCGGGAGGGCACCCATGAGGTGCAGTAGGGCATAGACCGGTGTCGGCCACCGGTGGCCAAGGACCCGGAGAAGGGTTGCCCATAAGGGACCTAGGAAGGTCCAGGCTAAAGACTTAGTGTTAGCTTTCCAGATTCCTTGCATTACAGGAGGAGCCTGCCGAGGAGTATAGCCGGGGAGGTCCAGTCAGGGGCCCAGGCTTTTGGATCAGATGTCTTGATCTTCAAACACCTCAGGTGTCAGAAGGCTGCATTTACATGTTCGAGCCAATTTTGGATTTCTTTTGCAATGTTAGTCTTCTAACTTCTTCTAACTTCTGCGGGAGATGGCTTCTGAGGCACAGAAAATACTCAGCATTCTCCAGAGTCTTATGATAAATATAAATTACTGGAGCTGGAGACTGCTCATTAAGAGCTTGTTGATGGAGGACCTTAGTCTTCTGAATGTTGTCAGTCCCATTTTCTCCTACACCTCGGTAAAGATGTTGATGACTGCCTGAAGGTCTGCTTCCAAGTGAGCTCATGCAAACAGCATCATCAGCATACTGGAGCTCAATTGGGGTGTCTTAGTTTTGGCATGGAGTTGGCTGTGATCAAATAGCTTACCAATCATTTGGTAGTTTAGCTGCACTCTGACTGGAAGCTTTTTGGTGGTTAGATGTAGCATTGCAGTAAGGAATATTGAGACGTGTATTGAAGCGATGACAGCCTTGCTTAACTCCTGTCTTAATCTCAAAGAGATCTGTAATAGATCTGTTATTGAGAATCACTACTCACTTACCATTATGGAGCAGACAAAGAATGGTGACAAATTTTAGAGGGCATTCATACTTCAGAAAGATCCTTCACAACGGTTCTTGGTTGATTAGTCAAAGGTTTGTGTGAAATCAAAGAAGGCGATGTAAAGAAGCTTTACATTGTTCCTGACGTTTTTCCAGCAGTTGGCAAGCAGTGACGATCATGTCAGTTGTGCCTTTTGATACCCTAAACCTACACTGAGATTCTGGGAGCAGGTCTTCAGCAAGTGGAAGAAGACAGTTCTGGAGGGTCCTCAAAATGATCTTTCCTATGGCATATGGAAGAATACCTGAAGTGCTTCCATAAAGAAGAAGAAAAACACCTCTTGTCTTGCTGGAGAGAGCAGGGCATGGGCCAAAGCCTTGAAGTTGCAGGAAAATCAGCTTAGATTGGGCATCAGGAAAAACTTCTTCACTGTTAGAACTGTGAGGCAATAGAATTAGACTGCCTGAGGAAATTGTGGAATTTCCATCACTGGAGGTCTTTGAGAAGATGTTTGACTGGCATTGGTCAGGGATTTCATAGACGTTAGGGCTGGAAGGGACCTCGGAAGATCAAGTCCAGCCCCCCGCCCAAAGGGCAGGAAGTCAGCTGGGGTCATAGGATCCTAGCAAAATAAGCATCCAATTTGCTCTTGAAGGTGTTCAATGTAGGTGCTTGAACCACCTCCAACAGAGGTTCCAGACCTTGGGGGCTCGGACAGTAAAGAAATTCTTCCTTATGTCCAGCCTGAAATGGTCTTGTAGTAGTAGAACTACTTCACAGTTAGGGCGGCTAGGAGCTGGAATCAACTTCCTAGGGAGGTAGTGCTGGCTCCTACCCTGGGGATCTTTAAGAGGCTTGATGACTACCTGGCTGGACTCATTTGAGTTCAGTCTTTTCTCCTGCACAGGCGGGGGTTGGACTTGAAAATCTACAAGGTCCCTTCTGACCCTACTTATATGATTCTATGATGATTCTATGACTGTTCAACCTCATCATCCCTTGGGGCGCTCTGGTGAACAAACGTTCCCCCAGAAACTGGTGGTCACCCCGATAAGCTTATAGGTGGCCATCAGATCACCCCTGAGCCTACGCTTTTCCAGACTAAAGAGTCCCATGGCTCTCAGCCTGTCATTGTAAGGTCTGTTTTCCTGACCTCTGATCATGCGCGTGGCTCTTCTCTGGACTCTTTTAAGCTTCTCCACATCCTTTTTGAGTTGTGAAGCCCAAAACTGGATGCAGTACTCCAGCTGCGACCTCACCAAGGCTGAGTACAAGGGGAGAATGACGTCCTGGGATTTGCTTGAGAAGTATCTATGGAAGCCAACGTTTTGGTCGCTGTACTATCCACAGCATCGCATTGCAGGCTCATGTTCATCTTGTGGTCAGTGATGACCCCCAAGTCTCTTTCTTCCATAGCACTGCCGAGCCTATAAGGATGCTGCAGGTTTTTCCTCCCAAGGTGGAGAACCTTGCATTTTTCGGTGTTAAACACCGTCAGGTTCTCATCCGCCCATTTGCTGAGCCTGTCCAAGTCAGCCTGGATCACCCGCCTATCTTCTGGTGTGGATGCTTTGCTCCAAAGTTTGGTGTCATCAGCGAACTTGGCCAGTCTGCTTCTGACTCAAGTGTCCACATCATTAATGAAGATGTTGAACAATATGGGTCCAAGGACAGAGCCTTGGGGGACCCCACTGGTCACAGGACACTATGATGAGTGACTTCCATCGATTACTACCCTCTGGGTGTGACCGCGGAGCCAATTTTCCAGCCAGTGGATTGTGGTGGACCCAAGGCCACAATTGGCCAGTTTTGCCAAGAGGTGATCGTGGGATACCAGATCAAAGGCTTTTTTGAAGTCAAGATATACAACATCAATCTCTCCTCCCTTATCCAGGTGATAGGTCACCTGCTTGTAGAAGAAAATGAGATTGGTCAAGCAAGACCTACCCAAAACAAACCCGTGCTGGCTATCCCTTAGGATGTTGGCGTCAGCCAGTCCATTAAGGATGGCCTCTTTAATAAACTTTCTAAGATCTTCCCTGGCATAGAAGTCAGGCTGGTGGGCCTGTAGTTAGTTGGTCCACTTTCCTCCCTTTCTTGAAGATAGGCACCACATTGGCCTTCTTCCAGTCTTCAGGCACTATACCAGAGCACCAGGAGTTTTCTAAGATCTGTGCCAGACACCGGAGTGCCAGGAGTTTTCTAAGATCTGTAATTATGTAGGCATAGCAATGCTTATATTATATTATGGGTATTTCCCATATTTCTGGGCTTTGCTGGTTGCCACATGATGCTAGGAGGAATTTTTCTCCCCTCCTGTTGCTATTTGTCAGAATGTGGGGTGTTTTTTGTGCCTTCCTCAGAAGCACTAGGTTTTGGTTGCAGCCAAGTTTAAGGATTTTGACTGGGGTGTGCTAATGCTGTTGCTGGGATTAAAGCCTGGAGGTTCCTGGATAGAGAGTAATGCCCCTTCACTCAGTGTCAGACCAATCACCACGTTTGGGATCAGGAAGGAAATTTATTCCATAGTCATAATTTGGACAGATTATAGGGGTTTTGTCTTTGTAGCAGGGGGCATGGCCCTCTTCTTTGCATCTCTCAAGCATATTTTAACAACCCTTACAGCTGCTGGACACTTGCCACTGTTGTCTGCATGCTTTACCTGTGCCATGTTAGGATGTTATGCCTTACGGTTGTATGTCAGTGTTTCCTGTATATTTTTAGTAATGGGTTAGATAAGATTTGTTTGTGAAGGTTTGGATAGGAATGATCCTCCCTCAAATAAGGGGATAGATTAGATGATCTCCAGAGTCCCTTCCAGCCCTACTTTTCTATGAGTCTATGATAATTGGCATGGCAGGCTGCATGTCTGAGGTAGGTAAAGCCTGTTCAGGTTGGAGCTTAATAGGTATCTGTGAATATTTTATTCCCTAAACTTCTTTCTCAGTATTGAGAGACTCAGGTATATGGGAATTCAGGGGAGTGATTCACAGGAGATAGGAATTACAGTACAGACTTTTGGAGAGAGAAGGTACATCTTGAAAGTAGGATCAGGCAGACTCAAACAGATGCCTGTTTGAAGAGACAGACCAGAACCTGGTATTTGGAAGAGAAGCTTGATTTGAAGGAATGGTGTCCCAGAGACAGCACCTGAGACCCTGAGATGAACCTAACCCAGTTCCTGACAAACGTTTCAGAATGAGGAAAGCAAAACGGGGAACAGTGCCAAAATGTTTTATCTAGTTTTGTATTTGTAATCTCACAGGCTCAGCAGTGTGGGTGTCTAAGGGGAGCTTGATCGAGGGCCATAATAGTCTCAAAGGTTTTTTCAACGAAGGACTGAAAAGCCAAATATGCAAAAATTAGATGCTGAAGCAGAGAGGGTCAATATTGCTATTGAGGAATTGCAAAATAGAGGGCCTTGGTTTATGGTGTAGGGTGTGTAAACATTTCCACGACTAGCACTTATAAGCATGTACTCTTCTTAAAATATTGAAATCCAAGTATTTTTTTTAAATCAAAACCTATGTTCAGAATACTAATAGAGGGCATTAATTCTCACTCAAGGAGAGAGAATTTCAAACGTAGTACACGTCTGACCTTAAGTCTACTCCTCTTGCACGTGCATTATTTTATTGTTTAAAATGTTTCCTTTAATTGATTGGCTTAACTGTGTAATCCTGAGGTTTCTATATCTATTCTCTATAAAACAGAGTAATTGAAAATGATAAAATACACATTGGCAAAAATAAGACTCATTTAGATTTTCATTAAGGGTTTCTTCATTGTCTTTTTGTTTCATACATTACTGTTGAAATAATATAATTTTATAGTTGCTAGGAAGGGCACTAAAGTCGGATAGCTGGTGTCCTCTGTGTGAGAGATCTCTTAAGGAGCTGTTAGATGCATGGTCCATGTGAACTTAAGACATCACATGTTAGGTGCCTGTGTAACCGAGTGAACAAACATGCAGTTAATTTTCTTACAGAAGTTTGTATTCTTTTGCTAACCTAGATGTTCTTTAATTTCAGCTCAAGAATAGTTCTTCTTCAACCTCTACTCATTTTAACATGTATGCTCCTCCTGAGTGGGGTTTACAGTAACAACCTCTTCACTAAAATCACTTCACTTGATTAGAAGTTAATATTTAGGAGAATCTGTTAATGGTGGCATTGGCGTGTGCTAATATATACAGTGCAAATATATTTTTAGTAGGGGTGTCGGAAACAGGCCGTATTCGATTTGGATTCAGATTCGGTCTGAATCGGGGACAGTGATTCGATTTGTTGATTCAGATCACTGTTCCCGATTCAATTTGGCCGCATCCGAACCTGAAGATTCAATGTTGATTTGGAGAATCAGCGATTCGGCCATAGATATAGCTTTAAATGTTTTTTCTACATACTTCAAGGTACCAGGCACAGCTCATGAATGCTGCAATACTGGGGCAGATGGAGCATCCCACAGAAGTGCGAGGGGAGGAGCGGGGGGCAGCATGCTCGGCAGCAAACCCAGAAGTAAACTAGAAGTGCTTCTGATCCACTTCTAGGTTTGCCAGAGAGTGTGTTGGGGGGCTCCCATGCTCCCCCAGCTTGGTAGTCTGCCCCTGGGGGCCCCCCCCGGTCCAGAAGGCACCAGTCATTGAGCCCAGAGGGCACGGGGGAGGCCCCCCGTGTGCTTCCTGGTGGACCTGGAAGTGCTTCTGGTCCACTTCTGGGTCTGCTGCCCAGCATGCTGGGGAGTCCCCTGCACTTCTGTAGGACACTCCATCTGCCCCAGCATCACAGTGCAGCCTGGTACCTTGAGGTATGTAGAAAAAACATATAAAGCTGTGTCTATGTCCGCATCACCGAATCTTTCCAAATCTCTCCAAGTCAATCTGGAGGGTTTCAATTTGATTTGTACAGTTTAAATGGTCTCCTGATTCAATTTGGATTGGGAGACTTGGCCACCTAATTTTTAGGTCTAGATGGATTTTTGCCTTGACTGTAGCATTTACCTTTATGCTGATGTGAAGTGGGGAGGAGCTGAGTGTAGTATTGAATTAACTAGTTTTGGCTTTGGCTGTATCAGATTGAAACCCAGTTCTCCAACTAGAAATCATACAAAAAAACCCTCTCGTTTCATATGCCAAGCTTCTCCTTCCATCTACCAAAAAGGTCATTAAAAATAAACACAGAGGACTTTATAATGTGCATTTGACCTTTTTGCCAATGAAGAGTTTTGCAGTTTTTTCAGTGTATTTGCCTCCAAGCAGTCAAACTTTCAGTGGAGTCTAAAGAAGCTTGAAAGAGGTGGGGGAAAAACAGAGATGTGGAGATTTGGTGAACTCTAGGTTATGGGACTATAGTTTACCTTTTTCAAATAATGTTCTACTTTACCTACAAGTGATTCTATTTTATGCTATTTTAATAATTGTCCTACATATGTTCTATTAGGAACATGGGGATCTGTGTATTTAAATCTGAGATGCTAATGATTTCAAGCACTAAAATACTGAAGCCTTAGAACAGGCAGGCTTGTTGCTGCAGTTTTTGCGGTGAAGTGTTTCCTGTCAGTCCTGCAGCTTGATAAAAATTAACATTATTAAACCACCATGGTTTTCAATGACAGTCCTTTTTCATGCAGGGCTTTTTATCAGCCTAGGGCAATCTTTAATGATTTTGAGATTCCTCAAAATGTTTAACCTAGTTTTGGAAGGAAGTGGGAGGAAAATGAACAATGATTCTCAGTCTGTGGTGAAGCATCTAGTAATTATGTCCATCTGAATGTGTGGGTTTCTGTGTGCCAACCGTGACTAAACTGCAAGATTTAGATGTGTCACTACCATGCAGAAGTTTGTTTCCTGATGAACCATTCCTTACTTTTGCAACTAACCTGTGTGTACATACCAAAAGCATCATAATTATGATGTCCTGATGGAAGTTCTTTGGTTTCTGCTAAATGCTGAGACCTCCCTACCACAGTGGATTCTAATAGGAGTTGAGGGTCTCATTACTGGGTGGGGCTATATGAGGATTAGCACAAGGTATTTTAACAGTATTGCAATTTATAAAGAAGCTGCAGAACCAGTTGTACTACTGGACAGGCCTCTGCTTCAGGAGAATGACTTAGAACAGATACTAGTATGTAATTAGTATAAAAAGAACAAGGCAACCAATGGTGATAAAATGTGCAGGCTTTATTTATATTGGTTTTATATCAGAACCTTTGTGTTAGGTTTACGCTGGTTCTGTCTACACACACAATAGTAAATGCTAGTAAAACATCTATATCCTCATAGTAATGTGACGGTGCTAACAATTTGTCACTTGCTTATAAAGGTATGTCTGCATGGCTATCCACTGTCACTTACTGTAGATGTATCTGAGCTAGTTTAAACTAGCTATGCTGGGTACTGCTAGCAGTGGGGCAGCAGTACACTCAATGGGAACTGTCACAAAAACCCACCAAAAACTGGTTAAGATCACAGGCTAACAACCTGAGCAAAGTTCTGTATTGCTACAGCTAAGCTGCTGGTTGCTATTTTTCTCTTTTTAATCTGTGCCCACAGATGTAACCCATTAAGCAGTTACTACTTTAAAGTACCACTGGGTCTAAATTTCCCTCAGAATTTTTTTTTAATTGAGTGAAATAATTTGCAATACATTTTATATTAATAAAAAGTAATTATGACATCATGACTCAGTTTAAATATGCTAGTCAAGAAATTAAGTTTGCACAAGAACCAGAATTCAGACTACTTATGTATATGTACAAGGGTGTAGGTTGTAGCTGTGTTAGTCTAAGGACACAGGCAGGCAAGGTTCTTTGGGTGAATCTGATATCTTTTATTAGACCAACTCAAATAGTTGGGAAAAAAATTTTTTTAGCAAGCTTTTGGTTTTAAAAACCCTTTGTCAGACTGAGGAAGTCTGCAGTTTGTGTGTACTCTTATGTATATGTAGGTATTTCAAACTATAGTATATGATACTTTTACCTTCATTGTACAGCAATATATGCATAGGTATATGGCAAGATCGCTAAGTTTTATGATTGCTGTGAAAATCATAACTTCAAATTTCCAGATATTTATTGTTTTAAAACAGGTCTTCAACTTAAAAAAAAAAAGGGGGGGGGGAGGAGATGGGAGCCAATTCAGTTTCTGATTGCAGACTGATACATCCCTGTACAATATAAAAATCAAATAACAAATACACTGTATATTTAACTGTAATGTTTGTGCTTTATGGTTAGATCATGGGTTCAAACACCTGTATTTATTTTAATGACAAAGTTCCCAGGTACACACTGTGTATATTCAGACCTATGTATTTAAAAGCGCTCTATCCTATGTGACATTAAAGGTACAGAAACTTAGGAAAAAATCTGTTCAACTGTCTTTTGTGTAAGTCAAAGGTATTTACCATCATTGAACTATTTGTGGGGGTGAGTGGTAGAGAAGCCTTTTTAAAATATCTGTAGAGAATATTCATAGTTTCATAGTTTCTAGGGTCAGAAGGGACCTGAACAGATCATCTAGTCTGACCCCCTGCCATGGCAGGAAAGAGTACTGGGGTCAAACGACCCCAGCAAGGTGTTCATCTAACCTCCTCTTAAACACCCCCAGGGTAGGAGCCAGCACCACTTCTCTTGGAAGCTGGTTCCAGATCCTAGCTGCCCTGACCGTGAAGTAGCGCCTCCTGATATCTAACGTAAACCTGCCCTCTGCCAGCTTGTGACCGTTATTCCTGGTCACTCCTGGCAGTGCTCGGGGGAACAGTGACTCCCCCAATGCCTGCTGATCCCCCCTGACTAGTTTATAACAGGCCACAAGATCCACCCCCTCAGCCTTCTCTTTTGGAGGCTGAACAGGTTCGGGTCCCGCAGCCTGTCCTCGTATGGCCTGCCCTGTTGTCCCCTGATCATGCGAGTGGCCCTCCTCTGGACCCTCTCCATGCTGTTGACTTCCCTCTTGAAGTGCAGCGCCCGGAACTGGACGCAATACTCCAGCTGCGGCCTGACCAGTGCCGCATAGAGGGGGGGAGGATCACCTCTTTGGACCTGCTTGAAATGCATCTGTGGATGCATGACAAGGCATGGTTGGCCTTCCTAACTGCCTCCCCACACTGCCGACCCATGTTCATCTTTGAGTCAATGATGACTCCAAGATTCTTTTCTGCCTCCGTGCTGACAAGAGGGGAGTTCCGTAACCTGTAGATGTGGTGCCGGTTGTTCCTCCCGAGGTGCATCACCTTGCACTTGTCTGTGTTGAAACCCATCCTATTCTCATCCACCCACCCTTGTAACCTGTCTAGGTCTGATTGTATCCTGTTGCTTCCTTCTAGTGTGTTCACGTTCCCCCACATCTTAGTGTCATCAGCAAATTTGAACAGGGTGCTTTTTACCCCCTCGTCCAAATCACTGATGAAGATGTTGAACAGTGCGGGCCCGAGGACTGAGCCCTGCGGAATCCCACTGCCCACGTCCTTCCAGGTTGAGAAGGACCCGTCCACTACCACCCTCTGGGTGCGGCCCACCAGCCAGTTGGCGACCCAATTGACTGTGTGGGTGTCTACACCACAGCCCCCCAGTTTCTTAATGAGAACAGGGTGAGAGACAGTGTCAAAAGCCTTCCAGAAGTCCAGGAAGACTATGTCCACTGCTACCCCTGCATCTAATGATCTGGTGATCTGATCGTAAAAGGCCACCAGGTTGGTTTTTATTATCAAACTTCCCAAAAGAATTCAAGCTGGGTTGAAGACCAGCACAAACTTCAGCCTAGAGATGGGGACTTATGAGAGAAATGCTTTCTCAGCTGTTGTGCTGTTCTATAACAGATTATAATTAATTTGATTTCAGACACCCAAACACCCTTATCTCTTAGAGTATTATAGAAGAGAGAACCTGAAGCTGAATGTAGCTTTAAAAGGAAAGCTAGATCAAGGTAAGAAATATAGAGATATTGCATACATCAGTTGCTGCTAAAGCTGGAGCCTGGCTCTTCTCATCTGAAAGGAATGCACAAAGAGACACTGTAATAGCCTAGAGATACGAAGCACGGTCATTGATGTATAAAATGAAATTCAAGGCACTTTGCATTTTAATAGTCTTTAATCACATGAGAGTTCAGTAAAGAAAGCAAAAGAAGTAGGTATTTTTCTGGTTGTCACAATGGCTCATAGCTTTAGGGCTGTTAAGTAGAGCTGTGGGTAACAGGACTCCAATAACAATTCCTATTCTGTTCTTGCAGAGATTTTATGAAGAGAAGAGGCATGTATTGTTAACATTAGTCACTGAAGACAGAACAAGTAGTAATAGGCTTAAGCTACATCAGGATACATGGATCCTAAATATTAAAACAAACTTTTAAGAATTAAGTAGGAAATAGGACAAGATGTCTTGCATGTCCATTCATCACTTTATAACCATGACATTTCAGAGCCATCTTGATATACTTGTCTCTTGCTGGTTGGCACTACTTTGAAGAGAGCTGTAAAATGTCTGTTTTTCTAGCTACCAAAACAATTGCTGTTGCTTCTCTTGTGAGTTACTTCTTGTTTCCCAGCTCACAGCTGCTACTCTTGATCTGTTTGTCACATTTCTTCCTTCTCTGCTAAGTGGTTTTGAATTTCTTTGAATACTTCTCCCTGTGTGCGGCTTGTGTGAAGTCCCTTAGGCTTTTGTACATTCACTCTGTGCTCTTCTGCAGCCTCTCCAGAACTCTCAGAAACTAGCTCCCAGTAATGTAGCTTCTGCTTTTTTCTTTCAAACGAGAATACTAGGACAGAATTCACTGCGCAGTGCAACAGTAAATAAAAATCAGTTTACACCTGTACCCAAAGACGATAGTTTTTATGTTGGGGCTTTCAGATCAATAGATCTTGTGCTGTTAACAGAGGCCTTTTTTTAAAAATGGTAGAAAAATACAACTACCTCTTTTGAAAATTGCAATGTATTTTATAATTTAAAACTATGGTCTAGTATTTCCTTTCATGTTTATCATTTCCAAGAGTGGATATTTGTGGTTGTATAAACTGTGAAATTAACGTGTGTGTGTGTGTCTCGGAGATCTTTGCACTCAATGGCACAAAAGTAGCTTTTAATAAACCCATGAAGAGGACAGTTACCTACAGCTGGAAGGAAATGCTTCTCAAATGTATTGTCCAAGTTGATTTTTGTTAATATTCCCTTGGGTACATGAACTTTCCTTATCCCCCCTTCACTCATCTTCTGACAGTATACAGGATTCACAGCTCTCTAACACAGAAATTGCAGCCCAATTTGTATCCAAAAGCTTGCAAAAAACAATGTTTCCAACTATTTGAGTTGGTCTAATATAAGATATCAGGTTTACCCCAAAGAACTTTGGAGTTGGCAAGAAATTGGAGTGAAGAGGTGGTTAGGTGTTGGGAGGGCTCTGTGGCCCCCTGTTTATGGTATGTAGTCTTGTGTGTCCCCCTTCCCCACAAACTCCCTGGCTTTTCCAACCACTCAAGTACCTTACATTGTCAACAACTGCATTACAGTGTGTGCAGGGTTAAACCTGCAGAGGAGGGCTGGCTGAAAAAGTGGCAGAGTTTACTGTTACAGGCACAACCAACTACCCAGCACAAGCAGAGAGCTACCAAGCACCTTTTTCCCCACCTGAACCTAGCTATTCCTCCTTACCCCAAATAAGCCTGAGACCTCTGCCAGGGTCCCTAGCAGGAGAGTGAAATGGACACAGATGCTGTTGGGCCCCCCCACCCGTCCCCTGTACCTGCCCCTAGTCAAGTCTGGTTTTCCCATTAGAAATAAGATAAATTTTAGTGGTAATTTTAAAGGAATTAATGATGTGCATTGGTTCTTTTCCCTGCAGTAACTTCACGTTCATAACCAAAACAGTCACTTTCTTTACCCCAAATCTGACTGGTTTTATGTCATGAAATGCAGTTACAAAGCATAACTACTATTACCACTCTTACATTTGACATCTCATCTGTAAATTTCAGGTGGATCCTGTGATAGCAAAAAAAAAAAAAAAAAAAAAAATTCCTGGCAGCAGATCATGTATCACATGGGATCACATATTCCCTTTCCAAAGTATCTGAGACAAGCACCTGCAATTTTACTATAATGACAAAGGCCCTTCTACATCTTTAGATTTAAAGATAAAATTAATTTTTTCAAATTCCTATTGGGATGGGATAGGGGGAAACAGGATGGGACAGGACAGGGAGGGGAGGAAGTTGTGTTTTATAAGTATGGAAAACATATGGCACATAAGAAAACATTAAGGAGTAATGGTGTTAATGCCTGAAATCTCTCCAGAACCACAAATATGTTAAGTAGCAAATAAACTGCTAGTAAAACAGTA
The DNA here is from genome assembly GCF_052110815.1 of Crocodylus siamensis. Lineage (NCBI taxonomy): Eukaryota > Metazoa > Chordata > Crocodylia > Crocodylidae > Crocodylus > Crocodylus siamensis. Next base: position 49,443,565 of record NC_143399.1, read on the forward strand.
GAGCAGTTGCAATTTAGAATGTGGAACAGTAGGAGGAAGGAAAGGAAATATGTGAGAAATTGTCATGTAACATTTTGTGGTATGATTAAGAATGATGGCTCTTTGGGAATTAATTCTACCTTTTCTCCTGTGACCCCACAAACAGGAAAGGAGGGTTTTATATTGAAACAAAGCAAAACACAGAAAAATCCAGTGAAATAAAGTATATGAGATGCCTGAATTTAATCTATTTTTGAATGATTATCGTCACTCGCTCACATAAAATGTTCTTTCTATAAATTTCTTATTGTAGACCACTTCCATGTTTCTAAAGTTGGACAAAGATACTTGGACATTTACAGTATCACCATAGGAAATAGTGAGCATGTTTAATATGGTTATTTAATCACAATAATAGCCAATGGAACTGTTTTTATACTCAGTGGCATATCAACTGCCAGTTCCAAATTTGCCTCAGTGTAACAGGAACTTCCTAAATAAATTGATCTATAAAAATATTTTCTTGTGTAGGACTGATGTCTCAACATTTGGAGATTCACTGGTATAGTGCTACACATTATTCTTATAATACATTTCTTAAACATTGTATGGGCACTAATGGTCAGTGACCTTATTCTGAAAGGTTTACTAATGTTGAGTTTTGGTTTGAAAATATTTAGATCATGTGGTAGTAATTAAAGCAAAGCACTCTGAGTCAGGTGTCTGAGCCTTAAATCTAAGCAGAGCCAATGACTCACTGTCCAACCTTGACCAAATCAGTTGTAACCTCCTTATGCAAAGTGGAATTTTTCAAAGGCAGCTCTTCAAGCCCGATTCTGCATCTGAGCTTACTAGCACTTTATACATTGCATCCATACATCCTTTAACTTGGGATGTGAGAAAAGGGGTGTTTTTAAAACTGTCACAATGCAGTGAACTTAAAATAACATCAGGCTTTTTAAAAATACAATTGGCAATGGAACAAAATCTCTGTTATAGTCGTACAAGATTTTTTTTTCCCTCCAGAAAGTTTTGTGGGGGTTTTTTTGTGTGACACCATTAGATATTAATGGGGAAAAAATCTTATCTCCTTTATGGTCCAAGTTTTTCATTAGTAATATGTGAGCAGATTCTACAAGCTGAGAGAATTTGGAGAATAAGGAGTATAGAACTTTGTTACTTAAGTAGGCCAAATCCATTAATTGGTGATTAACAGCTGATTCCAGGTTTTAGTTTAAACATTTATACTTTGCTAGAATGGGGGAGGTCTTCTAAAATAGCATGGGGAGTTGGTGTTATGTAGCTTTTTTAATAATGTTTGAAGCCCTTAAAATGGCCCATTATTCAGGCAGTTGTTGTTTTCAGTGGCCCAGATAAGAAAGCTTTAGCCTAATATGCTTGAATGACCCAGATAATACCCTGTGAATGCAGATTACCATATTAGATCCCAGCATCCTGTGAACAGCACTCCCTCCCCCTAAATCAGTCCTGTTGTTCTGTCTCAGTAAGATCTTCCACATCTACACAATACTGGTTAGTTTTTCATTGTGTTCTCCCAAATTTTTTTATTTTTAGGTTTCAAGCTGTATTTATGTTGCAGAGTCTGGTAGTTGAACAAACACCTAAAAATACTTGAACTGTTTTTCTGTGGATATGACAACAGCTATCAGGTTTTTATGTATAACTGTTTATTCGTCACAGGCACAAACCCTGTTAGATGCTGTATAGTGTCCTCTGCTCCCTTCACTCCTGCCCTACAAATTCTAGCAATCCACAGGCATGCATCTTGAGAAGACCCACCTACCTTGCCTTGGCAGAGGGTATTTCCCATAAAGTAGGCTTAAAAAAGAAAGAAAAGGGAAGGAAGAAAAGAAAGGAAAGATTTGGTACAGATTTACCACTGTAAACCTGATTTCACTTTATGAAAGCAGAGTATAGATGGGATGTAAAACCGGTGTTTTTAATATTTCTGTTCTGCTGAAACCCAGATAAAAGTGAAAGCATCTGAAAAATTCAGCCTTTCATAGTGTAGTTCAATTGACACAAAAAGAGCTTCCTCACTGGGCAAATGCACATATTTTTAAAAATTTGGCATAAATGGTATAAGCACCCCTTGCCCCCCAACTGTCTAATTCTCAGCTCTAACCAAGTGCTCCTCAACCTTTTCCATGCCAGTACCCTCTCCTCTAGTCATAAGGGGAGGTAAGGTCATTTTGATGCTCTTGACTTACCTGTGAACAGGTAAGGGCTTACATGGGTTGAGAACCCCTGTTCTTGCCTCATGCTTTCTGTCACAACACTAGTCTGAAAGAAAAAAAAATCCCTTCCATGCTAAATCAGGTTTTGTTAGTAATTCTCCATGCATACCAAGGAAGGACTTGATTCATCAGACCAATTTAAAAGCATGTTTCCAGAGTATACCTTGAACATGTTGTAGTATTGACAACTAGGGATAGAAGTTCCAACCTATGTTAGTATCTATATTTTCCTGGAACAAGTTAAGAGGTAGCTGAAGCCTTTCTGCCAAACTGTTTACAGGATAAATTATTCTGCTTTGTAATTTCCTTGGCAGGGCATAAAAAATAAACTGTGGAAAAACTGGGGGCAGGGGAAAGCTTTTCTTAATAACTGAAGCACTTTTTTTTTTTTTTTTTACCATATAAGTTCTGTAATTTAAACATCTAAGCCAGTTCTGAGGAGACTGCTTGCATGAAATTGCAAATGTGAACTGAATTTTATGTTAAACTAGCTAATGACTTCCTGACAAGGGAATGGAATAAGGCAGTCATTGGGGAGGAGTTCAGGTAATAGCAGACCTGCCAAATGTGCATTGGTTGGGACACAACCAATTTGCCTGCAGAGCAAATGCATTTCTAGAACTGCACTGGAGTCTTGTGCATCTAGAGAGATTGCAAAAACTGAGCAGTTTGTTTTTTTTCTTAGCCTATTTTTCCCAGCTTTCTGGGGCCACTAAAGAGCTGCAGTTTTAATCAATAAGTACGTGCGTCTTTTCCCTGCACTAGTACTGGCTAACTGCAAGAAATAAAGAGATGACTGAAAAGCAAAATGAAATGGAGGGATCACACGTACTGCTTGGCTATGAGTAAGTCTGATGTAGGGGATTTGGGAGGTGAAAAAGGAAGGACAATATGGAACGAAAAATGGTGGGTGTGGGCAGAGGGGTAGAGTTTGATGAAAGGAACAAAATGGGGGTGGAGATCATAATCTTAAATGTTCCCCCAAGGCGCTTTTACCCCTAATTACACCCCTAATGAAAGCGTACTACCTGCTCACTGCCTTCACTCCCTTGAGGAAGAAGTGTCACTTGAAAAGCACCTCAGAACTTGGCAGCAATGCAATAGGTGCATGTAATCTTTTATAATCCTCTCTTCAATTTAATAATATCTGTCTCTGCTTTGAAGTTCAGCATGTATTGTAGACAGAGTGGGAATTTAACTGGCAGAGAGAGAAAGTGTACTTAACTTTCAGGAGCAAAAAAAGAAAGAGAAAACCCCAGTTATCTGAGGTACAGGATGATGACTGAATAAGAAGGAAGGACAGTATATTTAGGATTCTGCAGAGGGCTTTTGAATAACTGCCTGTTATTTGAAGTTCTTGGTATCCTTGGAAACAAACTGTTGTTATACGGAGAAAAGCTTCTGTTTTGATGATGTCATGAGGTTTGCAAAGTTGTACAATAAGCCTCTTGTTTGCAGACGGGCACATGACACATGCGGACTGAAACACACCTGCATGCCCTGTAGGATTTGGATCTTAAATCATGTTTTCAGGTTCCACTCATCAGCCTGTGAAATACATGATGCTTATCCCCCATAATTGTAGGTTTCTGAGGGTGCAAATAGACGTAACACTTGAACCATTCTAAGAATGTCAGTGATTGGGAACTGGCGGCTCACAATTGCCCCTGGACAGAAGTGGCCACACATACATTGCTAAGGTTTCCAAGTAAAACCCTCACTTTTTGCAGATTGTATTGCTGCTGAAATGCTGCCAGGAGGTGGTAAAATACCCAGGCCATCATGCCTTCCTGGGGTATTTTAGAGTTTCCCCAGCTCTACAGGGGGAGAAAGACTTGGATTGGGCAAGGGTGTAGGTTGTAGTCGTGTTGGTCTAAGGACACAGGCAGACAAGATTCTTTGGGTAAAACCAAAATATTTATTAGACCAACTTCAATAGTTGGAAAAATCCTTCTTTGTAAGCTTTTGGGTACAAATGCTCCTAGTCAGTCTGAGGAAGCGTCTACAGATGGTCTGTGCTCTCAGCAGACATTTCCTCAGTCCGCTTTGTATCCGAAAGCTTGCAAAGAACAATTTTTCCAACTATTTGAGTTGGTCTAAAAAAAGGTATCAGGTTTACCCAAAGAACTTTGGAGTAGGCAAGAAATTGGAGTGAGGTGGTTAGGTGTTGGGAGGGCTCTGTGGCCCCCTGTTTATGGTATGTCGTTGTGTGTCCCCCTTCCCCACAAACTCCCTGGCTTTTCCAACCACTCAAGTACCTTACATTGTCAACAACTGCATTACAGTGTGTGCAGGGTTAAACCTGCAGAGGAGAGCTGGCTGAAAAAGTGACGGAGTTCACTGTTACAGGCACAACTAACCACCCACCACAAGCAGAGAGCTACAAAGCGCCCTTTTCCCCACCTGAACCTAGCTATTCCTCCTTACCCCAAATAAGCCTGAGACCTCTGCCTAGGGTCCCTAGCAGGGAAGTAAAATGGACACAGATGCTTTTGGGCCCCCCCGCACCTCCCCCTGGTCAAGTCTGGACTCAGATCTTTGGGTAGTAGACTCCTGATTACATTCCAGAGCCGCCCCGTTCCCCTTCATGGGTGTGTGTGGGGGAAGGTAGGGAGAAGAGAAGGGCAGTTCATACCTAGGGGACTGAACTAGGCACAGAATGCTCTGTGTTCACAAGTAGCATTAAACTGGTTCAATGAAGACCAGCTCAAAATAATACCTGATTTTCCTGGTGTGTGTGTTTGGTTTTTTGTTTGTTTAGTTTTTTAACGTTTTAGGAAGTTTAAACCAGTCTAAAGTTGCATGCATGTCTAGACTTTGGGGGTTTAAAATTCTAATATTATAAAAGCCCAAGTCTGTCACGCTTTATTCACACTCTGATTGGCTGATGGAAACAGCCAAAGTGCTTCAAGCATGGGGCAGCACCGCCATGATTCTGAAACTGCACTGAGGACTGGACGGAGGGTGGGGGAGCCGAGGCCAGCAGCTCTGGCCTTGGCTCCCCTATCCTGGTCCCTGCAAGAGGCAAAACAGCAGCAGCATGGGGTGTTAGGTGATGGCACTCCATCCCAGCCCTTCTTGCCCCCTGTCATTCTTGATAGGCAATTGGCTAGTGTATTTAGAACACTGTAAGCATTGTGACCTGTCCACACCCACAAACTGGCCTACTCAAAAGGTGTTATTTCTTTCTCTTTTGCTTTCATCATCCTGTTTTTCATCATCCCTGGGGCATGCAAATTTTACAGGACTTGAAAGGCTAAGGGAGACAGTCAAGATAAATGTGGATCAGTTACTCTTTTCAAGTTCTGCAATCAGCTGTGCAGTGTGTAAGAAGCTTACAGTACTCAACACTGTTCAAGCTAGGGCCTTGTTACATGGTCATTTTGGGCAGCTCCTGGAGCTCTTAACCCCTGGATTGTCTGCACATTAACAACTTAAAGCAATTTTAAGCTTTTGTTCTGCAGCTCAAAGTTATGCTACTCCAAGGCAGGATTATTTTTGGTCCGCACAATCCAACTCCAGTTCTGTTAAGGTGTGACCACTCCCCATAGATGGGCCACCCAAACTGAAGTCCTCCCATATCCCAAGATCTCTCACAGCCCTGCCCATACAGCCTGTCCTGGCTCACCAGCCTTCTTGTGGCAACTCACAGCTACAGCTCCTATTCCTGCTGCTCCTCAACAGGTCTCCAGTGGCAAGTCACAGCTGTGCAGATGGGGGACAGCCAAATAAGGTTTCTAGGCTAAGGGTGTGACCGCTCCAAACCAAACTAATGGTAACACCATTTGACCTTTTTGTGTGGCTCACAGCCTATGATGTAATAAGGTTCTTAATTGGCCAACTTTAAATTGCCATCAAGAGATTCCTCGCCTTTGCTTAAGGATGGTTTCTCTGTGGTAATGAAAAGCTCATTGTCAGACTGTTAACTGACTACCTTTAGCCTTCTCTAATTTTCCTTGTGCTATCAGCTCTTTGGTTTTTACTTTTAGAAGGACCGCTGCTATTTATATTGGCCAAACAGCGCAATAAACTCAGTATCTGCCGAAGTAGTTGGATATTACTGAGTAATAAAGCCTGTGATAACAGACATTAGGGCATGAAGCTGGTTAATACACTGGTGCACGCTTTTTTTTTTAAAAAGGATTTAGTATTGAAATTGCTTAGGTCCTAAGTAAGGGAGAATGGGCGTCTTTGCCTAATCTCAAATGCACAGTTGTCCATGTTGCCAAAATTACTAGACAGTTATCAACCTCTCCTCAGGGGAGATATGTGAAATAGCATATGTTGTGAATCAAGACAAAGGTAAATTGGCAGGAGCCATTTGGGAGTTCAGCTGTACAGGCCAGTTTCTGATGCTTTATGGGCAACTGGGGTATTCATCGTACTTTTCCTCCCCTAAGACATATTTTTCATAAATTTGGAAAATTAATTATCCTTTTCATATTAAATGAAGAGTAAAACCAGGAAAACCAGCAGAGGGATCAAGGAAGTACTTTCCTGATAAGGTTGCTGGGATACATCAGACACAGACAAGTTGTACTTTGTTTTTGTTCTTTCAGTTACTAGCCTTTGGTGCTTCTTGATATGGCTTAAGCTGATTGCTTCATAACTCACCCTATCTTGCATCATTGGATCTTTTTAAACCATTATGTAGAATATATCTACCAAAAAATAGCAATTTTCCCCAGGGTCCTGACCTAAAAGACATAGCTTAATCTCCACAAACTTCTTAAAACTCCAGGTTTCTGCGTTTTTTTTCTGTGGCTAGAACAAACTGCTGCTTTTATGAGAGAGATGGAGGAAAGAGCTGACCCCTCCACCACCAAATTGCAGATAACAGGTTTCCAGCACTGATCAATAGCTGGTATGACTCTTCTGAAACTTGCCATAGCTAATGCAGGCACATGAATTCCTCCCTTGTAATAGGCAGACAAGGTTCTTTGGGTAAATTTGGTATCGTTTATTAGACCAACTCAAATAGTTGGAAACATTCTTCTTTGCAAGCTTTTGTGTATAAATACCCTTTGTCAGGCTGAGGAGGCTTATTTATTTATATCTGATGCTTATTTATTTATACCTGAAAGCTTGCAAAGAAGAATTTTTCCAACTATTTGAGTTGGTCTAATAAAAAATCAGATTTACCCAAAGAACCTTGCCTGCCTGTGTCCTTAGACCAACATGGCTGCAACCTATATCCCTTGTAATAGAGCAGAGGTGGCTATCCTGCAGTATGGGTGCCCCAAGTGGCACAAGCAGCCTCTGTGTGTAGCACAAGGCAGATGGGGTAGGGTGGGGGGGTGGCAACACAGTACCAAATAGGGGAGGAAGTAGAAAACAAAGCAGCAAATTAAGTAGATAGCACAGGGTGGGAAGCAGAAAGCAGAGCAGCAGATTAGGGACGGCAAGGGGAGCAGAATGGTGCTTGGAGAAGGTGTGGAATTCATTTGTGTCACGTGTCAAAAAGTTGGCCCCCACTGAAAGAAAAGATAGAGTTCAACAAGATAAATGTGAGTTTAAGAAATGTATATGTACCCAATTAGATTATTGCCTGAACTCTGAGGGGGATCTAGGAAATAAGTGCAGTTACTCCCCATAATGTATTGGGGTTCTAGAAGCCTCACATTAGTCATGGGTCCTTTTACATACCATGTTTTGAATTCAGTTTTTCCACTAGAAGTTCCTATTCTACTGCTAACAGGGAATGCACTCCTCAGGCTCTAAACTGAAATCAAATTAAGAACAGAAAAAATCACTTGCAAGTCTAGAAATGTAAACGCTCTCAAATTAAAGGACATACTTAGCCATAAATATATTTAATCTGGATCTCGGAGAGAAAATGCCCAGATGTCTAAATCAGGGCTGTCCAATTTCTAGGCCAAGGAGGCCCACCTGTGTGAGCCACAGACCCCTAAGCCATGCATATTTCCCTCCCCTCTTCCACTGTCTTCCCCCCTGCATTGCATGGGAACTGTTGCAGCATGTGTTGGCAGCCCCCAACCTTACCATGAACATGGGCAGCCCCTACCACCTATCCCTCATGGCTCCCCTATTCCTATGGGCTGCCCTGCCCTCCTGCCTGGGTGGGCGCAGGAAGTAAAAGCTGAGGGAGGGGGAGCCTCAAGACCCTGGCTGCAACAACAACAGCTGGAGCAATAGGGGGATGAATGGCTGGATAGGAGCCTAAGGGCTGAAAATGAACCCCATTGTGGACCGTATGCAGCCCACCAGTTGGACAAGCCCAGTCTAAATGAAAAAATAAAGATCCTTCTTGATCAGTTATGTTGTTCTACTGAACTGTATGGTACCAGAATGAGAAACACTGTATTTTTTTAATAAGACATGAAGCAATTGGATGTCTTCATGTGGATTCCTCCTTTGCTAATATAATTCTCAATATTACACTGGGGAAATCAGCATTTTAGATCATTCATAGCAACTGTTTGGGCACGTATCTTCCCTTGTTTAGCCAAAGTCCAAGAAAATGAAAACAGACAGCTAATAGGTTACCAATATTTGATTGCCTGTTTCTACAGAAAATTAAGAAAGCTGTAGAGGATTGGCTTGAGTTTCCCAACGCACTTGGCACTGTGGTGCAAGGTCAAGCCATTAGTCCAAGGTGCTGCAAGTTCTTCAAACCAGGGATGTCGAACTCATTTAAGCCTGTGTCAGGCTTCTTTAGATGGTGCTGCTGGGACACCATCACCAATGCTTTTGCTTGGGTGCTTGGCAGTCAAGCAGGCAAGAGCCACAGTGCTGGAGCCCCAGAAGCACCACAGGGTATCTCAGGTGCTTGGCTGCTGCTGCAGGGACAATCCATGGCACTGGGCTTGTTCTGGTGGTATTGCTGTGGCTCCAGCACCATGACTCTCACCTGGGTACTTGGTTGCTGCCATGGGAAGGTCCCCCATCTGTCAGGGGCGGGGCAAAGTCTGCAGGGCAGATTTGGTCCTTGGGCCATGTTTTACACCCCTGCCTTAAACTTGTTTAACACAGTCCACCTTGTTAACCCAGCCAGGCTTTTTATGGCTTTGTTCAGTGGAACATGGATTTCTCAGGTTGTGTTGGCTATAACCAGTTGGTGCGAGAAGGCCTTGACAGATCACTGAAAACTGATGGTTTGACGAGTCTCTTTACCTCCCACTCTTGGTATTGAATTTCTGTACAAGTATTTAAGTATCTATCAGCTGCCAGAGAAAAGTGACTAGATTCAGTTCAAATGGAGGCAAGTCATGTGCATGTTAATGTTTGTTGGATGCAGATACTAAATATAACAGAAGAATTTGTACTAGATGCTTATCTCTGTAATAACATCCTGCATAAATAAAGTGCCTTTCATCCCAAAGGATTCCCACATGCTTTACACACTTAAAATAATATAGAGAGATCTTTTCAGCTACCATTAAAATTGGCTATTGGTTGAAATACAGCCACATCATGCAGTGCTTTAGGGTATGAAATGAAAAATATATCTGGCAGGAACTTTAAATGGAATCCTAAATAGCCTGGAGTTAATTAGTCCAGTTGTAATTTTAACAAAATGCTAGGGTTACCAGTTCTACTCTTGTGAAATGTTTATCATAGTTTTAGCTATATTCTAATTCAAACAAAATTTTAATATAGGGAAGTCTTATGGCATTTGTTTTTAAACGGATCATCTGATTTTAGAATATGAATCTCTGAATTAGTACAAGTGAGTAAAACCTAGCCAAATTTCATTTCCAGCCCTGCAGTGCCTCGAGTGCTATGGTGGGACATTACATTTGTGTCTGTATGAACATAGTGGGGCATTTGCTATCTGTTAATTTCCCCCAAATTATTTCGCATAGAACCTTAGCTTTTCCTTGAAAACTTTCATTCCAGGCACCATACTACTGCTTGCTTGTGAAACATGGCTTTCAGGTAACATTTGCATTTTATTGAGGATTTGGATATTTGAGAAATGAAAAATGTCTAGTGAAACCAGATTCACAAAACATGCTATTTTTTTTCTTGATTAGATTTTTCCTAATCAAGTCTGTTCCTTGAAGAACTTCCCATATTTCCCTTGCCACCTCTCCTCCCTCCCAACTAGAAGTCCAGAGATTGTTCATCTTTTCATTGCACCATGGCTGTTCTGATGCCAGTGACAAATGCCTAAATTGTCTTTTGCCTCTAAATTTTTCTTGCTTCTACTTCTACAGTAGAACAGATTCAGATTCCTTGCAGGTCTTCATCTAAAAGTTGTGTGATTGCATGAAGTAATAAATACAGCATAAATTTATTTTCTAAGTAGTCAATTGCTGTTGTCCATTGCATTAGAGATTTGTTTTTTTAAGGCAAAGCTACCCTGTTAGGAACTGCAGTTTCTACCATGGGAATGAAATCCCATGACACAAATATGCTTTTTCCCTCCTTTATACTGTTGGCTTTGTCAGGGTTGAGGTTTATATAATCAAACGTCAAAGCATAATCAGTATAGTATAATCAAAGCTGTTCACGCAGCTTGTCCTTTAGAGTAGAAGTAAGGCTTGATGTTTCAGATTCAGTTCAAAGACTGAGTTGATGGTTCAGGTTAACGCTTATTTAAACTGAACTGCTTTGCCCAAACATATCGCTGACAGCATTTACCCAGCATTCTTTGAGAACCTGTCACCATGGTAAGCATTTTAAACAGCATGGAAACACTGACACCGTTCACGTGAACCTGTTGTCAAAGCATGTGAGAGCTACTTCTTTGGAAAGAAAGAGGGTAAGAAAGAGAAAGAACAATTACCCCCTCCCCAAACACCCCATGAGCTGACTTTGCTATTAATGTACATGAAAAACAGCTGTATTAGAACCATCTGGAGTGAAATCTTGGCCCTAGTAAACGTCAGTGAGTTTTGGCAATGTTTTCGGCAGGGTCAAGATTTCAACATGAGCATGTGCTGCAAAAATTAGCTTTGACACCTCAGAAAAAGGCTGCATTTGTCATCATTCTGGTGTTGGGTATAGGTTTTCTTTAGAAGAAAAAACCCACGTCCTTGACAACAAAAATGTGTCTTGTGGCTAATTTGTAATATAAAATGTCTCTGCTGCTTGGTTGATCAACATTTAACTGGAAATTCTCAAGTAAGGACTCTTGTATTTTGTGCTTTTTGAACTGTGTAATTTATTAACTGCTTTTCTGACCATCTTGGTAGTGGTTGCTGTAGTACTGGAACATTTACAAACTGCATTAGGTCCTACTCAGTTTTAAGTTGTTCATTTATCCTTTTATCCTGGAAAGTTCATGCTTTGTATTTAAAGTGAGAGCCAAGGGAACAAAGCTTTAAAAATCCATGACTATAATCAGATGTGGTGTTACAAGGCAAGTAAAATACATAGTTTGATTTTTCCCTTCCCTAGTCTTGACAAAGAACTTAGGTCATGTGTACAGAATGTTTTGAGCTGACCTTATGAGCATTAAACTGCAAACATTTTTAATGCTATATCCTTCAGTTTGTACACTTTTCTTCATTAGGAAAATAGTCTCCTTTTTAAAGATTAAAAATAGTCCCTTCTCTTTCCTAATTCAAGACATCTTTTGCTGGCATTGAAGGAAGGAGAGGATATGCTCTTCTTGCTGTAATGGAAAGGATTGAGACCAGATAATAGCTGTCAACCCCTGGAACTCATTGTCTTATTCTGTACTACTGTGAACTGGCTTTGAAAAATTTACTAGACTTTTTTACCTGTTTTGACTGTTAAGAGATTTTATTTAAAAATGGTGCCCTACATGATTAGTACTAGTCCCAAAAATCCCTTCAGTTCTCATGAAGTGTCTTTCCTGAATGGATACATTTGGATGCTGGCTTATTGTCTTGCTTCCCTGATGTCCTCCTGCACCCAAAGAACCCCCTTTATGTATCTTGTCACGGTGCATCCATTGTTTGTGTTCTTAGATCTGCTTTCTAGTTTGAGAATGATAAAATACAAGTTGCTGTTCAGCTGAGAGGAAAGGGCCTTTGTGGATATTTATAGACATTCCTAATGGCCTTTCCAAAGCCATAGGGGAAAAAAAGAACAATGCAGTTTTAGATCTTCAGCTGTGTCAGGTGATGTGGCAGGCGGGCAATGGTGCTCTCTTCCTCAGTTCAGCAGGGGAAGATGTACAGAAACCGATTTTTTTTAAAGCTGTTACACAACTGATATTAGCATTTGAAGGGGAACAGGGCATGACCTTTAATCCTGTGGGTAGACAATCTGATCTGCTTCCTTGAATACCTCCATTGTAACGATACAGAATGGAATGAATTGCATCAGACTATAGGAAGAACTCTTGTGTCACAACTGCTTGCTTTTTTCAGATTTTCAGCTTAATATGTCCATACCCTGTGTAACCTCACCAGGGCCTAAAATCAGCATTCAGTCTTCCAGATGCATGTAATTAAATTAATTAAATCCAGTTAAATTTACACCATGTCCAAATGCTTGTCAAAATTACAGCATTTTCTTTTAATACATTGCCTTCTGAATCTTCCTGTCCTTTTGTGTATGAGCCAATTATTTCAGGATATTTCCTTACACTGAGAAATAAGCTGGCTCTCAGCTTTGAATCTTTCCTAGGTGAAGATGTGTAACACCACAGCTAGTGACAGATCTTAATTTTTATATCTAATTTTCCATAATTTTTCAAGTATTGGGTGACTCTGTAATCCTATGGGAGCTAGTAAGAGAAGCTGATGTTTTGCTCTACTGAAATCTTTTAATCTCCATTTTACATACTGTTTAATCTCTTGAAGTCTAAATGTGGGATAAAGAGTTAAGATGAGGAATACAAGAAAATAGAACAGTTGTCTGCCATAATGTATAAGCAATCATGCACATCTGTGGGACCCTCACGCAGTCCCTTCCAACCCTACTTTTTTCTATGATGCTGGGCATTGTGCTGCAGTAGCATGTGGGTCCTACAGAGTCTTTGGTCAAAACTAGTATAATGCTTTCCAGATTTGGTTGTCACAGCTGTTGCAAAAAAGGGCTCTGGAGAAAGTGGTCACTTTGGAATAGTAACTGAAAAATAACTTTTAAATTGTTTGGAGACATTGCTTAGTGCAAGAGCAGAGAAGCTATTCCACGTACATGAATTTGTTCCAAGGAAAAATACATTTTATTGTGGTAAGTTCCCTATGTAACTTATACTCAAGTTTCTCATTAGTGCACAGTACAGGCTTTGGATGTAGTCTGAGCTTCCAAACTGTGGTTTCCAGACTGAAAGATTAGCTTGCAGCTCTCTGTACTGTTTCCTATTGTAGGTGCTATTCAGTCAGTGTGCAGACATGGTGAGGCTTTATCCAGACATTCATCGCTCTCCATTGATATGTATATTCCTTATTGCCTATTGGCAGCTCCATTCACCAAGATCACATGTTACTTTGCCAATAGTCAGCGTGGGAAGCTGTTTTGATGTAGCCAGCCCACTTGACAGCATTGCTGTGGCTAGCCCTCCTATGCCTGATGACTCAGTTAAATGCTGTAGTCCTGTGGAAGAAGTCATTATGTTCTTTACTTCATAAAGGCAGATACAAATACTGGATGCTGACAGAACCTATACTTTGTAGAAATTATCATGTGAAAACCTTTTGAGTTGTACAAGTCGCATATAGCTTCTCACTAAAACTAGCAATTCTGAGTGTTTGTTATTGTTTTAAATAATCTGAGCTGCAGATCCAGTAAATTCTTTGTGCATTGTTATATAGCCACATCAAATGAGGCTCGGTTAGTTCAGTAGTAAAAACCTATCTGGAGGATTAACATGCTATTTATAAGACTGACCTGCATATATTTTCATCTAATTTTGAGAGAGCCTCTACAGTGGCCAGTGAATGTTCACAAAACCTGTCTCCTAATGATGGAATTTGTGCCTAAGTCACTTCTCCTGAGCTAGCTCAGTATAAGGTTTAGAAACATTTTGAAATGTAACAAATTCAATTGTGCTTCAGAAACCAGCAAAGAGAGAAAAAATGATAGCTTGAGTTGGTACTCATCTAAATTGTGAATTTGTGATGGTAGAGTTGGTCTCTAGTTGTTGTGCACTTAGAAGTTTTCTGTATGGTCACCAAAAATCCTAATTTAACTGTCTTAACCTATATCAAGTTTTCAGTATATAGAGAAGAATCAGCGTTTACAAGTTTTCATAGTCCTGTGAATTTTCAGACTTATAATATACTTTAAATGTGATTAAAAAGTCCTAATAGTGATCTTACTTAAGCTCTTATTAGGAGTACGTATAACCTCTAAGAACTGCATTTTTCAGAAGGACCAAATATTTATGGCTAATCCTTGTGTTTTGTCTTATATACTTTTTCCTCTTAAAACTGGGTATATGTTGCTGTGTCTAAGGATTCACTGGCCTCTAGTGGTAAAGGTATGCTATAGTTGCTACAACCCTCTGTATTTTTAACTGTGGACAAATACCAGTTTTATGCATGGATTGTTAGCAAAAGGAAATTTAATATTAGGAGTCACTTGGATCAGAACAAATAAAGTATTTTTAAACAAAAATACAAACAAAAGATAATGCTACAAAAATAGACAAAATTTCAGAATTTAGAAGCCATACATGATTCATTGTTTTTGATTATGGTAACCAGGGCTATGCATTCTTCTTCAGGAGTGTGCTTTTTATGTTTCAAACAGAATTCTTGCCCTATCCCATCCCTCTGATGGGCTTCTTACAAAACTTTGGCAGTATACTTCAGTCCTTACCTATGCTCACTACTACTCCAGTTAGCAATAGCGCTGTCAATGCACTACACGTCGTGTGGTACCTCCTGCTACTTCAGGCTTGTACGTGGGGTACAGCACTCTCCATCATATGATAGTCATGAAAAAGACAGTTTTGGAGATGATGGTAGGTTATTTAAGATAATGGACATAATTTGCCTAATCCTGGAGAAGGCTTCTTAGTGATGCCATGGTGTTCAAGTGGTAGTTTATAAAGCAAGGTTAAAAAAAAGTAAATGCGCTCTGTCAACTAGACCCCTTTACCCAACTACCCTGAGTGTATGACGGGTCTGAATCCCATTCCTGACTCAGCAACTGATTAACTTCATGACTTTAGGCAAGGGCCAGGCAAAATATGGCCTGTGGGCCGAATCCAGCCCACCAGCCCATTCTATCCGGCCCATGGGGCCCCTAAAAATTAATATTTATCTGCTCCTGATTGCCTGTCAAAGGTAACAGGAGCCAGGGGCAGCAGGACCCAGGGGAAGCCAGCAGGACTCAGCAGCCCAGAAGCAAGCCCCATTCTCATCCCCCTCTCACTCCAGCCCCCCAGCTCCTGCTGCCCTGATCTGGGCCATGCCAGTGCTGGCCCCAGACACTGGCACAGGCCCCACGCTCCCACCCAGCTATCACTGCACTCCCGCACGCCCGCTTACTCCCACTCTCCCCTGCCTATAGCTGCCATTTCCCTGCATTCCTGCCAGCTGCTGGCTGTTCCAGCACCACATAGCTTCTGGCTGCATGGCCAGACCATGGGTTCATAGGGCCCATGCTGGTACCCTGGGGCCAGGAGTGGGAGGGTGGGTCCATTTCCATAGGACGAGTCACACATGCACACCCCACCATACACATTCACCCTCCCTCCCTTGCACTGCTATACATGCAGATCCCCACACCCCCTCAAACACACCAGCCACCCTTCCCCCACACACAGCATCCCACATATCCATCCACACACACACACTCACATGCTCCCTCACCCCACACACCCACACCCTCCCCCATGCCCCACATTCCCACACTCGCAGCCCCCCACAAACTTATACCCACCCCCTACAGTATACAAGAGTAAGTCTTCATTTTAAGTTATTGTTCAATTACCTCTGTGTACTGTACACAAACACAGGATGATCAGGACAAAAATATTTTTTTTAAATCAAAATAATGAGTGTTGTAGATGTTTGCTTTTTAGAATACAATTTGGTATTTTTCTGGTTCCAACATGGCAAAACCCTTTGCTGAAAGGAGTACTTCTAGGGGAAAGGGGAGGGACTTCTAGTAGGAAAGGTCAGGGGTTAGGGGGCAGGACTTCCAGTCACAAGATGGTGACTAGGGGGCAGGGCACCTGTCAAGGGGCGGGGCTACCCATGCAGCCCTCCACAGCTTGCCAAAACTCAGTAAGTGGCCCTTGGACCAAAATAATTACCCGCCCCTGCTTTAGGTGAATTAACCATCATCTTTATCTCTCTTCAAAATAGAGTTGAGTCTGAACTCCCACTGAGGGGGTCTCCTCCTGAAAAGAAGGAACTACCAAGTAGCCATTCGTGCTGAGGGGTTCTTCACTTATATATATCTGATTGTGATTGTGATTTGTGTAAAGTTCTGCACAGATGCCTCATAGAATTAATCTTCTTTACTTAAATACCCTGAAACCTGCACTCTTTAAAAATAAGTTGCAAATTTACAGTGCCTCTCAATACAGAGATTCAACAACACATGGGTGGTTAACAGCGCACTCTGATGACTATTTATATTCTTTTCCAGATGTGAAAGGGCCAGCTACTCACAGACTCTCCTGTGGCCAGTCTCCCTGTGCTGAAAGTACAACATGGGAGAGAAAGTACTGCATACTGACAGACAGACAGCTGGTGCTGCTCAACAAGGAAAAGGAGGTGAGACACACTACTAATCACCAGGGGATTTCCCTTTTCAAAAGTATCTGTGAAACAGCCAAACAGGTTTTTATTCCCCCTCTGACTCAAGGGTCATGGCTTTGGCTGAGAGGGGAAAGCCAAACTAGTCTTAGGGTATATCTATGCAAGGAAGGGTGATGGGAATGTGGATAGGCATACCTGCACGCTAGCTTTAATCTAGCTTGATCAGGTCCCAGTAATAGACAAGAAGCAACAGCACAAGTTTCAGCGTGGGCTAGCAACCTAGGTGCTCACGGTTCTCTGTGGGATTCCCCAGTTTGTGCTGCTGCATTTGAAGTGGTGTGCTAACTGAAGTAAAACTAGTGTGGGTAGGCCTGATTGCATTCCATTTGCACCACCTGCTTTCAGTGTAGACTGAATTATGGTGGCAGTATGGAAATACAGGTTTTTGTGTGGGTTAGCATACTGGAAAGAGAAGAAGCTATCTGCAAACTTCATATTGTGTAATTATCTTTGCTGTTGTCAGACATGATACAGTAACTAAAACAGGTGTGCCCTTTGCTCACTAAATTGGCAAACAAGAATAAGTATCATTCACAAAGGAGTGCTCAAAGCTATTGTAGCTTTTATTATTTGTATGTGTGGAATATGCAACGTTGTGAAGTTTATATTCATAGTTTCATAGTAGCTAGAGTTGGAAGGGACCTAGGAAGATCATCTAGTCCGACCCCCTGCCTTGGCAGGAAAGAGCACCGGGGTCAGATGACCCCGGCAAGGTGCTCATCTAACTTCCTTTTAAAAATCCCTAGGCTAGGAGCCTGCACCACTTCCCCTGGAAGCCAGTTCTAGGCCCTAGCCGCCCTGACTGTGAAGTAGCGCCTCCTAATATCTAATCTAAACCTACCCTCCGCCAGCTTGTGACCGTTATTCCTGGTCACTCCTGGCAGCGCACGGGGGAACAGGGACTCCCCCAATACCTGCTGATCCCCCCTGACCAGTTTGTAGCAGGCCACAAGGTCCCCCCTTAACCTTCTCTTGTGGAGGCTAAACAGGTTCAGGTCCCGTAACCTCTCCTCATAAGGCCTGCCCTGCTGACCCCTGATCATACGAGTGGCCCTCCTCTGGACTCTTTCCATATCGTCCACGTCCCTCTTGAAGTGTGGCGCCCAGAACTGGACGCAGTACTCCAGCTGCGGCCTGACCAGTGCCGCATAGAGGGGGAGGATCACCTCCCTGGACCTGCTCGAGATGCATCTGTGGATGCATGACAGGATACGGTTGGCCTTCTTGACTGCCTCCCCACACTGCCGGCCCATGTTCATCGTGGAGTCAATGACGACTCCAAGATCCTTTTCCGTCTCCGTGCTGGCAAGAGGGGAGTTCCCCAACCTGTAAGTGTGGTGCCGGTTCTTCCTCCCCATGTGCAACACCTTGCACTTATCAGTGTTAAACCCCATCCTATTCTCATCCGCCCACCGTTGCAACCTGTCAAGGTCAGCTTGTAGCCTATTGCACCCTTCTAGTGCACCCACATCCCCCCACATCTTAGTGTCATCAGCAAACTTGAACAGGGTACTTTCTACCCCCTCATCCAAGTCACTGATGAAGATGTTGAACAGTGCGGGCCCGAGGACCGAGCCCTGCGGAACCCCACTGCCCACGTCCTTCCAGGTCGAGAAGAACCCATCCACTACCACCCTCTGGGTGCGGCCCTCCAGCCAGTTGGCGACCCATTTGACTGTGTGGGCATCGACACCACAGTCTCCCAGCTTTTTGATGAGGACAGGGTGAGAGACAGTGTCGAAAGCCTTCCGGAAGTCCAGAAAGACTACATCCACAGCAACCCCTGCGTCTAATGATTTGGTGACCTGATCGTAAAAGGCCACCAGGTTGGTCTGCCATGACTTAGATGTGGCTGTACTAGTCATGAGTTGGTTCTCACTGTCATTCCCAAAAATATTCTGAGAAATCTTTACTCAGCACAATGCTGCCATGTTATATTACCCCTAGATGTAAAATGCTACAGAGAAACTGTTTCACAGACATTAGGTTTAAAGGTATTGATCCTGTTTTTATATGCTTCTGCCTGGAAAGCTGGTCTCCTACATAATATGAATCCAGTCATACAGAAGTCATAGTAGCCTCGAAGATGACTTAAAATAGATTTTTTAAATGCAAATTAGCTGTGACTTGCATCTATCTTGGGGATTTCATAAGTCTAGAGGTGAACTAGGAATTTCCATTTTTTACCAATTTTAGGCTTCTATATCTGGCTCTGTACAGTCTCAAATCATTGGACCTAAAACCTATCTCTGGTAAAGCAATGAATTATTGTCCATTTTGAGCCTGAGTAGATGAAATATTAGGGGACAGAGTTATTTACTTTTGGGGAAAATAGTTGTAAAGTTTCCAGGGCAGGCTTTTGTTTTTATAAAATGAAGCTTTTCCATCATTTAAAATATGTACTAGTGAACATGTGAGGTGGGCCAAGGTAGCTAAGTGCTTTTTAACATACTTGGGGCTACGGTTCAGTTTGACACATGGTTTTCACTTTGACAGTTATATACTTGGCATAAGGGACATACCTTATAAAATAAGTGTCATTTGAAAAAACACTGGGTTAAATAATTATCTAAAGAGCATATTTAAACAGTAATCACACAATAATTGAGTGTTAATTTTAGTTACTATATGTAGTTAAAGATTTTGCAAGGATACAAGTGTAATAAATCTCTTGGCCAGAAATGAGATGTGGGAGTATTATATTAGTCCACTAGTGTATTAAATTGGACTAGTGTATTAAATCATTGTGTGTGATACCTTAAATGTTCTCATGTTTTGCGTATTGTCTGGCAAAAATTGAAGAGATTCTGTGTGGGGCTGAGAGGAGTAAATGGAACAGAGGTATTATGTGCACCAATTACAACAAAACAGCTTGAGCAGAAGAGTAAATCTTTGCAACAGACACTCAGAGGAGCTTGCCAGCAGTATTACTTTGAGAAATTACTCATCATTGTAGCAAACTGCTTTATGCAAATTTAGCCAAGGAGACACTGTTTCTGGTACAGGTGTGACTGCACACACTAAATAGCTGATTTGTTTGAGAAGCTATCATCTGAAGTCTATTTGCAATTCTGATTTTTAAATAAATGTAACTACTCAAAATGGAAAGAAAAGTGAAAGTCATAGAATCATGAATGCACAAAAAGGCTGTATTAGTCTAGTGTCTGAATCTGCACATGGGAATATATATCTCCTCAGTGACAGAAGGACTAGTAACTTTATCATAATTTCTCTTGTGCAACACAACAAGGCTTGATGCAACACAATCTGAGCACAGTGTGGACTTGAATCTGTTTCAAAAAGTATTCAGTGTTTATCTACTGTAGTTTTTGGAGAAGGAAAAGGAGAGACTGTTTAGTGAATTTAAATTGGCTGTTAATTCTGAGGTAGATGTTACATAAAAAAAGATCTAGAGAATGGTGTGAGCTAAGACTAAAAAGAAGCAGTTGGGAAATAAACTTGGGTGGAGCATGCAGATTAAGAAGCATGTAGGAGGCAATAGGGATAAGATTATAGGTAGGACCAAATTGTGTAGAGTCATGAAAAAATAGGCGAGTACCTTGGGCTTCATGAAAAAAAAAAAGACTGGTGAAGGGAGCAAAGTAGTGGGAAAGCATGGTTAAAACAGCAAGATAGTTCTGGAGGAAAGCAGGTGCAGGCAAGCAGTGGGAAGATGCAGATGAACTTTCAGTGGGGAGAATGGTAGTCGATGACTCAGGAAATTGATCTGAGTTTCTCTAAAATGAACATAAGGAAGGCGATAGATCTTGAAGACATGAAGAATGGAATGGTATAGCATATTGAGAGGCTACCTGTGAGGAAGAATAAATAGACTTTATCACAAGATGGCATCAGAGGAGGAAACTTGCATGAGCTATAGTCTAATGTAATCCTTTTATAATTTAAAGGTTTCTAATGTTTTCTTTAATCTGCATGAATTTTGATTCTGTCTGGTAAGTGATTTTGTTCTGGGTTCAGTTGGAAGGAATCAACCCTGTAGTGTTTCTTGAATCTATAATTTTTATGCAAAGAAATTGTCACTGTGTTTACCATAGTCAGAAGAGGTGTACAAAATGCAAATAGGCAAGTAAATGAGTCTTAACCATTTAACCTGTGACACTGAACTAACCCTATGTTCCATTTCAGCCAAAAGGCAGTGTTGTGAATGAAATATTCAGACCGATTTCACGAATGCTTGGGGAAAATTACTAGAACCAGAGAATAAGGCATTGGGAAAAATGCTTAAATGTTTTTACCTAAACACAAAAGCAATACGTTTATTGTAATGCCATGATGGACAGAGATTTGAAAGAATTCACTATGTGCAAATATAGCAATGGGTATAGAATTCAAGAGAAATTTCTATTTGGTCTGGCCCAAACATTTATAATTAATTAGGTAAAATTACTTTCTGACAGCATTGCTTTTTTGGAGAGTAAATTTAGGATGATCACATATCACACTGTCAACTTACCTTCCTTGTTAGTTTTCATTTCATAAGAATAAGAGCATTACCAAAGAAAAGAAAATGTCAAGACTTAAAAAGCAAGTATCTTTACTTTCAAAATGAGGATTATTCCATGAGAACATAGTCTAGATCTGTTTTGGAGAAGATGTTGTTTTTTCCATCATCTCAGCTAAACTTCCATAAGATTAGAACTGAAAGAACACATTTTTACAGTAGTATTCGATAGGCTGTCCTCCCACTTTTTCTTTGGCCTTTAAATAAAGGAATAATGTTATAGCTAAGTGCTTCTGCAAACTAGCTGCAAATAGATGTGTTCTGCTGAGGAAGGACACACAGGAGATTTGCTTTTTGTAACTTGGCTACTGACCAATCTGTTGTGGTGTTATGTTGCATAGGGTTCTAAGTTATGAACCTGGTTTTCTCTGTTTAAAGATCATATATCCCCCGATAAACCCCCCAAATCCACATTTTTCTATGATTAAAATGTAACGCCACTATACATGTATAGATAGTTGAACAAAATGCTTTATTGATATATTTACAATTTTAAAGCAATTTGGAAGCCTGCCAATGCCTCAATCACTATAAAGAAACAAATTCGAAATACCTGTAAATTTTAGCATTTGATTTTGGGTTTTTTACCATGGAAAATTAGAGCTCTCCCTGCACCTTCACTCATCAAGACACAGGTCCAGCCATGGCTGTCCTTTCCCCCGTTCCCCCTCACCCCCCCCAGGTTGTGGTGCTGAGCAGTCCTGATACGCTGGTGTCCCTCACTCCTCACCTGCAGCCCCCTGGCCCTGATGGTGCACCTTGCTCCCCACTAACAACCCCCTGCCCCCCCAGCTGCCAGGGCTACAGGGCCAAGGACCCAAGCCCCAGCTGCTGCCCATGGGAGGTGGCGGCTGCTGCAGTGGAGTGGAATGTAGAGCCCAGTTCCCCACCCCCCAGGCAGCATGGCCAGAGTGGAGCCTGTAGGCTTGGGCTCCCTGCCAAGCTGCTTTCCCCCCTGCAAGGGCAGGTGGTGCAGCAGTGGCATTGAGCTTCACTGCCCAGCCCCACTCTGACCTCCTGCATGGGGTCCTGCATGCTGGACTGAGGAAGGCAGCAGGATAGGGAGCCTGAGCCTGCAGCTGCCCCTCCCCTGCACACAAATCTGAGAGGCACATGCCCCCCATTCTCTCCTTGGAAGTACACACAGCAGTGGAGAGCCAGCCCCCCCGCCCCCACCCCCAGACAAGCTGCTCACGGCCCCATCCCACCCCTTGCCTGGGCCCTGCAGCTGCACATTCTGACCCTGGACCCATGCCCCACACACCACCCAGGCTAGGCAGCAGCCGCAGCCGTAGCACTGCCCAACTCCCTCCCTTCTTCAGTATGGGGGTCTCAATCCACTACCCCCACTCCCTCCCAATGCCAGACTTGCCTGCAGGAAGCTGATCTCCAGGCTGCCTGGTGGCCATGTGCATGTGTACATGTGCCTAAGTACATGGCGCCCCCTGCTGATCGCCCTCCTTCTGCTCCCCCCAGCCCCTTAGAGGCTGGAACTCTGCCAGCCTGCAAGGGGAAACTCACTGTTTCTTGTGTTTTTCTCTTTTAAAGGAGAAAATCTGGGTTTTTCTCCTTAAAATTAGAAAAATCCGGGTTTTACTGTATGTTTCCATCTGATCCCTGGTTATCAAAGACAAGAAGCAGTAGAAACTTCCTGTGTGTACCCTGTGGCAGGATCTGCCGACTTGTAATGAAACCAGTAATAAAAAGTGGGGTTTGACTCACTTCCTCTTCTTTTTACACTGTACCCAGTAGTGGGTGACAGTAATTGTTTTTCTAGCAGAAAGTAGATGTTGGCACAAAGATTCTTCCTTAAGCAAGGTTACATTTTCAATGGTATCCAAGTCTCATTTTCAGATGTGATGTAGGGACTTAGGAGTTGAGGTAGCTGAACATTTTCCAGTTAATGTTTTTCATCTGAAAATGCCAAATTGTCAAAACCAAGCCTGTTCATTGGAAATAATTAGTTTTAACCAACTTCCTTATTTGTTTAAGAAAGGTTTGAAATCTGAAAAATGCAGAGAGACCCTTTTCAAAATTATATTTTTGGTTCAAAATGTATTTTTCTTTAAATATTTTAATTGTTACGCTAATTTTTTTAAAGGTCATAATCAAAATATAAAAATTTAAAAATAATATTTTATCCAAAATATTTTAAGATTATTGCATCACAAAAAATGAATATTTAACTTGTCTACATTTATGGATGGATATTTTTTTCATAACTTCTATGTGGTAAAATAATTTTCCCGCCCAGATTCACTAAGTTATACAAATCCTTTTTGACTTTCATTTGGACTTAAGTTCTTTTAAAAAATATGACACTCAGAGCTCTGTTCATGTCTTTGACTAAAACTACAAATATAGGTCCAGGTTTTAAAAGTTTTCTAAGAGAAGCAGGGGCAGGGACAGTTGTTATAATGCAGCTGAATGACAAGGACAACACTCTCCTTGTTTTGAGTCCTGAAACTTGCAAATGAAATCTAGTTTAACTTTTGAATTGAGGTAGAAAGCACTGGAATGTCCCTAGATACTTATTTATGTCCCAGGGGCAGATTGCTCCAAGGTCTAACATTAAAAGAGCAGCCCTGTAAGGTCAGCTCAGGGTTGGACAATTCCCCAGATAGCAAAATCATGCAGATTGCCAAGGCAAGGGACATAATGACAAAAAATACATGAAGAATGAACTCTGAGCCTAAGTACTATTATGGACACTAAAAATGCAGCATTTTCTCAATCCTTGCTGAAATGCTTAATAAACTTGAAAGGGATTTGGGTAGAGGATGATTCTGTCTAATTTAGGTTAATTTGCTGCTTAAGTCATGAGGCTTTGGTTATTCCCTTGCAGGTGTTTCAGTGCCACCTAGTCTTTGAATACATTTGACCTAGTGTAAAGCAGCCTGCACAGCATGTCTGATCTTCAGCACAGAAATATGTAAAGCTGCTGCTTAGAGCTCATTTCACACATTTGCACAACATTATTTTTTGTGCGTTGATAGGTAATCTGATGCTCAGTGCCTGCAGACAGTCCTGCAGTCTTGAAATAGAGCTATTCAGTGCGTCTGGACCAGGAACACAGTTTCAAACATGCATTATTTTAATGACAACAGTATTCATTTTAAAAAGGATTTGTGCTAAATATTTTTC
Source organism: Crocodylus siamensis (assembly GCF_052110815.1). Taxonomy (NCBI): domain Eukaryota; kingdom Metazoa; phylum Chordata; order Crocodylia; family Crocodylidae; genus Crocodylus; species Crocodylus siamensis. The sequence goes on from NC_143399.1 coordinate 49,468,128, forward strand.
CAGTTGCAGCAATGTCTTGGGAAAAAAGTGAATTTTTTTTATATTTTTTCTCATTTCTGTGTGCTAGAAGCACTAGTATAGATGTAGTTACAGGAGCATATGTGTTTTTCTTGGCATGGCTTCTTTTACTTTTAAAGTGGGTATGATCTATATCAACAAAAGCACTCTTTGGGATAAGCTGCTTCTACATTAGATGGGTACAACTCTACTGATAAACCATTTCTCCTGTAGATCTGGTTATATTTTTCCAGTCCAGACAAATGCTAAATGAAGGGGAACTTGCTGAGAGTCAAAGCTTTGGCTCTTACATAACCTTCCAATTGAAGCCTTGTTTCTTTTTTAGCGTATCCAAGTACCTGTGTGTGTATGAATTCCACTTAGTACACAAGAGCTGAGAATCTTTTGACGCCCATGGAAGCTGCCGTTGTGTCCTGTGTGTCCTTGAACTTCCTCTCCCGAAAGCAGAAAAGATGGACTGATTCCCCAGTCACCTGTTTCTCTTGCCAACCACGGCAGCGGGCAGAATAGCCCCAATGTCACCTTAGCCAGTGCCCGCTTTCCTTGTCACCTAGTTGTTAGTGTACCTATTTTTGATGTTTCAGTTGAGATTGTTTGAAAAGAAGAAAATTAAGTAGGTTTAGTTCGTTTATTCCTACTTCTATGGATAACTTATGGAGATAAAAATTGCTCCAAAGAAGTAAAAGATAGAACAGAAAACTCTCTTGTAAACTTGCATATAAAGCAACTAGAAGTCTTTTTACTTGGGGGCCTTTCAAGATTTAGTCCATTTTAAAATGCAATTCAAATTTACTAGATTATTTATCTTTTAAACAGGCAGATCTATTAATTAGTTCACTTTAAGTTAATTTAGCAGTATTATCTACCTGTTGAACAACACTCCAAAATAGTGTGTGTGGGGGGGGGGGGGGTGTTCTTTCCCCTTGTCACACTGTTTAGATTTTAAAATCTGATTCTTTTCTACCTATTAGGAGATTTTCCTCCTCATGGGATTTGAACTTAGTAGTTGCTTAGATGTATCTTCCTTACAAGCCCATGACAGCATGCACGGTGTCATCCAACTGCTAACATGGCCATCTTCTTAGCAATAATTTTTGTCCAGAGGTGAGTGAAATTCAGGATTTAATGCAGGGTCTCTTGCTTGCAGCTTTTTCATGTGGACCATGTAACAAAAATATCTCACTTCAGATTTATTTCAAAGGTCATCTTGGACTTTCAAATCATTATGTACCTTTTCCAGTATTTCTTTTGGAACCTGATTTGTCTCCAGAGGAGATGAGACTCTATACCTTTCATATGAAACCCCCCCCCCCCCCCGCTCTTTTTACCTCCACAAAACACAGTGCTTTGTTAATCATTGTGGCTATTTGGACATTCAGAGGTAGTTCTGAGTGGAATATCTGTGTCAGTTCAAAACTTAGGTATCAGTCTATTAGAATAGCCAGTCATATTGGCTAAGTACAGGTTCAGTCTTTTCAGGTTAATCTAAACTGCAGAGATTAAGCTGAGGAACAACTAGACAGGCATTCACTTTTGAGTCAGGAAATGCAGCCACATACCTGCAGTGGCTCAGGCCAGAAGCTGGGGGCTGCTAGAGCACGTAGCCAACATGGGCTGTGCATTCGCGGCTTCTTCCTGCTGCCCCTGAGGGCTCTGGGATTTGCAGTCCAAAATCACAGTAGCAGGACTCTGCAGGGTTGCTTATTACTTCTTCCTGCTTCCAGGTGCTTCTGGGATTTGTAGTCTACAGTCACAGCCAGCAGTAAGTTTTTAGCAGGGCAGGGCAGGGCAGGGCAGCTCTGTACTTGGGGGAAGGAAAATTTAACCCCTGTCCCTGTCCCCAGACCCCAGCCAGGGTTTGCCTGAGAAGGTAGTCTCTGCTTTCCATGGCCCCCCAACCCTTCTCTGCTAGAGCAAACGGCACAGCTCAGCCCAGCCCAGGGCTGGAAAGCATGCTGGGGGACTGTGATTTAACTTGAACCAGCAAAGGGTCTAAGATAGAAGTTTTATAAACTGATTTGACACAAATGAGTTAAGTCTGATACCACTTTCAACCAGATTTATCTTAAAACAGTTTCAGCCATTTTGAAACTCGTTTATGTGCATTGAATTTCTGTTTTGTTACGGGTTTAAGCCAGTTTCTGATGACTTAAAGGGTTTATGTGTAACTTCTGTCCCTAAACCTTAAGACTGCAGGTGGCCCTGATATGTTTTAATAGAGACCCCATAGCTGAAATCTGGATCAGGTGCTCAGTTTGGTTAAGCAGTACCGCAAGCACTTTTCAAATGAACTCCTAGGTCTCCTCTCTTTGAAGAGATAATTTCTCGATAACCACAGAGACTTGAGAGGCTGTTGAGCATTAACACTCAAAAAGTACAATTGCTTACTCATAGTAACAGGGATTCTTTAAGGTGTTCTGGGCATGTAGTTCCCATGACCCACCTTCCTTCTCCATCAACTTGAACTTTATCATCACACACAGTCCTGGTCAAACTGAGTAGTAGCTGGGGACACTCTGCCTATGTGCTTCTGAAGGAGGAGCAGAACACCTGTACAGATGTACAGGTAAGGGGCATGTACTCCAGAAGTGAGGTTCATTTGCTCAGAACATCTCAAAGAACCACTCAAAGTTACTATACGATAGGTTACCATTCATTTTGCAGAGAAGCATTCATAGTACCTGATAGACCCTGCTTTCCAGAAAGTGCTCGCCCAAAGTCTGTCTATGTGGGTAGTGGAAACAATGTGTCCTTAACTCACTTGGGTTATATAGTATAAAAATTACATTAGCTAACATGGCATAAAAATGAAAAAAAACAAAAAGCAGCAAAAACAAGACAAAATGGGTTTTGACTCGGGTCAGCAGCTCAAATTCAAGGTTGTAGGGAAGCCAGCGCTTGAATTTGGGCTCCTAACCAAATTTACAAGTCAAGTTAGCTACTCATACTCACTGCTAGTTTAAATAAACTAACTTGGATTAGCCAATACGAGCTAAGAACACATTTTTTTCAGTGCAGACACAAAGCAAAAGTACCCTCATTACCAAGGACACTGTTATATAGTAAATTTATGTTTGAAGAACGTGACTAACTTGGAAAGGATCCTTTTAAATTTTTAGCTGGTTTTCACTTACTGACCTCATCAAAGGTATCTCATTCTCTGTAGCCCTTCCTTTATTTTTAATTTAAAAATAATGTAGTGATAACGCATAATTTATTGTAACTATTTCTTTTTCTGACTGTCCTTTTATCTCATTTTATAATTCCCCATACATCTGAGTGAACAATGGATTTTTCAGTTCACTGGCAATTCCAAAAAAACTGGAGAACTCACTTCAACCCAAAAGAAACATTACTTTTCAAACAACTGAACACCTTTACAAAACACTTCATGGAATCCTCACTTTTGCTGGAAAAAAATACCTGCGGTTAAAAAAATTCTTCCAACTCTTAAAATCTTGGGTTTTGTTTCTGTTAGATTACGGTTTCCTCAGAGCTTGGGGCAGTATTTGCCTTCTTTTCTGCAAAGGACCTTGCATTTCTATAACAGACTGGCATTCTCGAACCTTTTACCCTTTAAATCACTGCTTTGTATTAGGAATGTCTTTAGGGGGGAAATGCAGTCTGTTTTGATCTAAAAGTAATGTTCCATTGTAGTTCATGTGTATATGTGTGTTAGATAAACTTGGATGGGGCAGTACTAGTGGCATTTGAATCTTTGAATTGAAAAATCAAATTTAAGTTTCAAAGAGAGGAGAAAGAACCTGTTCTGGAGGGTATGAAGATGGGATGTATAAATCCAAAGGAGATGCAGCATGAGGAAGGTCATTTGAGCTATGAATGCTGCTATTGGTTGGAGAATCTTGATCAAGATTTAGGTAACCTCTGGGTATCATATCAAGAAAAATGTTAGATATTTAATAGGTGTGTCTGGCATATGTTGAATAATGACCTCAACCTGATGCAAAGCTGGTAAAATGCTGGAAGTACCCCAAAATTCACTGTAGCCTTCTCCCCAGTGCTGCCACTGCTGTCCGCCCCGAGCGCAGCCTGGCCAAGCTCCCTGCCAGGAAAAACTCAACACCACCTTGACCCCAGCCCGCAGTGGCAGCCCACCCTCGCACTGCACACAGATCTGGGAGCAGATGATGCCATGCTTCCCAGGTGTGTGCAGCAATGGGAGCTGCCACACCCTCCCTGTACCCCCTGGATGAGCTGCTTACAGTTCTGCCTCCTGCTTTGCCCCAGCTGTGCAGTGCCTGCCCCACTCCCTCCCTCACCACAGTAGTCTTGATCAGCACCCCCCATGCCCCTTTCATCATAGCAGACCTACCAGCCGTACCCAGCTGCTCTCCACGCTGTCAGACTGAGCTCTTGGCTGCCTGCATGCTGCGCTGCAGGTGTGTGCATGCACAGGGCACTTATCGGTGGCATTATCAGCCAAAAAAAGCCCATTGCCAATACAGTCAATTTTCCTTGTATCGGTGCACCTCTACCATTTCTTAATTTTCTTACATTGCTGCACACCTGTACAATTCCACACTGTGGATATTTAAAAGTGCAATTTGCGCCAGGGCTGTGCAAAGCTTTGGTCCCTAATTTGATTCGGACTAATTCAGTGACCCAATCTCCGAATCCAAATAGGATCAGGAGACCCTTTAATTTCTCCGAATTGAATCAGAACTCTCCAAATCAATTTGGAGAGATTCAGAAAGATTCGGACATAGACACAGCTTTAAATGCGTTTTTCTATATACCTATTTAAGATAGCAGGTGGCTCATGAATGCTGCAATGCTGAAGCAAATGGAGTGTCCCACAGGAGCGCAAGGGACTCCACAAGTGCTTCCAGGCCTGCTGTCAAGTGCACTCTGGTCCACTTCCAGGTCTGCTGGGGAATGTGTGGGGGCATCCCCGCACCTCCCCAGCTCAGCGACTGGTGCCTCCCGGGTCTGGGGGGGGGTATGGGGTCCCCCCATACCAAATCAGTGAGCCGGGGGGGGGCCTGGCATGCCAAACCCAGAAGTGGACTGGAACTACTTCTGGTCCACTTCCGGGTTCACCGCTGAGCATGCAGGGGGCCCCTGCACACTCCTGTAGGACACTCCATCCGCCCCAGCATCTCAGCATTCACGAGCCACACCTGGTACCTTGAGGTATGTAGAAAAAACATTTAAAGCTGTGTCTATGCCCAAATTCGCTGATTCTCCAAATCAACATCAAATCTTCTGATTTGGATTTGACCAAATCAAATCAGGGACAGTGATCAGAATCAACTAATCGAATCACTCCCCAATTTGGGCCAAATCCAAATCGAATACAGCCTGTTTCGCACACCCCTAATTCATGTTACTTCAACACCAGTTTGACCCTTCCAACAAACTAAGAAAATCTGTAGAGTTGGTTTGTCCCCCAACCCTTTCTTTTCCTTCCTTTATATTTCTTGCTTCTGCCTTCCCCCTCCTTTCTACTGTGTACCGTTTAGAATTTTGTTAGTAACCCAGTTTGGGAAACACTGGCAGAATGTGTAAGAGTATCAGCTTAAATTGATATCAGAGTCAGTTTAAGCTGATACTTATAGTTTTAGTCCTGTAAAGGTTAAAATAGTTATCAGACAATAGAATCTGATATCAGAATAGGCCAAGGGGGTAAAGGAGTCATTTAGTGAACAGGAACCATATCTATTTCTCAGGGTAATTAGCAATCTATTCTTAGGAAGCTTCCCCACAAAGGAACTATATTGACCAGAGAACTAGAACTTATATGCAGACGTTATTTTGGCTGGAAAAATACTGACCACAGAGGAGCACCTTGAGGATGAGTTTAAGTAGAATAAGATGGAGAATACTTAGATGGTCTTACATGCAGTATTCTGTGAGAATGATCTAAAAAACTGGCAGAGGGAGAGATTAATAAAAAGAAATTAAAGAGCATTCAGTAGGAAACATGCCTAAATGGAGTCTCCAAATGAAAACTGCAAATCTAATTTGTGAACTTGATTGAATGAGTGTAACATAAACCAAAAAAAATAGTGTCTGCTTGGCTTCCTAATACTTTCTCATATGAACCTCATTCTGCAAATTGACTGCTTTAAAAACCCACCAGCAAACAAAATAGGTTTAACAGAATATCCATGAGAGAGATAGGAAGTTTGTTTAGAAAAATGTGTGGTGTTTGAGGAGACCACAGACAAGCATGACAACAAACTGCATTTTAAAAATTGACCTTAAGAGAATACTTAATATTGTATAGGTAATAACAGCTGGGGTAAGCAGACCATGCAGCAATGACTACAGCAGCCAGGGACTATTTTTGAGTTCCCAGCACAGGTAAGACTTCTGTGACCATATGTGGTTCCCCTCCTCCCCACCCACCCTTTGGCACCTACACCCTTCCAGTACTCTCCCTGCTCCTCCCTGCTCAGCTGTCCTGCAGGATTTGCCCAGGACACCAACCCTCCTTATCACACCTGTGTGTCGATACCTTGCACCATTGAAAGCTTCGTGTGCTGGATATATGACATTTTCAAGGTTATGGGAAAATGTGCGCTATAGGCACTCAGAGCTTTCCGCGGTGAAAGACAATCTGCTCGTTAGATCTCATTGAATAGGACAAGACTCCTGAAAGCTCTTCCTCAGTGCCCACCCCTGAGATATGCATATCAAATATACAAGTGAAATTAGCACATGTGTATGCGGACCTTTGTTCTAAATGTTGTAGATTGTTCATAATGCCACTGTTGTTCAATGAAAATTGCTGTGCATGGCTGAAATATGCATATTTTTCAGAAGTTTTGTAATTTTGCCAAACCTCAACCAGTTTTCACTAGAGCACTTGGTTATCTGTGAAAAGGGGCTATTGACGTGCTAAACTTCAGCTTTCTACCCACAATCATTTCATCTGCAGAGTTCTTATCCAAGCTTGCAAGCTTTTGCATTATATAATTTTGTTTTTTTCCCCCTTGTACTCAATAACACTTCAAATGTTTTCTCAAACTTGGGTGAGACATTAGATGGGGAAATTTTCTTCAAAATCAGCAAAACTTTGGGAAATGCAGATGCAGTAGAAAATAATGGGTTATAATAGAAAAGCATAAGCAACCATGAGTTGGTAGCAGTTTAGCTATAATAGGAAATGACTCTCAGATGAGGACCGAGCTGTCACGGTTCAGAACTAGCTGCTGTGCCTTTGACTCAAGTGCACCCCTCCAGGTGACAGGACATTTACGTCACTTTAGGTGAAGTCCTGAAATGTTATCATTCTGGCTGGGTTTGGGATATAGCCTCTATTTACCAGCTGTGGTTTCTCAGCAAACCTAATCAGGTTACATGTTTTCCTTTTGGGATCTGTGGCCAGTATGCAACTACAGTATGGTAAAACTCCTTTTCCATACAAAGTATCGAATCTTCCTGGCAGCAAGTATACATAAAACAAAGAGTCAAAGATAATTAAGAGAAAAGTCTGAGTATGTTTCTTTCCTAAAGCTTAGTGAGGCCTGTTTTGAGAACTGGGGTTCATTCCGCTTCCCCAAAGTTCTTTGTTTCTCCCCCTGTTGTTAGAGGCAGTTCTTTCATCTGTTTTGTTTCCCTCTGGCTCTTCAAACCAAACTGGATTATTATATAGCCCAGAGGTGTCAAAATCATCTGGCCCACAGGGTGGGATGAGTATTACAGGGCTGGTTCATGGGGCTGTGTTATTTGGCCTGTGGCTTTGTTGGTGGGGCTGGAAATGTGGTGGTGGGCCAGAGGCAACAACACCAGTCACTGCAGCTCTAGAAGCCTTGGTAGATGCTGCTCATCCCATCACCAAACTTCTGTTCTGGGAGCAGATCCTTGCTCTAGATCCAGCCCATGGGACTGCCTGGGGGTCAGAAATTTGAAGGTGAATGACAGTGGCTGCTGCAATTCCAAGAGCCACAGCAATTAATGCTACTGCCACTTGCCCCACCACCAAATATCTGGCCCTGTGGGCTGCCCCATCGATTAGATAACGTGGCTTTGTGGGGCAGATCTTTGACATCACTAATATAGCCCATGGAAGGGAAAGCAAAAGGGTCAGCAACAGACTTCCAAGCAGTTGATTCTCTGCGTCTGTCCTACCTGTTCCCTCTCTTGTTGTCATGTAGACTAACCCATTTGTGAATGAACCAACAATAATCATATAGTAAAGAATTATAAGAGACAGGCAGATGTAATTTATAATATCCGTCATATTCATTACAGGCATTTCCACGTTTCCTTCACAGCAGTAATACATTTTTCAACCAAAAGTTTCTCTTTCCCTTTGTATGCCATACTGAATCAGGAAAAATTGGTCCGTCCTAGCTTGGAATCTTGTGTCCAGTGCTCTGCTACAGTTGATATCAAAGACCATATGTCTTTATTAGTGGTGCAGCCACTTCATTCCTAGGCTCTTTCAGGGCTTTTGTCAATACCCTACAGCTCTGGTGATTTGTTGCTCAATTTATCAGTTTGTTCCAGCACAAGCATGTCTGGCAAAATTTAGTCAGCCCAGCCAGGTGTTTCAAGTAAAACCAGCCCCTGTGGGGCCAAATGCAAGTACCTAGCAAAAATCTTCCTGCTGCCAGAATTTCAAAAAAATAATGTCTCCTGTACTCAACATTTCAAACAGATGGGTCAGCTTTCCTCAGGGTAGGCTACATGAACAAGTTAACACAAGGTAAGCTGAGGGGAGGGGAGTTTACAATGCATTAGCTATTCTGCTTTAACTTCCCAAGTGTGTGCTTAACCTAGCATGTGCCACAGGGGAAGGTTACCCTGTTGTCATTGAGGGGCAGCCTGTCCTATACTGCCTGCAGGATAAGTGGATGCCCATGGGCAGTTAACGTGGAAAGCCTGGTCCCTGTAACTTCCTACTCTAGCTTATATTGTGGCAGTTTATTTGGGTAGCCATTCCTTTAGTCTTTAGAGGGGAGAAAATAGGACTGGTTTCTTCAATAGAGGCTTTATTTATCCCATTCTTCGTTCTCTGTGTGCAGTCCACTCTTGCAAAGAGTGTAATTCCAAAACCTTATATTAAATTTACTTCTCTGATATGACAAGCTTACCCAGCTGAATCCCTCTCTCTGCCAAACTCTAGAGGGAATTTATCCATGTCGTCACGGAGAGGGTTGTAATCTGTGCACTTTTAAAGCAGAGTCATACTTCCAAAATATGCCACGGAATGCTGACTATGGCTAATAATTGTTAAAATGTTCTGTGCTGAGCCTGAAAAATGCTTTTGTACTCTGTCTTGGGTGTAATGATCTAGTTAGCAACCTCTGTCTGACTGCGTGGAAAGTACTAAATAGTACTGCTGGACAATGGATCTTGGTCCTCTGCTATGGGGAAGCCAGTTTCCAGGTTCAAGGCTACTTTGAAGTCACACGGGTTGGGTTTTTTTGTTGTTGTTGCTTGGTGACTTTTCTGGCACTGCTGCATGCACACCTGCATATGATTGGTGTGCTGTACATGGATCCTTTTGTATGCTTGCAATTCCTGATTGCTTATTTCTTTTATCATAAATTTGGACTCCTCAGTAAGGTAGTTCTCTAGAAGAACTTTGTGGTAGAGTCTGGTCGGCTGGTCCCTGTCTGAAAGATAGTTCTAGGTCAATGAAAAACTAGGCTCATCAAGACTGGGAATTAGAAGAATTGTAGCAGAACTAACTAATTAAAACTGTGTATGTCCTTTTATGTAGATGTCTGTCGAGGGGGTACAGGATCAGCAAGCAGAAGCTGCAAAAGGGCGGTGCCTTCGACGTACAGTAAGCGTCCCTTCTGAGGGTCAGTTTCCTGAATATCCACCAGAGGGAGCCACTAAGCTCGGTAAGTTTTTTCCATCTTTTTTATTTTTAAAAAGAGTGCACTAATTTATAGATGTATTGGTCCGTGTTAAAAAGAAAAATCACTTCCTATCTAGCATTACTGTAGTCAGCTTACTCGAATCAATAGCATTTCAGCTAAATATTGGTGGAGGTCATAAGGCAGTGGCATTGTTTATAATTGTATGACAAGAAAGTGACTTCAGAGTGCTTAGATTTATCTGAACATCAGTAAGACTATTGTTCAGTACTAGTAGGGGGTGGTGTTGCTGCAAAACGCTGAGATTTGTAACTGCATTTGTGACGTTACTAAACAGTGCTGGGATTTATAACCATGAATCCATGGTCAATAGGGCTGGATGTTTTACAGAGAGTTTTAAGTGATTCATGCTGTTCATTAGAGCTGTTGCTTGGTTTTGTTTTATCTTTGTTAAGCCTCTTTAAAGTTCCTTGGCTTTGTATTTTAGCCTGATTGGAGAGTATCACAACTGTTTGCTCTGGTTGCAGCTTCCACTCCAGTGAGCTATACAGCCAAGAGCTCTGTCATTGTTAACTACAGTCATACAGATTTGAATGTGAATCTCAGGAAAAAGAGCAAAGGGTACAAGTGAAAACTGAAAAAAGTGGTACAGATGTGATTTCCTCAATGTTAGCTTTTCTCCTCTTTCCCAGGATTTTTCTCCCTTCTAAAGCAGCCAAAGGAGATGCGAAGGAAGAGAGATGCTCTGACCCTTCCTAGCAGTGCTAGTGATTACTGCCTCCCTTCCAAGGCATCAATAGCAATATAGTCTTTCCATTGCCTACTTGTGAAAGAGCATGGCAGCCAGATATGGCAGTCAGAAATTGTGCTTTGGCCCAGGTATGAAATCCTGAGCCAAGGAAAGAGTGGGCAACAAGAAAAAGGCTGTAGTGTATCTTTAAACAGCAAAAGTAAGGATGCTATTTTAATTTGATAAATGTGACGGTCTTTTCCCAGAATATTTTAGTCTGTGATTACATGCATAAAGGGACTATAGCATGGGCTACTACACACAGAAAATTCTTGTAGATGGCTACAAGATGGCTAATTAGCAGCTTGCAATTATAATAGTTTGTTAGGCTATATTTGTGAAGAACTATCACAGGTTTTAATGTTGGAAAGAGATTTCTGATCTCTTCCATTTTGAAGTTTGGAGACTCTAGGAGGGTAGATGATAGAATTCATAGGGATAAACTATATATGCATTAGTTGGATTAACAAATGGATTTTTTTTCAAATGGTCATTAAAATCATTGCTTTGTTTTGCAATCAAAAAAGTGAACTACATAACCTAAACATCGAAAGAAAGTTATAGTCAATCATTAAAATCATAGAAAGTCTGGAGGTGCCAAAGTGAGTATGGCTAACTGCCTTTTTGTGTATGTGTTACAATAGAAATAAGCTTAGTGGGATTCGGTTTGTATTGGTAAACATAGATAAACATCAGTTTCACCCATCTCTCACAGATCAGTGGAAAAATATTTCCATCAGTAATCATCAACATTTATAGAAAGATGTTAAAAAAACCAAACCCCCAAAACCTGGGACAGGAGTAAGGAAATCTCAGATAGGGGCTGATGCGCACACACATGCATGGCAGCTGCTGCAGGCAGGGTTGGGGGGAGCCCTGGCTGCATGGCCTGCACACTGCTCCTCTGATGGCAGCTTGGGTACCTGCTGCAGGAGCTGGAGGTTGTGCTGGTAGGTCTGTACTGGGAGAGGGGGTGGGAGGGGCAGAGCTCTTAGCAGCCAGGAGCCTGGTGTTGCTGGCCACTTGCTCTGCCCAGGTCCAGCTGGAGCCTGGTGAGTCCAGGCCAGCCCCTGCATGATTGAGATTGGCCCTTACCTCATCACGTGTAGGGGCTGGACTGGGCTGGGTTTGGTAGGAGTTTGGTCCATGCCGCAATTGCACAGGGGCAGGCCAGGCAGGAGCTCTGGAAACATGGGAAGAGGCAGCAGCTGCCCTGCCCAGGGTGGAAAGCAGCTCCTTGTACCCCATGGCCCTTTAAGGTGCAAGCCCCTATGCTTGCCCACAGGGCAAGGAGGCTATAGCTGTCAAGGAACCAGGCTGACCCTCTGCTGGTGCCCACCAGGAAGGGCTATCCCCTTAAAGGGCTTCAGGGAGCTGCTTCCCACCTTAGGCTGGGCGGTGGCTGCCTCCCCCTGTGTTCCCAGAGCTCCAGAGTGCCACTGCCCTCCTCTTGCGGTCCCTGTCTGCCCAGCTCTTTCCTGGTGAATTAACAGAATATTTTAAAGAGGGTATGCTATATTGATTTATGGATATTTACTGTTATATATTTTAATGTGATTTTTTTTTTATAAAGCTTTTAACAGTATACTGACATACTAAATTGTCTGCCCCCACACCTGTAATTCTGTGCAATCTTGAAAATTCAAATCAATAAAAAATCTATAAATGTTTAAAAATAAACATAGATTTTAGTCATTGTAAAATAAATAAAGAAATAAAAATTGAATTCTGCCAAGCATAATTATAAAATGATTTACTCACATGCAACTCTTGTATTGTATATAGTGTTTACTACAATCTTATATGCATGTGTAACATCTTTTAAAGCATTTATTACTTCGCCTTACTACCACGTGTAGACGCACCCATAGAGTATACAGCTACTGTGAAGAATTTGATGGCCCCCACCTTCCTTTGTATCCAAGAAGATGCGAGTACCTAGAGTGGGAGGGAAGTGGAAAAAATTCAAAGAAAGAGAGGGGAAAATGATAAAGTGAGAAACTACAATCTTTGATAGCTCTACAGTACAGACGATTTCTTCTGAACTAAAGATGTGGTGTGTCAGTGATCACAAATTGCCACTGATTGAAAAAGGTTGGAATAGGATGATACAGAGAGAAGAAGAATATTTTTATGGACAAGACATTGAGCCGGAGGGCAAACCAATGAAGGAAAGAATTCTTTACAATCATGTAAAGAAAAAGAGAAGCAGATGACAGCAGGCAGAACGTATCACTAGCAGCACAGATAACAGCTGGACCAAAATAGCTTTGGAATGGACACCAAAAGCTGAAAAGTACAACAGGGGAAGATAAAATATTCAGCAGAGAAATTGGTATGCAAAACTGATAAGAATATCTAACTTGTCCTAGCATTAGTGTATGCTTAACAAAGCAACAACAGGCATTATGGTTTATCATGATGTCTGAAATTATTATTTAGCAATGAGGTTTTTTGGCTAGTTCTGTTATAAAAGTTAACGGATGGCAATAGTATTAGTTTTGGTTCTCCCTCTCCCTCTCCCATTCGTGGAGCTGCCAGTGCTGGGGCTGCCAGGAAATGGAGTCTGGCTGCCTGATCCTGATCCCAGTACATGGGGGCAGTGCTGGACCCCAGAGCCCAATCCCAGTTTGTGGGGAGCTGGGAGGGGTTGGTGTTAGGTTCTAGGGCCCACCATACTATGCGGGGCCAGGAGGGATCAGTGCCAAGCCCCCAGGGAATCCTGGTGCATGGAGGTGGGAGAGGGTGGTGCTAGGCCCTATGGCAGAGGTGGGCAAAATGTGGCCCGGGGGCCGGATGCGGCCCACCAGGCCATTCTATCTGGCCCGCGGGGCCCCTAAACAATTTAGAAAATTAATATTAATCTGCCCTGGGCTGCCTGTCATGCAGCCCTCGATGGCTTGCCAAAACTCAGTAAGCTGCCCTCTGCCCAAAATAATTGCCCGCCCCTGCTCTACGGCCTTCTCTTGGGGCCGGGCTAAACCTAGCCAATGGACTGGCCCTGCCCCGCTCATCTGGCTCGTGAAGCCAGAAGGTTGAGCACCACTGGTTTAGATGCGTCATTTTGTGGCCATCTTTGAAGACTTGATAAGGATTCTTCCTCCCTCCCAAGATCTTTTGAACTGAATTACAAGGTGTAGGAACCGAAGAGGCAGAATTCCCCCTTAATTACAGCTTCAGTTATCAGGAAAGAATTACCATACCAGGGAGAACACATAATTAGTAACAACACAGTCTGTCTCTAAAATCTAATTGGAAGGAAGGTAAAACAAAGTTGATTCCCAAGATACCCTGATGCTTAGAAAAGCTGTAATTGATGCAAAAGAGGAAAATGCATTTAGAGGTTCAGTGCTTTGGAAAAGAGAGGTAGGGAGCTGTGTTTAAAGGAACTAAAAATTATTTGACCTGTTGATGCAATTAACCTTATTTTTCCTTAGCTTTTATGTAAAAATTTGCTGGGTTTTTTTTTCTAGCATTCATGATGTAGCAGTTCCTACTGGTAAGAGGTAGGGCAGGTGAGACTAGGTTCTGTGCTAACTGTGAAGTGAATAAGGCCTCTGCACCTACTAGACAAGCTGTACTAGGGGGGCTGTAATAAAGGTGAGATCAGTTCCTTGTGGGGAGCAGGATTAAAACCCACACCATTGGCTGCAGGCATTTCTGTCTGCCTTGCCACACAGACCTTACTTAGTTTTTGTCAGGCTCCTCAGCTTTTGCTATCCTAGAATGGAGTGGAATGGAGAAGCCTGCTACTAGTTTCAGATTTAAAAAGTGGTTTTAAGGCATTTCCCCTGTTGTTCTAAACAGGTGCCTGCATGTGATATCGTTATCTTAATACACCACTTTTCGGTTTCTATTTACATTTTTTTTAAATGGCAGGTGCCAATCTGATCACCATTTGCCTTTCTAGCCGTTGTAAATGAGACTGCTTCAAGGCTCTATTTAAAACAATTCTAGCAAATAAAAAGGATTCTGGTCTACTGAGTCTAAAACATGCCTAATTTCATGCAACTTTGTCTCTTTAGTTACCCTAAAAGCTACTCAGGTGCGATAGTTTATATGCTGATGTACACATTAAATATAGAGGAACAAGGAAGAATAAGCAACTTTGTGGCATTTCAAAAATTTGTGGTTCTGGAAACTGCAGTTTAATTAGTCGTATGGGCATGGGAGAAGGATTTTTTGTTCCCCCTGATTAAAGCATCCATGAAATACTGGCTTAAGCTTGCATTCAATTGCAATATTGGCAATACAGATGTGTCCAAACTAAAACCTCTGATTCAGATTTACGCAGTGAACGCTCCTGTATTTAGTAGGATTTGAATGCAGATTCTGGTCTGTTCAATTGGTTAAATAGTGGAATCTCCCTCCACCTCCCACCATTGATACTGGCTTGCCTGTTGCTGCTTTACTGATCTGATTGCTCCAAGTAAAGCTAGCATGCTTGCTTGAGTACTAGAGCTGCTGTTCCTTTGTTCCTCTAGTGATTGTAACCTTTTTAAATTTGCTTTGCATAAAAGTTTGTTTGTGGCATTGTATTACTTTACATTAAGGTGTTTAATTATACTTGAGGCCCTGAATTCCATATGCCACGCTGAACTTAGATCATCCAGCAGAGGCCTCTGATTTACACACTGGAACGTCTCTGACTTATGGATGCTGATTAGTAAGACCTTTAAAATATGCGAAAGTTGTGGGCCATGGATAGGGCATGGGCTGGGACATGGGAGGCATGAATTCTATTCCCAGTTCTGTCTCTGAGTTGTTATGGCCATATTGCTTCTGTTCTACGCCTGATTTTCTTTCCTATCTTTTGCTTATTTACCTTGGAGGCTGTTCAGAGTGTGGACTGTCGTAGATCAGTTCTCAACCTCTTAAGACCCAAGGCACCCCTGGATAACTTTTCAGAATTTAATAGTACCTCATTTAAAGAGAAATATTATTCTTATAGCACTTACCTTCTCACACCCCATGGCACTTTTAAAAGGCAGGGTGGGTAGTAATGGAAGGGCACTCCTGAAAGCATGGCAGAAGATGATGCACCATGCTTGGTGCTCACAGGACTGCTAGGCAACAGATCAAGAAGCTTGGGAATGAGTCATTAGACACCCAGAGTAGGCAACTATCCTTGCAGTGAGAGAGGAGCAATTTCTACTCCTGAAAAGGCACAGCCCTGCATCAGCCCACCCAGCCACAGCAGGGAGTGCCTTTTGGCATGCAGGGGAGGTCAGCAAAGGGACTGCAGGAGGGCAGGTGCTTCCTTTTTCAGCAGTTTGTTCCTCTGCTCCTCCCATGCTTCAGGGGCTGGTGGGAGGGGCTGCAGGGAATGGTGCCAAGGTACTGGGGCAGGAGGTGCTAGGCCAGCGCTTACTTCTTCTCTGCGGCTGGGCACCATGGCATCCTTCAAACGATCTCGTGGCATCCCAGCTGAGAAATGCTGCACTACATATTCAGTAACTAGGTACTACTGTAATCGGTATTATTGACAATGCAAATAGATTTGTTCCTACCTAACAAAGCATGAAGCATGTCATGAGCTTTAAGCATGTCTGCACTGCAGATTGCAATGTAATGTACAGGTACCTGAGCTACCACAGTTAAAGCTACTGCAGATTGTGGAAGCAGTCTAGTTGCAGCAGCATGGATCTCTGCATGAGCCCATTCACCTTGCTTCTCAGATATCTTTATGCTACACTGCAGTATACAGTGTAGACATACCTTTATCACCCTGAAGTCAAGGGAAGTCATGGGTCAGCATTACTCATCTGAAATCATTCAAGTGCTCCTCAATGGCAATACAATTCAAACAATTAACTACCTGATTAAAACAGTAATTTTGTTGGAAGATGAAGGGAGCAGGGAATGGCCAGTGCTCATCAGGAGCTCCTGGACTGTCAGGAAGCTCTGCTGTGTACTAGAAATGGGGACAGAGACACAGAGGCTCCATTCTCCCAGGAGGGGAAATTCTCATTCAGTGTCGCTGGTTGAGGAAGCTATGGGCACAGATGTGTCAGGAACTGAAATACTGCATTGGAGGAGGCCAGTTTGAGGCATGCAGGGCTGAGAGTGCCATTTCTAAAAAGCTCAGCAGCACCACATACTAGCCTGCTTCCTAACTCATCGTGATCAATTCCCTTCCTACATTTCATTTTCCTTCAGCCTATGACTTGAATTTTAAGGCCATCTATGTCCTAGCCCTGTCAAACTATGAAGTCATTTTACTGAGCTGCCAGTTCCTGTCTCTGCTTTGCCACCGCTGCCTGACTTTTCTGTCACACGAGTAAAATTTTCACCCTTGGGAAATGATCCAGATACAATCATAGCAGTATCACTGTTCTCCAAATCCCTTTGTAAACTTTGCTTCTGATGCCCACAATCAATAGATGTACATATATGCTGGATACTGGTACACTTGAGGGCTACTGTTTGTTCTGTCATTATGCACACGCTGATTTGTCATCCACCTGTTTATTTTACGTAATAAATGTTGTGTTTTAGGGCAGGGGCTGGTCTGTTTGTCTGTCTCCACTACTTGGCACAGTAGGGTCCTAACCACCACTTCCAGATGTCACCATAGTATAAATAAAAATAACTTGTTTTGTCCCGTGTGTGTGGCTTCTAATTTGTACAGGAGTGTTGGGTTCCATTCCTTTGAGATTAAGGAGTTGTGTGTGTGACAGGCCCCTTCCCCTCCCATGCAGCTCCAAAGACGGTACTTCAGCCCTTTCTGCTGCCCTTAGTGAATGATCTCCCTCTGCACTCTTGTCCATGCAGTAAGAACAAGAGCAGGTGTGCAGGAAACATAGTGAACTCGCTTGTGGGAGGGAAAAACAGCACAGGTACGGATTCAAGAAGGTAAAATTGGCAGGTGGGTGGCTGGTGGGAAGTTTGCAGCTGTTGTGGATTTATTTAGTACAAAATTTCTTGCGTGACATCTTGGCAGACGGTGCTTTGTAGTCATAATTGCTGATCCCTAACTGTATTGCAATATACATGTGGTCCAAATATGCTTCTCAGCATTCTTAGTCATTTGCCAGATATCCTTACCTATGTTCTATAGTTTGCGGGTGGGGAAGAGACTTGGGCTAAACTAAATGCTGTACCCAAACCTGAGGTCTAATTTGTATTGTGTTATTAACTCGGGTCATCTAATTTTAGCACATGTGCCTGACCCAAGTTTGAAAATTTGGGTATCCTAAGTAAGGTCTGGAAAGAAGTCTGAGTTTCAAAGGGGCTGAGCACCTACTCACAGCACTTAGTAACTCCAGCGGAAGCATTGAGTCCTCTGAAAACTAGATTAATTTTAAGTTCTGAAAAATGGGACTATAGTGTCTCCCTCACCCCTCTGGAGTTAAACATATTGCACTTTGCTCTCAGCCCCTAGAGAAAATTCAGTTAAGCCAAACTTGGAATTTATGGAAGGGGAAATTTTCATTTGGACTTCAACTCTTTGTCTCCTATAGTTCCAATATACAGCTGATGGATTTAATTATCCTTTGGTGAGCGAGTGCTTTCTGTCTTTGCCTCCTGGGGTAGAACTCTTTACAGTGAAAATTTAATTTTTACCTGATGTAGCATGTAAGGGGAGAAGAGGTAAAAATGAGACCAGTCTGTGTTGGTGCCAGATCCATACTGCGTTGCTATCAGGTGACTAGTCAGCCAAAGAGAATTCCTGCCTCAACACTGTTTAAAAGGGTCTGTCCAGGGGCTTAGAAATGTAGAGAGCAACAGAAGAATATAGTTAAGTAATATTTAGTTTCACTGCTGCTTGGAATATGCTTCCTACATCAGTTTCTGTGAGTGGTTGCTGAGTGCTTCTAGCTGGGAGATGATTGCACCAAGGAAACAAACAATCTGTGCTCCTCCTTCAGGTAAAAACTTGGCAAAAGAGACCAGTAGTTAACTGAAAAGATGTCTAGGATTATTTCAGTAACTGCTATTTCTGACTTACAATATTATGTTTGCTAATAACATTCAAAGCTGAGCCTCACTGTTTGTATTATGTAGTTGAGAGGAATACTTTGTGACAGAGGAATAAACCTGTTAAGATTGATTTAGATGATTTGCAGTGTGCGCACCAGATGGTTGCAGTCCTGCCTGTGCACTAGTCTTTAAATGCTTGCCTAATAAAGGAATGCAACTTTTGGATTGGAAAACACCCTTTCTTTTAGAAGAGGGGGTACTGTTTATGGACCTGGTCAAGAAAGGAATCTGCAATGCACCAGTCTGGGTTATGTCTGTGTGTATATTCAGTAAAGGTTATACTTAGGAAAGGAACAACCCTTTTAAAGAAGCAGGTGTACCATGCCTTGTAACAGGGCTGTGTGCTGAACTGGACTCTCTCAGAACCTGCCTTTGCATACAAGGAGTATCTACTTGAAAGTGAATGCGGAGAAGGTGCAGCATAGAGCTCTCCATGCCTGCACCTCACAGATTTGAATTTGTCTTTGATAAGAGATTTCCTAACAGACTTGTCTTTTGCTCTTGTTGCCAGTTGCAACATGTCCATCTCTGGTCTACTATTGTGATTATTCCAGGCAGCAAAAACAGGAGCTTCAGTTGTGGTTCTGCAATAATGTCTTGTGTAAGGAATACTGGAGAGGGAGGAGGGAGAGGGAGAATGCCTGCAGCATGCCAGTCTGAGACCAATCCAGATCAGCTGACTTCCTGATTTCTGTCTGAGATGTAAGTGTATGTGAGATTCTGACAGACTTAAGAATCTAAAAGAATTGATACCATTCCTTTCTTGGGTCCCTGGATTACAAATAATATATTTAAGTGTTGCATGTATACAACCCTATATGCAAAACATTGTAGTAAGCCTTGACTGAAAGATCACTTGAAAGATGTAAAAGCAATGCAATAAACACACTTCTGAGGATAAAGCCTGATAATCAGAGATGGACAAAGAACTGGCTAGATCCATGTATACTGCAGGAGAGCACTGTGCAAGTTTAGCCACATGGCTCTGCTATTGCACTTCAGTTGTGGCCTGCGACACTGATGCACACAGCCTTCTTAGAGCTGAGACTGAAAAACTCTGTGGTAAGTTTAGTGGCATGAACATGGGTCCGTTCAGACTACACTTTTCATATAGCTGATGACTAAGTATTAAAGTCAAGTGTAGCAATGCCCTCTCACCTAATTCTGTGATCATTAGATAGGAATAATTGAACTGGTTTATAACTAAACAAGTCACTAAGGTTGTATTTTATTTTTCTTTTCGTTTCTATAAACATTAAATCTGCTTTGCATCTTTCATCCGAGAATGCAGAACAAACTCCAGATACATCTCTGCTGAAATGCAGCTACTCTTGGTTTGGCATGGCTTCAGGGAGGTTAAGTATGTCTAACATGATGCTTAGACCTTTGTGACATCCCCTCTGGCAGCTGGATCTCTTCCTATGTATAAAAATGCTAAGCTTCTTTGTTTTTCCTCCACATATAATTCAAATAAAACTAGATGATATTGTCTTTGTGCTGAAGGCTGCCTTCTCCCCCTCTCCCGGCTATAATTCTTATGTGCCAAATGTCCAGTTTCAGCCTGGAACAAGCATATCTGTTTAAATTTTAAACCTCTGCAGAGCAGAGATTAATGGTAATACTGACATAGAATCTATAATCCTTGGCGGGCAGGAGGGTTGCTTGGAAATGTATTTCCTCCCCCCAGAGTCCCTTTTTCCTCTCAAAATAAATCCCTTCAAAAGATTTTAAAGTTTGTTATAAGGACAGAAACTGCTGGTCTTGGACCTCTCTCACCCTGTACTGACTGTCAAGGGAGAGTAGCTGCATGATCCTGTTGGGCCAGGTGTTGGCCTGTCTTATAACAAAACTACAGTTTCATCCAAAAGTGCTTTTCTTGATTCATCTTATATTCCTTCTCCTGCCCTTTCTTTTTTTCTCCCAGGGCCCTATGAGAATTACTCTGAATTGTGCACAGATTTGTGGTGAGTGGTTGAATTTTTGGGTACACTGCTGTATTTATGTTGTTTGTTCTTATAGCGGAAGCCTGCTTACATTGCCTGACTTTGCACGCCTTTGAAGTTTTAACAGTGAGTAGTTTAATAGGTGATGGCACATATCCTTCTCCCAAGAGTGACCTCTCCCATATCTTGGACCTTGTCATGGAAGAGTTAAATGTGTTTTAATTTGTATTCTGGTTAAATTAGTTCAGCTCTCTCTAGATATTCTTAACTCTTACTGACATTCCTCATGTTAATAACCTGTAATGCAGGTATGGGTTAAACTGGCTTAACTGCATTTATATCAGGGCTTTGCACCTGTTTAACTTAACTTAGGGTACATTTACACTGCAACTGAGACATGTGATTGAGTACACTGAGCTGGCTCTAACATAGCTGGCTTAGCTATAACAGCAGTGAAGCTGCTGCATCAGGAGGTTCAACATGGCCATGCATGCCCATCTGGGACTCCAGCTACCTACTTGGATAGCTAACCTATGCTGAAGTCCATGCCACCATGTTTTTACTAGGATTACCAACTGAATCATTTTGTCATTAGATTTAGTGACTTATTGGGATCCTAGCAACAACAATCTTGTCCAAGTGACCAAAATATGTTCTAAGGATCCCATATCAATTTACCATGTGTTATACTTGGTAAGTTATCTGAAAGTGTTGGAGTGGTGCTGTGACTGTGATGATTCAGGAAATATGTGAGCAACAAGGATTTTTGTAGGTGTTATCTTCTATTGGTTCAACTGCATGGTTGGGATGGATGGGTATTGCGTTCTGCTCAAAAGCTTGTCTAAGTCTATCCCAGCCATGCAGTTGGGCCAATAAAAGATAGCACTCACAAAATTCCTTGCCTCTCACCTAGATTGTGTATTTCTGCTAATGTTAGATAGCTGCATTCAGTTTTATGCTGTTGTACCATATCAAGGATAAATAAGCAGCTCTAAACCATTAAAAGGAAAAAATGGTCATCTGACTCCTGGACTTTAAACCTGGCTTCTTGCATTTCATTTGCAAAATTGGGTGAGTTTAAGATTAAGCATTTAAGAGATCTATGTTTCCGCCTCCCCCAAGGCTGTGGGGTAAAAGTCACATGTAGAGAAAGAGGTGCTGAAGTCTCTCTGGCTTTTCTGCGTTAGAAATGAGTTCGATCGAAGTGAGTTGGAAAAGGTGGCAGAATTTGTTGAGCAAGATACAACGGGGAGATAAATCCACATAAGTTAACAGGTTGGATTTTCCATTCAGGACCACAGGAGATGTGTTCGCTATCAAATAATAATAATGCTTACTTACATTGCACTTTACATCTTCGAAGTGCTGTACAAACACAGACTAATTAATCTTCACAACACCTCTGGGAGGTAAGAAAAAATAAATAAATGAAGCAGTGTTCAGTGATTCCTGTGGTATTTTCTGCTGTTTACATATCATTGGACAGAGACAGGCCTCCTATGGGTCAACTTCTCTTTATGGCTGGATGGAAAGAAAAAGTCCTTAATTACTAAATGCCATAGGTATTAAATTAAGCTTATTCCAATGTGTGCGGAGTATTTTGATAACTTCTTACCTTTACCATAACTGAGCTCTGTTATACCACAAGGGGAGAGGAGGGAACTATGCTTGCTCTGATTATATCAGCAAAGCAGACTAAAATGTTCCAGCAGCACAGCAGAGAAATGATTTGTTTAAAAGAAAAATAATAAAGCCACAGAGGGAAAGTCAGTTATTGAACTCCATTGGAGCTCATCATAAACCCTTTCCTAGCAGACACCTCTGTGTCGCACGTAAATCCCCGATTCCCAAAAGAAGCCTTGGAGATGAGCAGGACTGTATGTTCTAGTGGTGATTAGAATCCATTAAGATTCAACTCGGTGTCCAATAAAGTGCTTCTGGCTGCAGGCTGATAATTATTGCTGCATATTTGAGACTACTTCACCTCTACATATTACCCAATAAGGGCTGGAAGCATTAATTTTGTTTCCATTTTAGATGGTACCGAAAATGTTTACACTTGAAGAACAGTTACTTTCATGCCTTGGATCTCCCATATCTGCATGGGCTATAGATGAGGTTCAGACCATACAGATCACTGAAAATTCCTATCGCTTAGTCCTAGAGGAAGTTTTGATTGCCTAGCAGGATTTCTGCAACCTAAAGTGATCACTTTATAGCTACCTAAGCCTCACCTTTGCTAGCTGGGTAAGGCATCCTGTTGTGTGACCAGGGACAGCAAGGCAGGTTTAACATACATCTTTGATAGGATATATTCCAGTACTGGAGCACATCTCTGTTCCTAGTATGAGTGGCATATACAAGAAAGCTCTAAGTGAGCCAAGACTTCATGTGACATTTCTGAGTAAGTGGGTAAATGCTAAGTTTGAACAATTCAAGACAGAGCCAGTGTTGTTGTTTTTCCAGGCTGTGCTTTGTCAGGAATGCCGTAGGAAGAAATAAGGGTCCACACTCAAAACACTTCATTGTGTCATGATTTTTTCTCTCTCATGCTTTGGGAGGCACCATGGGATTATGGAATAAATATGAACAATAAAGCCATATCAGAAGTGTATATCGGTACAGCATTAGGCACTTTATGAGGTGTATAAATAGCAAAATGCTATATATTATGATGTTGTTGTCCACAGTACACTTGACAGTGTACCATGTGGTCTGCTAACAGCACACCAGATACCTAGACAAAGCATTGCAACAGAGTTTGAATTAACACTTGGATGAGAAACCTAACCTTCCTGCTACCATCTGGAGCAGTACAGGAGGGGCTCTGATGAAGCTAGACTTGCTTTTAGGGTGTTGGATCCTGTTTGGGGTTTCATTTTTCAAATTACTTTGACTCAAGACAGCTGTTACATTTTGAAGCCCCAAACCCTCTAACTGCTGGAAGGGATTGGGATCTTACTCCCTAGTTAAGGTCTTCTCAGGGGTATAAGCGGGGAGGTTTTTTGCCACTCTTATCTCCCTGTACCTTCTGGCTGTCTACAACAAGATGTGGTCTCTGTTGATGTTTCCCTCTGTGTACTAGTTATTGCACCCCTTTGCATTCAATTCTAGTGCAGGATGAATTGATTGAAGTCAGATTATTTTAACAATCAGTTTTAATCTAGTTTCAGTTGTAAAAATATGTTGATTTTCATTGGTTGGTAACAAGACATGCTGATACTCAATCAGATGAAAATCTTTTTGTAAACTAGGAAGGTTTACTGTGTGCACACTTTAAGCCATTTTATAGATTAATATACATGTAGTCATTCTTAAGTTTTCATTTCTATTATAATAAGAAACAGTGAGTAACATTAAAAAAATTTAAAAACCAAATAAAAGTGACCTATTTTTATCTACCCTGCTCCAATTCCTTTTCTTTAGTGCTTAAGGAACAGCCTCGGTAATGTGAAATTGATACAATTCTTGACAACTTAATTGCTTCCTATAGGTCTCTGAATGGAAGCAGTGGATCTGAGCAAGTATTAGTCACTGTCACTGATTTGAAAAATGCCTTGAGTAGCAGCAGTAGTACTGAAGCCATTTGTCTGCAAACTTAAGGCAACCCTGTATTTTTCAAATTTAGATGGTTGCTTTCCCAGCCATAAGGTGCAGAATCTTTAATTGATGTAATAAAAGCATGTATTTTCTGGAAATCAATAGCTGGGGCAGCTAGCCACTATTGAGGGGTAAGTGGATTTTTGAGCCCTGTCCTAGAGTGCAATCAGCACTTATGATAAAGTGGTCACTAGCAGTGCAGCTGGTGTTATCAATAACAGTAATGGAAAACTGAAGCTCTGAGCAGCTGACAGACTTTTTAGCACTTAAATTCCTTTGTGTGGATGTCCCTTCCTGCTCTGTTACAAATGTGTAAACAGACCTGAATAAGGTGCATCTTTACAGGAAACTGGGGTGCAGTTCAGACTGTGGTGACATGGAAAGCTAGTTCTAATTATAGGAATTATGTTTTTTTCCACATTTTTAAAGTCTCATTTGTATGTTGACTGTGAGTTGAGGGACAATAGTGATTTCAGCAAAAAGGCAACACATGCCATATCCAAGTTGACCTACATTACAGTTGTTTTCTTTGATAAACTTTATAGAGACCATCACAATCCACATATGAGAGTATCTCCCTCTTTCTGGTCCTGCTTTCCACATCAGCCATCACTTAAGAATACTTTCTACCTCTGCCTGTTATAAACCAAAGAAGCCAGTTCAG
Source organism: Crocodylus siamensis (assembly GCF_052110815.1). Lineage (NCBI taxonomy): Eukaryota > Metazoa > Chordata > Crocodylia > Crocodylidae > Crocodylus > Crocodylus siamensis. The sequence continues at coordinate 49,492,926 of NC_143399.1, forward strand.
AGCTGATGGCTGCTACTGTGTTAAGTAACTTTACAATAGGAAAAAATATATGAAGCAGAGTTTAGAAATTTCACTACAGAAGTTTTTAAAGTAGTTTTTTTAGTTGTATCAAGAACTTGATATACTCTATTTTTGCTCATCTTTGAAAGAAGATTCATTCTCTTTTTATGATAAAGTCCAATTGAAGTCAATTTTATTCTTGCTGTCGTCTCAATAGAATTGGATAGATATTCTGGAAAATTTCCAAGCAGCTGTATGGTTTGGTTTTTTGTTTTTTTGTTTTTTTGTTTCCCTCTCTCCCTTCTAATCCGTGGTCTTTACTAAGTACTTGGAGATCTGATTCTACTTCAAGGAAATAAGACAGCCTCCGTTGGCATTTCAAGAATCTGGATTTCTTTGTGGCAGGTATGGCAAGTTTGAGGATGACAAACGGGCAGATTTATCTCAGATCAAACCTATCAGATTACTGGAAACTACCTCCATTGAAAGAATAGCCAAATCATGACTTTGGGGGCCTTATTTTCTGAGTTTTAGTTTCTGAGTTGGAACTGAGTTTTAGTTGCTTGAGCCTGGATTCTTGAAAGAAGTTAAATAAGAAATGGGAATGTAACCTGGGTGAAATTTTAAAATCTAGTCTTCTCTCTACATAAATGTGATGGCCTTTGCATAGCAGTATATAGGCTCTCCCTAATGCCCAAAGACTTAATTTTTTCCTTTGTAACTGTTGTGTACGGTGTTGTCCTCAACCCCAAACATAGCTGCTTCTCTGTGATGCAGAAAATACAGTTTGTAAAGTGCTTTGGGATCATATATTCCATATAATTATCAAATTATTCTTTCCTTGAGAGAGAGAACTGCTCATCAATTGCTGTTGCTTTAAGCCTCCCTTTAGGGTGATCTCATGGTTTTAGTTAGTCCTACCATTCCAGTAGTTACACATTTCTGGGGACCAGGTCAAACTGATCTCTGATTAGGGAGCCGTTTACTCTTTGAACTATTATTATTGATAATTTTTTAACCCACAGATCAGCAGCCCTGACATGCATCCTATCCCTTCTTTTAGTATAGTGATTGGCTTTAATTTTCACTTCATTTAAGGATAAATGGTGCGGGTGGTAATCACTTTCTATCCATATTTATTTGTGCAGACAGCTTTGTTTGAACTCACCATTCAGCAAGCTTCTCCCCCAAGAACTATCCTGTGGCTTCCTTACAGATTTCCCATGTGAGCCTTAGCAGGGGGTGGGGTCATCAAAGCTCTCATTCCTACTGGGAAAAAATTGAGGGTGTGGGGGTTGTTGCATAAGAGGAGAAAGAACAGAAGCTTATCTGAAACAAGTAACAGGACGAAGGGAAAAAGGAAGAGGTGTGTGCACGCAGGAGAGAAGAGCTGAACAGGAAAGAGATCATGTTACTAGCAAATGAATAAAGCAGAAAGAAAATAGACATGTTTAAATTTGTTTTTTTTAAAAGGAAAGGAGACTACAGAAGGTGGGAAGGAGCATGTGGTCTGTTTACTATGAGCTGTTCATTGAACTACAGCAACAGGCAAAGCAGTTTTGCGTTCCTCTCCTGTCTATTCTCTTCTGCTCTGGTGCCCCAACTGGCAGGTGGGATCTGCTGGGATTCAAATTGTGGATTTTTAAACTGATCAGACTTGACATGCTATCCTCAGTGGTGGCAACATAACGCATTAAAGGAATTGCAGCAGCAGGGATTAAAATATATGGGTTTTTCCCCATTTGCTTTTTCTGCATGTTAAAGAGCAGTTTTCATCCTTTTTTCCAGGATAATGCTATACCTAGAAATTGATCTCTCTGCAGTTTTAAGCTAAACAAAAAAGACAGCAGGCAAAGATCTGTTCCACTTTCAAAAGCTAGAAATCACAGTAGGAATAAAAAGTAATTGGAACTCAGGATCCAAAGAGATAAAATGTACATTTTTTCCTTGAATACATCTTCAGGGCTTTTTTTAATTATATACATCCTGGAGCTGTAGAAGCAGTTTAAGTGAAGCGGTATCTTAAAATTAATATAAAATTAAATCTTACTTTGGACACTTAAAAGAGGCAGGAGAGAAGTAAGGCTTTTTTTGCTCACCTGGCTGATCTGGGCTTGTACTTTCTTAACTAGCTTTTCATAGTTTAGGCAGTTTATATAATGATAGCAGCCCCCAAATTTAGCACTTCTTTCTTAGTTTTTGTATAATTGATTTGGGATTTTGAGATGGTCCCTTCCAGTCAGTGACTGTCATAGTTTTAGTATGAGTGTTTTTTTAATAGAGGAATCTCCCCAACCTCTCACCCCCACTGCTGTGCGTTCACTGTGTTACCACCACTTCTACCACCACCCCTCCCTTTGGGACAGGAAAATGAAGTGTCTACTAGTCTCTGGTAGATTATGTAGCATTCACAGGGAAGACTGCACGCGTCCCATTCACTGAAAGAGAATGCAAGCAAGCAAAGGGCGGCTTTTGTTTAACTGAAGCCAAGCAACTGAATAGACAGGCTTGGGTTTGACTGGCTTTGGCTCTGGCTCTCCTGCATTCCAACCCCTCTGAGTTGGAGAAAATAGAAAGCAAGCAAGGGAGACGTATACAGTACAGAGCGTGTGCTGGCTTTCTGGGTGTCATGCTGGCAAAATCATGGTAGAGGCAGTCAGAGCGTCACAAAATGCAGTTTGCAGGTAAGTGTCCTTCTGATTAACCATGCAAGTACAGGATTTTATCGGGGCTGTATTCCACTGCGGTTTGACCGGACTGGGTATTGTGCTGGATGTTTAAACTACACATGCAGTTAAGAAGGAAACGTTTGCTTCTCAGTTTTCCCTTGATGCCTACTGTATACACACTTTTTTCATTGCTGCGTCAGTATTGTACACAGCCACACTTCCCGAAGCTGTTTACATTTGTTTTATTTGACAAGATGAATGCACAAGAGAGAGGAGGGTACTGTGGGTATCTTTCTGCTCAGAATGCAGAAGTCAAGGACAGTTGTATCCAGCTGAGACACCATGTGAGAGAAGAGAAGTAAAGAACTGGTGTGTTAACATAACCAGTCTGGATGTTTAAAATAGCTCCTCCTATTATTTTTTTTTAAACCTTCAGTCCTAAAAGCCCTTTCATGTTTTGTATAACTCAGAAAGGACAAACTTGCATGTACAATTAGATTTCTGCATGAAAGCAAGAGTAGTTTAGTTTCTTTTCAAATAAAAACCAGTGACATTTTCAATTTGCTAATAGTGGCTGGCACTGTATGAAGCGGTCAGTGAAAAAAATTGCCAAACTAGCTTCCTGCTGTGTAGGGGGGAGAGAAATCAAAGCTTTAGGTTTACAAAGTTCAACATGTTGTTCAGAGAAAACAGAGTTGTTGGCCACTGTTTTTGTTTGTTTGTTTGTTTGTTTTTAAATGCATATTACTTTCCTAATAGTTTTGATTTTTCTTTTTTTCTTTTTTCCTGGCAACCTTAGTTTTAAAAATCTGTTGTCAGAAGGTGACCAGCTGAGAAGTCTTGAGGTTTTCTGCTGTTTGATATTTTCAGACACTTACTGGTTCTTATAAAATCAGGAAGCATTGTTTGAAAAAGGCATGTACTGAAATGACTAAATTAAATGTTGTCTACTTTGAAGCCATCTGTTAATAAGTATAGGTTACTGCGAGGTCATTCACAGTTATTTTCTCTTTAACCACTTCAGCAGAAACATTGCTAGCTTGCTAAGGTAAAGTGGCATTATTTTGGGCACCCTTACCTACCTTAGATTAAAGTGTCCAGGAGCCACTTCTGAATTATACTGTCAAAGGATAAAAACCTTTTTATAGTCACATTTTTCAAATAAATGCATGTTTCTTTTAAAACAAAGCAAAACTCATAAAAAGTGAACAGGGAAAGCTTACAAAAATCCCATGCCTCTGCCCCTCATATGGTTGTAGATAATCGGAGGACAGTAGTTAAAAGAGAAATATTTAGACTTTCTAACCTTTTCTGAGGCCTTTTTTCTTAATGCGATTAGCCCACCAATGTAATAGGTGAATTAGAAGGAACATGTTCAATAATGCTTGGGAGCTCCAGATAGTAGTCTGTAACAGCATATGATCTGTCTCAAGATGTTTTCATGTTCTTGCATATTTAGCTAATTTTAGCCTATTTAGCTAAATTTAGCTGATGTTCTTGCATATTTTTTATGGAGACTAGCAGGGAGGGGAGAAGCTGGAGAACTCTAATAAAAGAAATGCTCAAGGATAGCTGCTGTCAGAAAGATCTGTCATGCCTCTTTGCAGATTATGGGAACAAGTCAGCTTTTATTTGGATAGAAACAAAAAGAAGGGATGTCCTATAGTACTCAGGCTTGTCCTGCCCTATTTCTGTTTTCTGGTGTCTGGATGTACATATGCCTTTTTGTTTTAGGGAGATGGAAGGTTGCAATTTGTTTTGTTGCACTGTAAGGCAATGTAAACATTGTGTGTATTGAAAAAAGCACTCCCAGTCCATCAGGCCTGATTTCAGAGTAAGTGAGGGCACGTCCAAAGTGACCCCTCCCCCCAGCCCAGTATAAATATAAAACTGTTGTAGCAAAATACATTTCATAAACAGCATGAACAAGTGCCCTGTTAGCACTGAAAGGCCTTTCCCAAAGACCCTTGGGGAATGATACAGCCTGTTGTGCAGCTACTATATTAGATACCTGTATTTTCTTAGAGCTTTAATCCCACACAGAAGGATTTATGTGATTTATTTATTTTTTAAGTTTGATCTCAGGATAAATTATGTTATTAGATGCTGAGGGCACTCAGAGTGAATGCTTACAGGGTTTGAAACTGGTCCAAAGTGAAACAAAAACACAACGATCCTCTTTAAATTAAAGTACTTGAGCCAGTGCCTTCCATGATGAGAAAATGTGTGGAAAGTAAGTGAACAGTGTATCTATGGCCTCTTGCTGCTACTTCAACCATGCCATCTTCAAACACTAAAAGTAGGGGTAAGCCTGCTGTCTGCATTTTATTGATCTGGCCAGTAGTGAATTGTATTAAAACTGAAATTAAAAATGGGGGCCATACAATTGCATGAAATAGGATTTGAGCTCTGTCTTGCTCCTTTTGCCAAGATGATGGGCATTTTTGCTAGAGTTGTCACATTGTCTGAATAATGGCTAACTTGATATTTGTCTGATCTGTTCTCTCACCCATCCATTGCTTTCTGTGCATCTTGGTAAGAATAAGGATCTTAAAGTTTGCTCTTCAGGTAATTTACAGGCACTAACAACAGTGTTTGTAACCAGTCTGGGAAGCGAGGGCTTAACAGTGATGTTCCTTAAACAGCTAGTCGCTTTGCTGCTGCGACCCAAAACATTCCTCCTTTCCCCTGCACTTGCAGGATGCTGAGCCTGCTTCTTGGGACAGTGATTTCATGCATGCACCTGCCAAGTAAGACGTGGAACAGTTCCACCAACTCATTCATTTTGGTTAGGCCTCTGAGTAATCATTAACAGTGTTGCCAACAGCAAGCATTTAAATCTAGTTTAAAAATCATGAGATTGAAAGTAATAATTTGGGGTTCTTTTTAAAGCAAACTTCTGGGCCTCTAAGAGATACTTAAGTCTCATTTTCAGGCTTTTCTCTCTGAGGGATAGGAGCCTTGCTTAAATGAAAGCTGTGATTCTCTCCATATTCATTTGACTTCAGGAGCTAGAGGTTTAAGAATAAACCCACACATGTCATTAGACTCATGATAAAATCATGAGTTGGCAGCCTCAGTCAATTCTGTTACATGTACAGGGACTAGCAACCCCCTTACAACAAAATACCTGAACTTGGTAGTGAGCTATGAGTTCCATGGGTTGTTTCTGCCCTGTGCCAGCTTTCACAGAATTTACACTTCCAAAGCTTTATCTTTTGCTCTGAACCCATGGTTAAGATGTGGGACGGGTTCTCTTACAAGAGGGGAAGGAAGGGAAGATGAGTCTTTTTATTCCAAAGTCTTTTTCAGGAGTTTACAAGAGGGAACTTGAGGCTGTTAGTTCAGTCCCCGTGTAGATTGGTGTTGTGTCCTAGAGATGTACCATCGTATCTAGTTCCCCATATCAATCTTGCTTTTTTTGCATCAGAAGTAAATTGAGCCCCAATTTGGGACCATATGCAAAACAAGTAAACAAAAAATGTTTTGTGCATTGAATTTCCTTAACAGATTGCAGTGCAAGTTCTTTGGGTAGTTGGTAAAAAGTTTTTTGCGAGCTTTTGGGCACAATCACCCTTCTTCAGGCATAAGGAGTCTCTACTGCCAGATTAAACCCCTTAACAAGATTGCTAGTTTTAAGGAAATGTTCCTTGCTTTGATAATTATGTCTCCATCCTACCGATATTTTCAGTCATCAAATTACTAATCTTTTATACACATACAGAGAATGAAAGGGAGGGGGGAAATATGTGATTCAAGGATAAGAACAGGGGTGGAGTGTGGAATTGTATTATTGGACAAGGTCACTCATAACTATCATAGGAAAGCTCCTGCTTCAGTTCTCTGCAACTTGGAGTCTCAAATTGCTTTTCTTCAGGCTGTTAGGCATTAGACCAGGCCAGGCTTTTGTAGGTAATTTTCTGGCTTTGCGTTCTGTGCTGCTGCAATATGGTAGTGACATAGTTTGTTGTGAATTGGTCATTTTTGTGACTGGGCCAATCACCTAACAGCAGAGGAAGGTTTTAATTCCCAGCTGATGTCAGCAAATCTGTGGTTTCCTAATAGCTGAAGGGAGCAAGCAGGGACATTAAGGTGGAGCAAAGCTTGTGATTGACAGGACGTTTCTAGCCCTTATCTGAGAATCAGAGGCACCTATCTTGTTGGGAATAGGTCTAGCAGGCTAACCTTGTTATGAGACTATTACGTAAAGCCAATACTATATAATTCTGCAGCTTACTTGAAATAGAGGTGGTGCTCTCAAATTGAGCGTTTTGAAGTGACAGTATGGTGGCGTTGCCTTGTGATCTGAACAAGAATTGTAGAAATGAAGTATGACACAGCAGGGTCGGTCTCTCGAGAATATGGAAACGTGGCTTTTCTTTAAGCCAATTATAATCTTGTGTGTAATTACAGGACACTGTTTCCCAGTGTATTTGAAAGTCACAAGGGGTGCTGTGCAGGTGTTTATACTGTTAACAAAGGATGTCAGAGAGGGGCATCCTAGATTATAAATGATTATATTAAAATCTCTTTAGTTAGGCTCTAGTTGCTTGCTTAAAGCACCAGGGCATCAGACTGAAGCTTGTGCAGTAATCCATCAATGACAGGAACAACAGCATGGCAGGGATGCCAAGGACATTACTGGTACTTTTTAAAAACGTGGCAGTTCCTACACTGGGCTTAGGAATTTTTATAAATATTATTATCATAGCAAGTAAGACTGGGGCCATACCGTGCTTGCCATTATATGTATATATAGACATTCCTTCCTCCAGAAAGCCCGTGATCTAAAAAGACAAGGCAAAGTGTTGGAGAGGGGAATCTGGTGACATTAGGCAGCCAAGGTTGTGCAGCAGGTACAGTTTAAAAGCTGGAATAAGAACCAACTTGGACAGCAAAGTGCATTGACAAAACTGCTTCTGTCCGATCTTTGATCTCAAACACTTTCTGGAAATGCAGTAGCACAAAGTTCTGCAAAATAGTCATGCTCTAGGACAGGTAAGGAAGATTTTCTGCTTATGCACTTGACTGTTCAACAAGGGAAGTAATTTTGCAGTCCCAGCAAGAACTTGGAGATCAGTTGAGTGCAATCTGTCCTATCCCCTCTCCTGCCGTCCCAGCTCCACCCCCACCCCTACCGAAAAAACCCCAACCCCAAAACCTTTGCTCTGCTTGTTTTCTCCTCTGACAGTTCATAGCAAGTCAGCAGCTTCTGTTGCTGGGGATCAAGCAGGTGTCCTCAAGGACAGCAATAACTTGTCAGATAGGTTGCCTATGCCTGTATACTGTACATGCTCCCCAGTGATTATACTGCAGACTGGTAACGATTAAAAAGACTGTTTACCATTACAGTGTCCCACACAAACAGCCTGCATCTCTCCTGAGTGCCTGAGACTTTTAAACCAATGGGACAAGGAACTTCAACTGAAATCGTCAGTGTCTTCCTTCATATCCACTACACTGAACCTCTTTACAGCAACTTTAAATAGCTAAAAAGTTAAGTCCTTTTCAAATAATCTGTAATATATCACTGTTTCTATACCTTAAATCTTCAAGAGAATTTTCAGGTGCCTTTTTTCAGGTCTCTGTCCTTAAGACATTGAGTTTACCACCTCGTTTAATCAGTCAAGTTTTGTTAATTTGGGAAATCAATGTGAAGTTTAATAAGGGAAAGAATATGGGAGGCCGACTTTGTAAAGATGTTTATAAAATTAAGACTACTATGAGAGAAAGAGTTTACAATGTAAGAAATTTTGGTTGAGGACATCAGAAATAAATTGGCCTTCATATCTTGTAATATTGCATATTGAAATATTTTGTGCAGGCTGGGTATATTTTAACAAGATGTATGTTTGCATGAAATCACAGTTCTCAGTGTTCAGGAAGACTGAAATAGGGATTAGATGACTTGGCTTTTAGTTTGAATTAAATATGTTCTAATGTTTTCAGGATGGTCATTATTAAATGCTCAAATTCCCGAACTGTTAAATATATAACTTAGTATTGCTGACAGATTCTGCTAAAAGGATGCCTCAGGCTGGTTTCAGTATGAAAATATAATTAACTTGTGCAGTGAAGAAAAAAAGATGAAAAAAACCGCATGGTTCTTCATCAGTGAGCAATTACGGAAATCCAGAATCTTGACTGGTAGAAATACTATTGTTAGAGCTCTTGGTTATAGTTGAAAATGTAACTGTTTACTGATCCCAGTGAAGTGTGTTTTGTGGATTGGAGAACAAGGGTAGCAGCAGCTCTAGGGAGGTGAACTCTGAGCTTCTTCACCTTTTTACTCATCTTGATTAAGTTAATGATTTCTGGCAGCTTTCTTGTCCCTCAAACTTCATTTAATTTGTTGTTGTTGTTGTTGTTTTGGGGGGTGTTCTGGTACTTTATATTCTAGGTTGTGTACTCCAGAGAATGCAAAACTTGAATTCAGTAGCAGCAGGCTCAATGCAGGGACTGCACATGTTGACCCAGGTGCCAGAGTGAGTGCAACTAAAAGGGTCCATCTTCAGCCCTAATAGCAAATACATGTGTATCAGTATTTTGATATGCATAATAGACAACTCTGTGAGGTGGAGAGGGGAATTGCCTTTTTGCAAACGAATACATGTCTTGGAGTTGAGGTAATGCCAATATTGAATGTTTGCCTGGAAGTGAACTTACCAAGTCAAAATTTGATCTCCTTTCTAATACCTTTTTGCTAGATGATTTCGTATCAGACAGGTTTATTTAAAAACTCATGTTAAGAGATTTTTCCTGTTAAGTTGTGTGATAGAGAGATGCAGGGCTTACAACAGACTAATTATATGTATGAATAAAACATAAAGAGGCATGTTTCTAACAAGTTCTATTTTACTAGTATAGCACAGCATTGGTTGGTGAAGAACCCTTGCATTAAAAGCGAAGTATGACCTAAGGCTAATTTATGCTGGGTATCTGTCTTCATCAGAACTCTGCAGACTGGAAGTTTCTGTTCAGAAGCCCCAGAACTAGATTATAACTAACTTCACTATCTTATAGTCATGGTAAGTTTAAATTATGTGGTAGGAACCTGCTGTGCTGTTACTATAATATTACGGTCTGAACATTCAGCTAACAGGCCAGATCAGCTTGCTGGCATAAGTCCATCCTCTCTGCCATTCTAAGGAAATGTTTTGCAGCTGCTAACAATGCTGGATCTCATTCAGAGTTCCTTTTCAGGGTATGGACACATATATATAGTTAATGTTTGTTTATTTATTTGTTTGTTTACCTCTGTTAGTCTATAGGGTGCAACTGCCCTGCCTTCTACTTGACTTCTGACTAACACAGCTAACTATGTTGTTCTGGTATGCAGCCAGAACGCCACTAATCTTTCCTCCCCTGTCCCCCTTCTTGTTGACACTTTTTTTTTTTTAGCTGTGAGCTCCCTTGCACTCCTTGTTCAGTAAAAGCTATGTTTCTAACTGTTGGCTGTGTCTGCATTCCCTGACACCCCAAGTCAAGCAAGCAGAGTTCAGTTAAAGGTGCAAGCTACTGAACTTCATTAAACTCATATTTGAGAGAGAAGGGAAAGCAAAAAATTGAAAGTGCCCCCCGAGCACAAGTCACCTACCCCCCTGCGATCTCCAAAGCGTGGGCGGAAGCACTCCCTTTTCTTCTTCCCCTGACCTGCTGTGAGGCATGCTGGACTGGGTGGTCACTCCCACACCCTAGTGTCAAAGCCACAAGACTTCAGTACCTAAAAACTGATTGCTTTACCTAGAGTGCTAGGGGACTGTAGGTATGGACTCCTCTAGCCTGTGACAGTTGGGCATTGGCTTCCAATCAGTGGTATTTGGGAACGTTTCAATGTTTCACAAGTTACTGAACTTCCTCCTTTTGTCCTTCTATCAGAATGAAGGCAGGGATCAGAAACTTGCAGCCCATGGGCCAAATCCAGCCTGTGGAGCCATTTGATCCAGCTCATGGAGTGAGGAGGCTGGTTAGTGAATTACTTTGCTGTTGGTGGGCAGCAGGGGGGCTTTGTCCATGCTGTAGCTGAGTAGTGGAAGGCTGCACCACTGCTGGGCAGCAGGAGGCTTTCCCTGCGCCAAGCTTGGGGTAGCGGCAGTGGCCGGTTCCTAACGTCTGCTGCCCTCAGACCCAAACTGGAAACCCAGTCTGGGTAATTCCAGATTATTACCACCCAATAAAATGTTGCCAACCACTGGTCTACGAGAACAGGTAACCAACAGGATAGAAGATAACAAGGAATCTTTGAGTTAGTCAAACTGTCTGTCAACCGTAGCAGTGGTCCCTTGCTTATTTTACTATATTTTGAATGGTTTCAGAGTTTGTGGTGATTTGACTATTTAAAACATCTGTCTTCATTTTGAGACCCACCCATCCCTTCCTACCTCGTTTTGCTTTTGCAAACTGTCAGGGTGTGCAATTACTGCTACCGTAATTGTCATTTAGGGAATTCTTTGTTCGCTGTTCCACATGAGTGAGTGAATGAGGGCTTGTTTAATGTTTCTGATTTCTGTCGGTCCTGGAAGGGCATCTGTGTGTGTTCCAAAACTGGAGGGTCTTTTTTTGGCAGAAGATGATATTGCAGCCATGCTGTGGTGTGCAGAGGTCCTCATCTTGGCTGAGAGCTGCAAAGATCACTGACTGTGCTAAATGTACTACACTACTACGGTTTCTGAAATAATAATTGGAAAAAATATAATAAGCTAGATTTGTAACTGGGTACCTTTTGTGTGTTGGTATCTTGCTACTAACAGTTTCACTTCATTGCAGAATAGGTTGCTATAAGGAAGAAATGAAAGGAACCTGTATTGTTCAACTAGATCTAAATTGAAAAGTTGGGGGGGTGGACTTGTATTTTGTCATGCTTTATTGTTCTAGTCTAGCAAAACAAAGCATGTAGCTAGCTGGAGGTGAATCTGAAAATACCATATAAACTAAGATACAACTAGGTGTGTTGTGCTGTGCTGTGTGTATGGTATCTTGTCACTAACAGTTTTATCTTGTAGAATATTCTAGTTCAGTGATGTTCATTTGGCAGCTCGTGGACTGCATGCAGCCTGCGAGTGGTTAAGTTGCAGCCCTTGGGCTCCTACCTAGCTGCTGCTACCCCCATCGCTCTGGCTGCAAGAGCGGTGAGGACACCAGGCTCCCCCTCCCTCCTCTGGCTTCTGCTTTCGATGCCCTGGGTATGGGGCATCAGCACACGGTGCAGCAGTGAGGAAGGGAGGTGCCCCCGTGGGCATGCACAGCCCACACAGTTTGCAGCCCTTTTAACCCGTGGCTGTCCCTGATGTGGCCCACAGGCATGCGGTCCTCACTCATGCAGCCTGCAGGGCTTTCAGCTCCTGGCTGCTTAAAAATCAGACAGCCCTGGGCTAGTTTAAAAAATAAAGAAACTTGCCTTCTTCAGCCAGGTTTAATTGAAAAAGGGGCCTGGCCCTGTACTTTGTCATGTGTTATTGTTCTTGTGTAGCAAAGGAAGACACGTGGCTACCTTGAGGCTATGTTCCTGTAACAAATTAACATTTTTAGAGTATAATGACTAAACTTAAAGGCTGGTCTGTACAGCTAAATTGTTAGGGTATTGTATCATAATATCACTAAAGGAACTATTGTTTTATAAAATGCTGCTTGGTCATGCGTGTGTAAATTGATCCCAAAAGTTCATTATCCACCTTGGAGATTAGTATTATATCTGTTGAGCATGATTCCAGAACTTTAAAAGCTATTTAGTCCAGTCTATTCAGGCATAATCAAACTAGAGTGTAACAAGGTCAGAAAGCTATTGCATTATAACTCAGTTTCTCAATGCAGTAACAGTTCCTCTGTAAGTGGGCACTTGGACTTTAACGTGGAAGTAGAACTCGTGGAATTGTTAATTGGTGTTGGAACCTTTCAATTCTATATATGGCATTTTTAGTAGAGGTGCACCAATATATTGGTCATGTACTGGATCAGCACCGATAAAAGGAAAATTAACATTATTGGCAATCGGCTTTTTTTGGCCAGTGCAGCCGATAATGTCACCAATAAATGCTGTGTGCACATGCACAGCTGTAGCATGCACATGGTCATGAATGCAGCTCAGCAGCTTGGAGAGCAGTGTCTAACCAGTAAGTCCGTGGTGGGGGAGGGAAGGGATGGGGGGGGTGCAGATCAAGGCACCCACAGTGAGGGAGGGAGTGGGGCAGGGGCAGGTGCTGCCCAGTCAGGGCATTGGATGGAGCTGTGGCCAGTAGGGCTGTGCGAAGCTTTGGGTGGTGATTCGATTCGGAAGAGATTCAGCCTGATACGGTGGCCAAATCTCTGAATTTGAATCGAATCAGGACTTGTAATTTAAAGGTCCAAATCGATTCAAAGCTCTCCAACATTTTGGAAAAGATTCAGAGAGCTTTGATTCAAGCAGTCCCCAGTGGCTACAGCAAGGAGTTGCAGCTGACTCCGAATAGGTAAGTATTGGGGGGGGCTGGGGGGGGGGACCATAGGGGAACCCCTGCCAGCCCCTCGACCCCCACCCACTCCCCCAGCCCCCTCATGGCTGCCCACACCTGCCCCAACTTGGTACTTTAAAGAAACGCCCTGGTGCTCACTAGGTGCTGCTGGGCGGTGGGGGGGTGATCCCCTTGTTCCCCCAGCCCCCCCACAGGTGCTCAAACCAGGTCAGCTCTGGCCCTTTAAGAAAAAAAAACCGAAGAAAAGCCCCAAGACTCCCCGCTCCTGGTGCGGCCTTGTGGCTTCAGAGGAGCTCATGCAGAGACTCCCACATGGCATGGGGTAAGGGGGGGCAAGGGGATTGCCCCCCGCCAGCAGGAGCAGGGCAGGAGTTTTTTTTAATGGGCCAGAGCTGGGGGGGGAGCATGGGGAGGGCTTGGGGTGCTCGTGCAGAGCTCCCCACACAGCATGGGGCAGTGGGAGGCCATGGGAATTGCCCCCCTGCCACCCAACAGCACCTGCTGAATCGAGGCTTTTTTTTCCCCAAGAGCCTCGAATTGGGGCAGTGATTCGAATCACTGTCCCCCCAAATTGGCCGAATCTGAAGCAGATACTAGGCACTTTGCACAGGCCTTGTGGGCAGTTTGTCTGGGAGGTGCAGAGGGTTGGGAGGCGGGTGGCTCCCTGCTGCTGTGTGCATCGCTGGGGGAGGCATGGGGGGCATGTGTCCCCCTGGATTCTTGTGCAAGGGGAGGGTGGGCTGCATGCTGCGAGATCAGGGCCAGGAGTTCACCAGCCTCTTCCTGACGGGGTGGTGGGGGCTGGGTCAAGGCTGTACTTGGGGCAGGTGGGTGGCAGCGATGCTGGGAGGGGTGGTTGTGGGGAATTTTGGGGTGGCCATAGCGCCCCCCCCACCATAGCCACCCCTCTCAGCATTGCTGCCGCCTGCCTGCTGCTACCTGCCCCAAGCGCAGTCCCAGCCCAGCCCCTCCTCTGGAAAGAAATTGATGCAGCCCCTGGCCCTGAGCCCTCAGCCGGCAACCCACCTTCACCCTGTGCACAAATCTGGAGTGGGGAGGCACATGCCCCCCATGCCTCCCCTGGGGATGCACACAGCAGTGGTGAGCTGCCCACTTTCCTCACCTCCCCATTACCCTCTGGATGACACACCCATGGCTTTGTCCCATGCCCTGCTGCAGCTGGACAGCACCTGCCCCTGCCCCACTCCCTTCTTCCGCATAGACTTACTAGCCAGATGCTGCTTTCTAGGCTCCAGGGCTGTATTCCTATCAATCGGCTATCAGATCGATATCAGCCAATACGGCTGGTTAATAATCGGCCATTGGTATCAGCCAAGAAAATCTAATCTAATTTTTAGATATCTTGAAAAAAAATAAATATGAAAACTGCTTGTTCAAATTCAGGGGAGGCCATTAGTTAGGAAAAGCCATCACTTTTTTCACCTTTTGGGCAAGAGCAAGTGGGAGATTATATATTCTAGTGTACACTACAGCATACTGAACCAGGAATGGGAAAACCTGGTTCTCTTGCTCCCTGTGCCATTAACTAAGTGACCTTTGGCAAATCATTCTACTTAGGCTTCTGTTTTCCGCTTCCACGTTTTTGCCCTATAGCTAGTAATCCTATACCTGTTCTGAAGACTTTAGCTTCCAGAACTGTAAATAAATTACCTTTCTCTACTTGTAAATAAACCTTCACACCTTTTAATAAGAGTGACTTCAGTGAACAAAGTCTAGTGCATATTGCTGTGGAGGAATCATTCAACAACTACAACAGTACCTATCAATCAGTAAGTCAGAGTCTATCCCTGGTATGTGAGGGAGATCTATTTTTTTCCTTTTCACATAACTACTTCATGCATAGAACATTAATAAATTTTGATTTATACTACTATTACTACTACTTTGTCCTTAAATTGCATCCACATCAGAAGCTGTCAGTGCTTCAATATTTGCATATGTTATGAAATAACATGTATAAAACAATTTTTTTTAGGAAAAAATATGAATACCTATGCCTTTCTCCAGCTCCATGCATCAAAGATGTTGATCATAGAAAATTAGGGTTGGAAGGAACCTCAGGAGCTCATCTAGTCCAACCCCCTGCTTTAAACAGGATCATCCCCAGCTGGATGATTCCAGCCAGGGCTTTGTCAAACCTGGCCTTAAAAACCTCCAAGAATGGAGATTCCACCCCCTGTAGGTAACCTGTTCCAGGGTTTCACCACCCTCCTAGTGAGAGAGATTTTCCTAATATCCAGCCTAAACTTTCCTTGCTGCAACTTGAGACCATTGCTCCTTGTACTGTCATCTTACATTACTGAGAACAGTCAAGCTCCATCCTCTTTGGAACCACCCTTCAGGTAGTTGAAGGCTGCTATTAAATCCCTACTCAGTCTTCTCTTCTGTAGACTAAATAAGCCCAGTTTCTTCAGCCTCTCCTTATAAATCATATATCTCATCCCCCTAACCATTGTCATTGCCCTCCACTGGACTCTGTCCAACTGGTCCACAACCTTTCTGTAGTACTCCAGATGTGGTCTCACCCATGCTGAATAGAGTGGAATAATTACTTCCCTCAATCTGCTGCTAGCGCTCCTACTAATGCAGCCCACTATGCTGTTAGCCTTCTTGGCAACAAGGGCACGCTGCTGACTCATATCCAGCTTATTGTCCACTGGAACCCGCAGCTCCTTCTCTGCAGAGCTCCTGCTTAGCCAGTTGGTCCCAAGTCTGTAGCAGTGCATGGGATTTTCCCAATTTGATCTCTAAATCCATTGGCAAGGCTATGCAGTGTACTAAAATTCAGAGCCTTAATTGTGTAGTGACACTTTTTTTTGTCAGTAGGATAAAAAAGAGGTTCCCAATTATAAATGTATCAACATATAATTTGTAGAAGCTAAAAAGAAGGTTCCAAAACATATGGGTTTGGCAAGGGTTTGATTTTAGTTAGGGCTTGATAGGTTCCTATGGCTTTGAAGAGGCTCCAAAATATGAGAAGGAAGAATTAAAATCAAACACAGGAGTGCTCTGTGTCTTTGTTTTCTACTCCCAGTAGCTATTACTGTTAATTTTGGAGACATAGTAACTTCTATACTATCAAGACTGAGATTTGCTTCCCATATTTATTTTTTTGCAGCACCCTCCCGTTTCTGTGTGCATGTGCACACACACGTGCACATGAGCACTATTCGAATCTTAAAGATAAATTTTATTTCATATGTTGCATTCTCTGGGTAAAACATTATACTTTGTCTGCATTTGCATAAGTTCAAACAACTGTTTGAGAGATACCATGTTTATTTAAATACATGATGAGGTTTTTTCCCCTAATCAGCATGGGGGGAAAATGTTCCTTGCCTTACACTGGCATACAAAAAAACCTCATTAAATACATTGTCTGTCATTAAACTGCTGCCAAAAGCAGCTTGTGCTCAGTAATGGAAGCCAACCATGAAGCTGATTAAATGAAGCCAACACTGAGCATGCCTGTAAAACTCATGGCCTGTATTGGGCAAACATATTGATGAGAACTTTTTTGCGGGGGGGGGGGGGGCTTAAAAAAAGGACGGGTTCCCTCCATAGGGAACTGGCACCAGGCCTGGAGGTATTGCGATACTAGGCTGGCACTGGGAGGGCCAGAGACAGCCTTGAAACCCTCCGCTGGGTGCCAAAAAGTTCAGGAAGACATAATTTTGAGGCATAAGGAAATACAGAGGACCCGAGTGAGGGGCTTACATGGTGTAGGGGATAGGGTTGTGGTGTGAGCACAGCTAAGTCGCATACGAAACATGCAGCCAGCTAAGCCCAGGGGTGAGTGTTTCGGAAGAGGGAAAAATGGGGGGAGTGCAATTCTTACATGGCAAAGAATATACAAGAGACCCCACACAACAATAATGCATTCAAGTAGGGAGGTGGTTTGTAGGCATACACCGTTACAAATAGATTCAAGATACAGTTGTGGGGGTAGAGAAGAGTCCAGGTCTTAGAAAGGTCTTCAGATCCTTTAGGTGTAATAGCAGGGGGCAGTCAAACAGTCTCCTCTGTGTCACTTCTGGTTGGCAGTCAGGTGGAGTACCCCACCCCGAATTTGATCTTAGCTACATTTAGCTAAATTTAATCTTAGCTACATTAGCCAAAAGAGCCAAGATGTTGATGGGAACTTTTTTTTAAACTCAACATTTTATTAAAAAAATAAAACCTCTCATATGTATGTACAAATATCAAACATTATCTCATCCAACACAGCCTCATAACATACTAACTCCTCCTCATCTCTTAACAGTTTACAATAACAACATTATCTTGTCCACAAATATCCTCTTTCTTACCCTCCCCTCTCTCTCACCCGACTATCTCAGGCACTCCTCAAATGAATACATATTTTCATTTATCTTTCCTCCACATTTCCTCCCTCTTCCTCTCATCTTCCCCATCCCTTTGCATATAATATTTGAGCTCAAACAGGGCTAGCCATAAACATTCCTTCATAGTAAAATCCATTCCCTTTATGATCAGCAAGTTCCTCACTTTCCACAGTGCTGCATTAACACAGATCACCCATGCCCATAACTTCCCTTCTTCCCATCCTTTCTTAACCAACCCATGCATCACTGTATCAAAATGTACCTCATCATTCACTTCTATAATTTGTAAATATCTCTGTGCCCTCCTCCAAACCTCCCGTTGCAAAGCTGCATTCCCAAAATACATGTACCACCAGTTCTTCCTCCCCACAATTCTCTTGTGGACATTTTGCTGTTCTTCACAAACCCCACCTATATTGAACTCTCTTACTGTTAAAGCCCTCCTCACCATTCTCCAAATCAGGTCTGCATGTTCCCCTTTTAAAACTTCTCCCATTGCCCCTCTCCACACTCATCTTGTTGCTTCAACAAATCACCCACCTCAGTTACTTTATCTTTCCCTCTGATTTCTTTCAAAATTCTTCCCTTTTCTTTCAGACTTTGTATCCCTAACTCTTCCAAACCTTGTACTTTAATAAAATGTTCTTCTCTCCCATAATGTAATGTATAGGCAATTTCCAGGCCAACTGCCCCTTCCACCCTGTCCCATAAAGGCCCATTTCCCCGCCCAAAATCTGCAAAAATACCCCACTTTCCTGCTTCCTTCTGATGCTTCCCTCATCACCATTCTAACATAGTGTGCGTAGATAAATGTCTGTCTGGTAATTTCCACCCTCCACACTCTTGTCCCTTATACAACTTCTTCCTGACAATCCATTCCGTTTTGGAACCCCAGAAGAACACACACATCAGTCTCTGGATTTTCCTGCTTTGAATCCATGATGAAGGATATACTACACCCACAACCAATATAATGGGTGACAACCTCTGCTTCACTAGCTTCACCTTTCCTGCATATGACAAACCTCCTGTGCTCCAAAACCCTAAAATTTTCCTAACCTGTGACCTCATCTCTTCCCACGCTTTTGTGCCTTTCCCTTGTGTATCAAGGACCACCCCTAATATTTTTATCTGATTCTTAACCACCATCATGCCAAACTTCACTAGATCACCCTAATTTCTGATCCCCAACACCTTGCTTTTAGTCTGGTTTACTTTTGCCCCTGAAGCTTTCTCATAGTCTGCCACGTGTTTCAGGATTCTCTCTAATGAGACTCTCACCCTATCATGTTAACGTTGTCCATATACAGTGAGCATTTTCTCCCCCCCACTCCCAAATATTAATGCCACTCATTATTTTATCCCGGCTTATCCTCTGTGCCAGAGGTTCCATGGCGCATATAAAGATCCCAGGTGACTAGGGGCACCCTTGCTCTCACCCCATTTGTATCCAAAAGGCTCGACTTGAATTTCCCTTCACCAGCACCTGACTCTGTGTTGTGCCATGCAACAGTTCCACCCAACCTACCAACTTTTCTAGGAATCCCGTTTTCAGCAGCATCTCAAACAAAAACTTGTGCTACCCTGTCATATGCTTTCTCAGGATCAAAATTTGCTAGCACCATATTCTATTTTCTATCCTTCACGTATGCCAGTGCATCTCTCAACACCCAGTGTTCTCGCACAATTTTTCCCCCTTGCACTGTGCATGTTTGGTCCTCTTTATGACTTGATCCAGAACACTTATCATTCATATTGTTATGACTTTTGCCAGGATTTTATCATCTGTATTCAATAATGTGACTGGCCTCCAGTTCTTGAGGCATTCTCAATCTCCCTTCTTATACAGGAGCACGACTGCTCCATCTCCAAAACCCTCTCCAATCTTTCTTTCTTCTGTTATTTGTCTGAAGACCTCCACCAAATCCTTTCCTACCTAGGACCAGAATTGCATGTAAAATTCAGCTGGGAGTCCATCCTTTCCTAGTGACTTGTTTCCTTTAAAAGTTCACAGACATTCTTCTACCTCTCTTTATCCTTATTTCTCCCCCAACTCATCTTTCCTTTCATCCTCCACCTTCTCCTTGATGTCCACCAAAAATCCCTTCTTCTGCTCACTATCAATTTTCTGCTTTTTGTACAAACCCTCATAGAAGTCTGCCACAGTGTTCAGTACCTCCTCCTGGCCTTCCATGCAGTCTCCATTCTTCTTTTTCACTCTTTCCACCTCCAACTTTGCCTCTTCCAGTTTATCCTTCACCTTCTTCTCCCTTCCTGCTTTCAGATCAAGCACTGCACCCTTTTCTGCCTCCTTTTCAGCTCCCTCATCTTGTCCCTCATCCTTCTCTTCCAAGCATTCATGAAAAATGTGGTTGTTCTTCTCTTAATCATACACCACCATTCCCACCTGTTTTTATAACAGTTCTTTAAGGTTCTCCATTCCTTACACTCCTCTGTAAACTCCTTACAAACTTTTTTGTCATGAAGCATCTGAATGTTCAATTTACCATTTCATCCCCCATTCCCATATCCACCCATAGCATTTAGTGACTTGATGGTCACTAAAATCCACATCTTGTATCTTTCGTGTGCACCACCATTCCTTCTGAGACTAAAACAAAACTGATCCTTGAAATTTTCCTTCCTCCAGGCTCCATTCTTGTATGTACTTTCTCTTCTGCCTGTACATCCTTGAAACCTTATTCCTTGATAGTTTCCTTTAACATCTTTGAGGAACTAACTCCACTTGCCCACCCCTGTCTCCTTTCTCAGTTATTCAGTTGAAGTTGCCATCTATGACTCTGTGTCTCCGCCCCTCCCCACTGCATACATTTCCAACTTCCAGAATAAAGCCACCCTGCCCTCCCTTTCCATGGGTAAACAACTCTACCTGCATTTCTTTTCTCTTCAATAATACCCTCTGCATTCTTCCTACTACTAACACTTGCACTTCCTTAACTTTAATCCCCAGATTTTAATTAGCACCATCACTCCTGCCATCTTGTTCCATATGTCCCCACCCACCATGACCGCCCCAAACCCCATCTCTTCTCTAGATATTTATATTAATCTCCCCACAGTATTTCATACTCTTATAAATATATTGCATCCACATTGATAGACCCTAAAGTTGCTGACATTTGTTCCCACCTCTTTCTTGTCAATAAATTTCTCACATTTAAAGTTGCAAGACATAACACCAGGATAACGAAAAGGTGGAAGCCACTGGTCCTCATCTGTCTTGTTTTATGGGTTGTCCACATCACTGTGACAATCAGTGACTCTGTTCTCCCCTTCCCCCCCACCTCATCCCTGTCGCTCTCACTAGGTTCTCCAGGGCTTCTATGTTGAGACAGGCTGCTGCTGTCCCCTTCCCACCCTCCCCCTACTCCCACTACTTCCTTCTGACTCAGCAGACCCTTCCATTTCCACTTCCAACATACCACTCCCCCCAGCATCACTTCTCCCTTCTTTAGCTTTCCATCTCCCCATGTTATTTTCTTCTTCGACCATGATGGCCTTTGTTTCTTCCTTTTTCCTGCCCTTTCCCTTTCTCTAAAGCAGAACTTTCTTCTTGGTCAATCTCCAGGATTTCTTTCTTTACTTCTGTTTCCATGCTTGTGCTTCCATGACCCTCCTCCTCTTTCCACTCCTATAGTTGTTGTGCTCCTACCACAACACTCATTCCACACCTTTCCACCTGTGTTTCTTCACCAACCTTTCTTCTCTGAATCCATCCCAGCCTCCCTCACCTCTTCCTCCTCCTTCCTCCTCTGATCAAAATTAATCCTCCCTTTTAGGCTGTGCTCTAGAGAGAGAATCTGGGCATCTGGGTTGTGCTCTCTCTGTTAGAGAGAGAATCTGGGCATCTGTTTTGCATGTGCCCTTCCTTTAAACATATCCCACATTTCAGCACCTCCTGGCATGCATGGGCTCTGTGCCTTCTCCCACCACACTGGTAGCAAATAGGCTACATTAAGCCTCCAAATGCCCTTCATACCCACGTTTGTTACATTGACAGGGTTGTCTGTGGTATATGACGTAGCCCTGGTGCCCTCCTATGTGAATAACTGATGGCAAGTGCTGCACCTCTTCTGGGTTCCCCTCCTCCTCCCTTAGAATCAGTTATGCCCGAAACGCCTCAGTCCACACATTATATTTGTCTCCCCCTTTTTTCATAAACAGTACTCTCTGGACTCTTCCCCTCCAACCATCTCTCCACATGTATTTCCTCAAGGATGTCCAGATACAGTTTGACAACAATCACATGCTCCCTTGACTTTTATTCAGCAGCAGAAATTAGCCCTTGCATTTCTTCCTTCTCCTCGATTTCCTTGTAGTTTCTCTGGGACTGCTCATAGGCCCCTCTTTGCCAGAAGGTGAAACCCCGGGACCTCCCATTTGGGTAGGCCATCAAGCATTGTAAATACTCAGGGTTCACTTTCAGAATATCAGTCAAAATCTGATCAAAAATGTCATAGCTCTCCATGGCCCATCTCTCCTGTGCGTTCTCCATAGTCATTGTTACGCATACCTTGAGCCTCAAAGTCTCTCCATGCTCCTTGTTCCCTTCATTCTGGCTTTGCCTGCCTCCCCCGTCCAGATTCTGTCATCTGGCTCCTTCTCTCCATTCTTCTTCAGCTCTCTGGTTCTTGCTGCTGCTTTCCCCAGTCCGCTCTCCAGCTTCTTCCCTTTGCTCTTCTTCTGGCTTGCTCTTTCCTGTGCAGTTTCAGCTGCTCTCGCTTTCACCTTCATGCATCACTGCACCGGCTGCCAGTCAGATTCCAGGTCTCAGTCTGACTCTCCACATTCATGATTCCATTCCATCTGGTCTCTTCTCTCCTTCTCCTTCTCCAATCTTTGATTCTTTGCTTACCAGCTTTCTCAGCCACTGCCCTTTCACCACTCACTGCTCCTGTCTCTTGGGTCATCTTCCACCTTGCTGCCACACTTGAGCTGAGCCCACAGGAGGCCAAGAACCAATATGCTGATAGGAACGTACCACAAGAAGACATTAGTGCAGCCCATCCAAATAAGTTACAGGCTAGCGTCCTTGTGCACAGTAGTCTCCATCAGCACCAACTTTGTTTCAGGTCATGGTGAGCCACCACACTGAAAACATTTTGACTTTGTCTTCAGTCCCACAGCTGAGCTATGACTCTCTTTCCCATTTCCACTGATTCCTGTTTCTTAACCATCCTTAAATGTCTGTCAGTAACACCAGACAGGGCCCCAAACAGTCCTCTCTGAATCCTTCTGTCTCCCCCTCTCTCAGTTTGTCAGATATGATTAGTGTGGCCCTATCCATGAGGTGGAGCTGGTTCAAGTTGCCCTGCATCTTATCTGGCTATAAATTTTTGGAGGATACCTGAACTCATGACTCAAGAACATCTGGTTCCCGTCATGAGTGAGGGGCTAATTTGCACATGGATCCTTTTGGGGGGTATCTGGAATATACATAGGTACTGAGCAGTGCTGAGCTATAGGGTCACCATGGCTTGAAATGCTGTTGACTCTGCTGGAGCCCAATCCAGTGAACTATATGGTAAATCATGAGCCTTTTGGCTTTCTAGTGATATCATGCATAGCTTGTAGAAGCTGCAAGAGGAAGAAATTGGTGGGACTGAGGTTAACTCCCCCCCCCAATTTATCTTCCCTGGTGTAGCAGTGGGGAAGGGGACAAATTCAAGGCAAACCTCCAATAATTAGACCCTATACCTGAAAAACTGTAACAAATTTATAAATTTTCCGTATAGAGAATCTAATTATTGGAGTGTTGTCTTATTCAGAGTCATCTTATACCAAAGTAAATGCAGTAGGTCTCAAAAGCGTGGAAATATGTGTTAGTTGTGTGTTGAAAATTCTTCTAATGCTTTTTTGTCACATTTTAGCTCAAAAATGGCTTGTCCTGGAGAATTTAGGCAGGACATATTTGAGAGTTTTTGGCAAGCTTTAGAGCACAACATGCATTTTAGGATGGAGAATGACATTATTTGCAAAGTTGTTATCAGCATCTTATTCTATATCCATTATATTTTGAGAGAGACCAAAACCACCTTTTTATAGTGGAGAGAGACTTCAAAATGTGCACCTTTGCCATGAAGGGGTTTTTGGTTGGTTGGTTGGTTGGTTGATTGTTTTTACAACATTTGTTTGACAGCCTATAACCAGATAAATCAAGAGAAAAGTTCTGATACCAGGAGGCTCTGTAATCTACCATGCAAAGGCATAGCAATACATAGAAATTAAATAGGAACAAGGAATATATTTTTTAAATTAAGCATTGAAGCACCTTACCAAGGGAACTGATTGTTTCTATATGCTGTATATACCTTGGTGTAAAGGTTGGATGTCTTTCTAAAAGAGATGCTTTTTCTCAGTCAGAAGTAATGTGTTCCAGGATTGGCCATGTGCATGCCCTGTGATAGAATACCAGTTGCCACCAAAAAATTGAGAATAGACATTTTGAGTCATTTTCTATACAGGCAGCCCTTGGACTTACGGCACAGTTGGTTCCTGAAAACAGCATTGTAAGTCAAAACATTGTAACTCAGAACTGATTTTTTCCCATAGGAAACAATGTTATAAATGGGGGATTGGTTCCTGAACCAAGACCCGATACCCTATTTTCACCAAAAATAACCCAGAATTTTGTACTCGGTCAATTACAGGTGAGTAATATAGCTACATTAATGTATTTATATTGTAAATAACAATCATATTGATTTGGAAGGACTTATTTGAGGTGACTTTGCTGGACTTTTTGAAGGGCTCTTGATTGGACTCTTTGAAGGGTTCTTGGCTGGAGTCTTCTCAGGAGTCCTGGCTGCAGGTTTTTCTGGAGTCTTGTCTGCTTTCTTAAAGAAAGTGTCCAAGGAAGTTTGGACAGTTCTCCAGGGAGATGGGTGACACAGCGACTTGTTTGCTGGCATGGCGTCGCATCAGATCAAGCGTTATAAAGTCAAGACTGACATCGGAGAGTTGAAACAGGGTGTCAATTTTAAAATGTTGTAACTTGAAACGTTGTAAGTCAAGGACTGCCTGTATATGGTAGCACTTGTGCTTTTAAGGTTTGACAAGCAACTTTTAAAATAAAACCAGTTTTCAAAGAAAAAGAGCTGAAGACTTTTGTGTATTCACCTCATTTCAGTGTCTGAGAAGACAGGAATGGAGATTTTTTTTTTTTGTGCTTTATTGCTCCGTGAATGGCATGAAGTTGTCATCTAAACCTTTTCCAAAAAATCTCCTTGAACATGCTCATTCTGACAAGGTATGTGCCCATTGCTTTGTATAAAGCTTTCATTGACTGAAAACTATTTACAACATTACAAAGCTGAAATTTTTGGAATAGCTCAGTTTACCAACCAGTGAATTTCTTTGTACATGCATAGAAAAGTATTTTTGGTACACCCTTTCATTACAGAATTGTAGAGAATACAGGGTACATCCTGTTTTCATATTAGAGTGAAGTACTTCTCAGTCCAGGTAAAAGACAGCCACTCTGCTAAACCTTACATGTGGCTGTGGTATTTCACTTTTCAACAGTTTGTCCCATGTTCCCTCATTAATTGCCAATTCTATATGGCATCTGCTTTGCATGGCAGGTGTTTTATGAAAATATCTGCCCTGTAAAAACAGTACTTGATACAGTTTGCCTAAGTAATTGGAATTTTCTTCCCTGCTGGTGTTCTACACATTTTTTTTCTTTGTTTGCTGGCTGGGATCTAAATCTTTGCTTTGCTGATCTAATGGCTTTTTGTTTTTTAGTCCACTGTCAGCGAGTGGCCCAGTTTTTAATTGGCTTGGCAATAATGCAGTGTGGGAAAGTGGATAGATTATTTAAAATGAAGACAGGTTTACTGAAAATGGTGAACAAAAGGATTTTGTCTCTTTAAAAAGTGCAGTTTGACCAGGGTATCAGCCTGGTCCCTGAGGACAAAGACAATTTTGATTTGTGGGGCCCGGGAGCCCTGCACTTACCAGGTTTCATCTTTGCTTATGCATGTCTAAACCTGTAAAATGCCCTTTTGTGTTGTATAAATCATATGCCATAAATCCTAAACAACTAGATCTAACCCCTTCCCTGCTGTCAAGTCACTCTGCAAGTCCCCATCACAGAGCTGCAAGATAAGCTCACTGCCTGGACAGAGCAGAGGTATTATCCTTTTTTGTAAAATAAAAGTCGGAGAGTGTGGGTGGTTTCTTTGAACCCCCAACAATGCTCACTTCTGTTGCCCCCCGCCTTTTTTTTTTTTTTTTTACTTGCCTCATAGAAAAAGACTTGTTAACTCAGGAGGCCAAAGTCCAGCAGGGCTTCAAAATGCTGTTTCTGGTTCTGATAAAAACGAGCTGCTCTAATATCCTTAATGTTGCTGTTGGCAGTCAGAAACAGATTCCATTATTGTCGATCAATGCAGCCGCCATGCAGGAGGAGGGGAAAAGGGAGGGGTGGGAGCTTCCTATTCACAGATTGATCAACCTGCCATTGCATGAAACAAATTCATTGTAAGAAAGGCTGGGATGCTGTTGTAATAGCTGAAGCAGGAAGGGACTGGTGAAGAGAGGAATGCAGGTTCTCCAGTTGTGAAGGGGGAGGGGGTTAAATTCCTTCTAAGCTTTGTTTTTTAGAAAAGAAACCTGTAAACAAAGCTGCTTCATTTGATTTTTTTTTTTTTAAGGCATGATTGTTGTATGCTGCACTTAACTGATTAGCTATTGTGCTGGCTGGGGATTTGAACTGCTTCATCACTGAGATCCATTTCTTTTTATTTGAATTGTCCATATCATATTATGCAAATCATCATTTTAAATTACTAACCATTTTCCCTCTTTTTCTTTCTTCCTGGTATTTTTGCTGGAGCTAAAACCTGGCACAAAGGGACAAGTAGTACTTATCTTCCTTACTGCTCATGCCCATGCCTGCTTTATTATCAAACTGGTTTGTCAGACACAGAATTAAGAGGGGCAGAGTCACGTTTTCTGTTTCATTTTGTCAGTGTATGATATAATTTAAGTACTGGACTCCCAAGACCATCAACTCTTCCCTACCCTTCCTTCTCTGCTTCGTTCAATCATTGTTTTCTGTATGGAAAAGTTTTCTGGCTGGAGAATGAGTCTGCTTTCTCCTGGTGATGGGGCTGAATGGCTGGATAGCAGCACAGAAGATGAGAAAAGCCTTCTGTCATTTCTTGGTACGGTAGGGTTTCTAATATATATATTTAAGAATTTACTGGAAAGACAACTACTTTTGCTGGGGTTTAATTTCTTCAGTCTGGAGTTGTAAAATAATAATAAATTAGGATAAGCTCTGGAATGAGATGAAGCTTTAATTAAAAAGTTTAGAATCAGTTAAAATAGTTCCAAAAATACTTGGACTAATGTTGAAGCAGAATCCAAGTGATAGACGTGTAGTCGAGAAATGATTGCTCCCAGCTGTTTCTTTCAGAGCTGTTAAGTTATTACTGTGCAATTCAAACAGCTGATCAGTGTGTTCGATCTGCTTCTACTGGTATCAGTCAGCATGCAGGTCAGCTTTACTTCTCAACTATGATATCTATATATCATATATAACTATGATATCTTAATATATCAAAAAAGACAGAAGAGTTGATTGTTGTTTTTTCCCTTTAAAAAAAATGTGTACATTATATGTTAAGATCAATTGCAGCTTGAAAATCAGGTCCTGTGCCTATCTAAATATCTTTTGTACTCCAAAAACTGAATTTAGAATGCAAAATCAAACAGTGATACTGCTTCTGAAGACTCAGAATCAAAGCCTTTCTTAAACAAATGTATAAGCAGAAAATTATTGATTTCAAGTTTTTCTTTGCTCAGTTCTTTCCATTGACCTTATTTATTGTCACAGCCTAAAAATTCCCTCTTTCTCATTGGTGTTTTATAGGCTTTGGGCACTTGTGGCTGGCTACCATTTCATATTCTTCCTTTGTTGTCACTCAATAAAGCTGCAAATATTTAGATTTCAAATTTTTATGATCTTTCCTCCTAAGTTTTCCACCCCTTTCCAATTTTTGTTCTTCTTTTTCAGAATTCCCTGGTATTTGACATTTTCTTAGTATTGAAGCATTTAGAAGTGTGTGCAGTAATATTGTGGGTAGTCTGAAACTCCAGAACTGTATAGAAAGGCCGAGTTTATTCCTAGGTCCATGCTGTGGTATCACTTCATACTATAGTGACATGGGGAATTGCATAATGTGGCTGTCACCAATACAGATGCATTTGGTAAGACTTTACTTCTCAGTTGAGTAGACAGTAGCTAATACAGATGCTGCATCTTTGTTCTAGCCCCTCCTTTTCCTTCCAGTGCACAGGCTGAGTTTCCAGGTTGTTTTCCTGCTTCACTGGTAGCAGCTGCCACTGGTTCCTCTGTTTAAAGGTGCCATCTTATTTTCAGGTCTCAGCCAAGCCACAGAACATATATAGAAAATACGTTGAGAGGAAAACAGAGAATTACCCCCCCAAAAAAGGAGGAAGAAAAGGACTGAAAATACCCTTCCTGTGCTTCTCTCTTCACCATACATGTAGCCTTCTCTAATAAGACCACATCAACCTGAGTTGGAGCAGGAATAGCTCTGAACTGGATGCTAGTGCTCTGCTTTAACAGCATGTCTCCTTCCTAACTTTTCCTCCACACCAGAAGACCATCAGGACAGCTCTTAAGTTCCACCCCACGAACAGCCAGAAAGGATCATAGGGGACCTGACTCAAATGTGCTGTCACAAAAAATGTGGGGGAGGGCAGGAGAGCACCCAGTTTCATTCTCTTTGCCTCCAATCTCTTATTACAATGGGTTGCCCATTCATCCACTAACTTTAACCTAGATATCATCTCTCATGTATTCTGGAAGTCTTCTAGGGTCCTTCTTAAGAATGTGCCACCTGCTTGGTCCCAGGGGTCCCGACATCTGTTTTCAGGTTTGATCAAGGGAGTGTCTTACTTCAGGCTTTCCTTCAAGTATCCACCTTCCCTTTGAAGCTCAAACCTAGTGTTTAAATGCCTTGACCTTACAGTTTCTTTCTCTTCCTCGTCATGGAAAAAATGGCTTTTCTAGTATTTGTAACCTTGTCTCAGAGAATTGGGTAGATCTCAGTCCTGGTTTGCAGGGTTTTTGTGTCTCATTTTCCACTGCTGAACATGCTGTATTTTTCTCCTGTAGGTCTCAGACTTGTGCCTTATCGGGAGACACAATTTCCCAACCCCTGCCACAATGCCAAAGCCAAATTGAAAGTTTTGTACCATCCCTAGATGCTTGCTGAATATTCAGAGCCAAAAGTCTGGTTTTGGAAAGGCTCTTCTGCAAATTTAGTGTCCCTGTTTGTTATACTCAGGGAGGAATGATGCTCTGGCCCACTTGACCAGAGGCATTAAAACTTAGTGAGTGCCTAGTTTTTTAGTAACAGGAAACTACTTTTTTACAACAGAGCTTTTAACAACCACGACTCTTGTATTTGAAAATATCTTGGGCATGTTTAATTAACTTAAATAACAGAGCCAAACACCTTTCGGATCTGATTTATAAGGGCAGAGTTGGAGAATTCTTGCACGTGGCTTGTGTTTACCCTTATGATAAAGGGTGGTTGGTGTGGTAACTGACCCCCACCTTGAACTTTTTCTTCCTCAGCATTCTGTTATGAGTTTATCATCACCTCTGCTCACAAGCCAAGGATTTGCACATTCTGCTTTGCACACCTGTTATATTTCCTGCCCTCTCCCTCTCGCCCTGGCTTCCTTGTCTATCTCATTTACCTATTATGTCTGATCTTTCAGATTGTAAACTCTTCAGGACAGGAATTGCCTTTTATAATGTTTGCACTGCACCTAATGCAATGCGTCTAATCTGGTTGTGGCCTTTAAGTGCTACTGCAATGCAAACATTTAATAATAATGGGATTGTCTTCTAAGTAAGTTAGAGAACTTTGATATTTACTAGTATTGTCTCTTAAGATTTCTCCGGGTAGTCACTTGCTAGTAAGCATTATCTTTGTGCCATTTAAAAATCCTCGTTAGTTATTTTGGGGAAGACCTTTCACTTTTTACTGAAATTTGGTATTTGGTTGGTGCGTGAATTCTGTAACAAACATCTTCTGAAATATCTTTTATTTTTGTTTTCTTTTCTCTTTATCCAGTGTATCCAGCTTTTGCACATTTCTTGTTCAAACTGCACCTTAATGGTTTTATAACTCCTTCCGTAACTTTCCTTTCCCATATTGCTTCGTATTTTTGTTACCTGATCTGTAAAGCCATCAATGCTAACTTTTCAGTTGAGGGATCACTGTAGCAAATTTAAATTTTCAAGCTACATACTGGAACTTGCATCTTTTAGGGTTTTAAGTCAGAACAGGTGCGGTGGGTTTTATGACATGGCACAAATCGCATTAGGTATGGTTGGTTTTTAATTTACACTTTTTACTAAAGGTCTTAATTAATACCCCTTTAAATAATGCCCTGTATCTCCAACTATCTGCCAGTGGGAGAATTGAAAGGGAGTATAACTGTTAAGTGAAGTTCTAATTTTTTCCACCAGTTTTTACGTATGGTTTAAAATTTTGTAAGAAACTTGTATTGTATACCAGAGGTTTTTTCAACCCTTTTTTAATGAGTGTACCCCCAGGGTGGGAGTTGTGGCAAGTAGCCAGACGGAGGCGGGTAACAAGCAACATCTGTACGGCCCTGCTCTTGTGAGGCAGCCGCCCTGTCCCTACCTGCACCCATGTACCCCCAGGGGTGCACGTAACCCCAGTTGACAACCCCTGTTGTATATTATGGGCACCTATACACATGCAGGGAGGCTGCTCCGGCGTGTTGTAATTACGGCACATCAGAGCAGATTTGATTAACCAAGTCTACTGGAGCATAGTCATTACCACACCAGCAGACTCCAGTGTCATGTGCATCAGCATCCCTGTGCTGAAAAATGGCAGTGGGGGCACTTTTTAACTAAAGCTCGTTAAATGAACTTAAGTTAAATTGCCCCTGCCACCATTTTTCAGCATGGGGATACTGATGCACGTGATGCTTCAGACTCCTTAATCTGAGCAGCTCTTGGAGCTGCTCTAATTAAAATGCCCTCCCCTCCCTCCACTCTTGGAGCACGTCTGTAAACACCCTCTGTGTTTAAAATTCCTGTTCATTGCAACTCATCTCTATCCTGAACCCCTTATTTGTGTGGTAAGATCTGCTTTCCTTATGCTTTTATTCCTTCCTTTAATGATCTTGTCTCTTTCTTCCCTTCTGTTCTCTTTCCCTTTGTGGTGTCCATTTTGTAGTTCTCATCAACAGAAGCAGGAGAAACCACAGTTAAGAACTGGCCAACTAGACCTCTTTATTGCCTGCTTTATGTGAATGGTCTGAGAGAGCAAAGGAGACAGCAAGTTAAAAAATAACCTGCCCTGTCTTATCTAAATTGCAAATGCATGATATTATTGACTGAATATGTTAGATTAATACTTCATAAATGCCCTCAGTATATTAAATTTTTATTTTGACTTATTGAAATGTATATTGATTTTTTTAAAAGTTTTAAGAATGAATTAGATTCTCCCTTTAATAGTAACAGTACAATGGTCTGTTCAAACAAAAGGTATTTGAATCATCAGACCAGTCAACTGATCCTATTGGTTGAACATTCATTAATGCCCATAAAGGCTATCCAGAAAACAAAGGAAAAACAAAAACCCTAACATATGAGTGAGCACATTAGAATGTACTCTACCAGACTCATGATTATGTTGTATTAAGCGATGCAACCAACAAAATCAAAATAATCGCTTAAAAACATTTTTGCTTATAATGTAGGACACTGACTGATTGCATCTGTGAATAGAAGTTCACACTTCTATTGTCTATCTCACAAGAAGGCAGTTGTCAGTATTGTTTTAAAAACTAAGAACTAGTCTGTGCCGCCCCTGTTGGCCATACAAGAAATTTTAAATTTAGTTATGAATGAGTACATGGTGACCCACTTAGCTAGTTGGTTTGCTTATAAATACTGCACATGCTAAAACCTATCAGCCATAGCAGATTATACAGTATACAGATCTGTCCTACACTGTGCAAGAGTGGGTTTGAGTATATTATTCTAAAGTAGTAAAAGGTTTTTTTCATAGGCAAAAGGCCTTGATAGTGAGGCTGCTGCTGCTGCTGTAATCTTTGTATTTTTAAGTTAAACTGTAAGATTCATACACCTCTTTCAGATTATTCCTCAATACCATTTTCTGCTGTGTTCCCTAAAAATCGAGGATTATTTGGGGATAACAACTTCCTTTTAAGTTTAGTTGGGGGCGGGGGGGGGGGTTAAGTTACCATTGAGGTTCCATCAAATTGCAGGATCTAAATTTATTAATGTAATCCCCGTCTACCCTTTTCTCCTTACAGTTTTCGCAATCATTTATTGTGCCTTGTTTCAAGTTAGATGGTAAATTCTTAGGGGCAGGGATTGTCGCTGAAGACATGAATGCAGAATCAAGTTGTCACGAAGTAAAAGGAGTAGTAGTTCTCAGCACAGCAGCTACTCTGATAATTGCCTGCACACTTGCTCATATCCCAGGGCAAAATAAAAGTTGACTCTCAATACCTTAGGCCTCAGTGAAAGAGGTGCCATGGAGGACATAGGCTGGCAGTTATTGTAGAGCAGCTGACAAGCCCTAAGACTCCACTCCTTTTACCTCATGGTAGTTTGTTCATGTCCCTGTCTGCTTAGTGTGTTTGTATAGCACTTGTTATAACAATTCCTGAATTC
The DNA here is from genome assembly GCF_052110815.1 of Crocodylus siamensis. Lineage (NCBI taxonomy): Eukaryota > Metazoa > Chordata > Crocodylia > Crocodylidae > Crocodylus > Crocodylus siamensis. The sequence continues at coordinate 49,525,165 of NC_143399.1, forward strand.
CAGTATGGGCTTCTGGGCATTATCACAATTTAAGCGTATTATAACTAATCTGTCTGCATAGGATATATTCCCGAAGTGGCATAACTGGCCAGCTAAATGTTAACTTCTTTGCCCTCTTTAATGATCGCTGCTAATGTTGAATGACATGGGAGGGGAGGCCCACCTTTTACTGACTCAAAAAAATAAAACATTGTTTTCCTCTAGCTCAAACATTGGTTCCCTAGGTAAAAAATGTTCCCTCATTTACGTTAGTGTCTAATTTCAGAATGGCATTCCCATTCAATTCATGTTCCAGCCTATGGTAATTAGCTGTTTCTCATGAAGAGTGTTAATTCAGCTAGCTAAAAGATGTGCAAACAATGTTATTTATATGTTTGCTGCCTTATTGTAGTAAGGGTATTTTATATATAGGCAGCTAACTTCTTGCTGGATATAATAACAGCTAGCAGTCAAGGAGTGTGGCGGCCTTTGGCCATTGTTTAAGAATGACAGCCTTCAAATTTTGAGAGCTAGGGAAAGTGGAGTGGAGGGGACCAATTTATCTCTTGTTATTAAGATTATTTTGCTGCTTAAGGGGCCCTAGTAATGGACTGTACTCCATCTGTACTAAACAGCATCCACACGCATCAGAAAGCAGTACCTGGCTCCAGAAATTAGCTACATAACATTTTCCTTTCAATTCCCGTATCCAAAAATGTATAATAAACTCTGTTTATGGGGCAACAGTTGAAAAGAAGGTGATGTAGTACTTCAAAATTGTATAGGCTTTTCTATAGTTAGGTAATAAAATTAAGAGATTGCTAGAAAAAGTAGACTTCAGATAAGATATTTGGATTTCTTAGGACCATAACTGATGCCTAAATTTTCTTAGCTCATGCAAGTTATGTCTTGGGAAAGCAATTATGAATGTTTTGAGAACTGGCTATGGATATTAAATGCATCTTTTTACAAATCCAAGTCTCTTGAAGGTCAGAGATGGATGTTCTAGTATAACACATGATGCCTACTTGCTACCACCATGTCTTTCCTTCCTAAACTACTGAAACCTAGTGTATGAGACCACTAAGCTCAGAATTATATTACAGCACAAAAATGTAGGAACTGTCATACTAGATCAGATTTTAAGACTGGGTACCAAACTATACCGTTAACAGTGCCAATATTTTATAGAAGGCTTAAAACACCTGTGGTTGTCATTGTTTTATTTGCCCTCTACATATCTGAAATATCTCCACATAATTTTTAAAAGGTGATCTTAAACTCTAAAGCACCTGCTTAATGACCTTTCCAGAATTTTCATTTGCAATAACAAATGGATTAACAGCTCTGGATTGTCATAGTAGCCCTATAAATGCTCTGTCCTTCTTCATGCCTAGGAGATTGCAAAAATTGTGAAATATGAATTTGCATTTCTAGCTAGGATAACTTTTACAATCTTTGCAATCTCTTTTGCCTGAAGATGCGTGCCTGTGCCCAGAAGCTTGCAAATAAAAACTTTTTTTTGCAAATACCTAGTTGGGCTAAAAAACGATATCGTCTCTGCCACGAGTTTTGATTCATTCTGTCTTTCTTCGAAGCTTGGTTGCATTTTTGGCTTCAGTATTTTCTTGTAAAAATTAATTCCTTCACTCCTTTTCCTAAGGTAAACAATCCCAGTCTTTTTTATCTTTCTTCCTGTGAAATTTTTGCAATGTGTCTAGTCATTCTTGTCACCCTTCTCTCAACTGTCTGCAGTTTTTGAGATGGGGTGCGTTGATATTGGACACCTTATTCCAACCAAAGTCGAACCTTGTTCGCTCCATCCTCATTTCCATCTCCCTGCAGAAAAGTCATTCGGAGTAGAATGCAAGAGCCCACAAAAGCAAGGTTTCAAATTACAAGACTGGAGCTGGTGATATGCTATACAGGAGACTTGGAAATTTGTGGATCATTGCTTTCTGAATGGAGAAGCTTGAAACAACATTGTTGTGGCCAAGAGACCGCTATCTGCCATGCCATTGCCCTCTGCTGGATTCTCTGAAAAAGAAAGCTCCCTTTCTGCCAACCTGGTCAAAATAATGAGCATCCTCTGTTAGAGTGGGAAGAGGACACTGATGTGTGCAGGGGGTGAAAAGAGACCTTCATATATTCCTATGCAGAACTGTCTTTGGAGGCATCTGCCATCTTTGAGTAATTGCCTCAGCTATTTTGTAGCTGCCTAATATTGCTTAACACAGATAAATGAGGCAATGAATTAAAAGTGCCCCAAGGGATGTTTACAGCGCTTTTTGTTGGTTTTTAAGATTGAAGGGGGTAAAATCCATTTATTTTTCAGAGGTTCAGAGAGCAGATGAAAAGGTTTCAGACTGTTATTTATTCACAGAGACAATGTGATTTGTCTATACTCTTGGCCCTGGAGAGTGAGCCATGCAGAGAAGGATTGTAATTTAATACTGAGACTATGAAAGGTGCATTGATTTTACAGCAGGTGAAAACAATGCAGTAGTAGTATGTAGCATGAGTCAGGGTAAGGAAGGCAACTGTCTAATTTTGGCCTAGTGGTGACAGTACACATTTTCCACCCAACTCAGCAGAAATACTGTTTTAAGGGCATTTGTACACATGCGTGCACTGCAGCGCCAGGCACTTTTTAAAGGCACTACAGTGCATCCATTTGTATAAATGGCAAAATGTGTGTCGGTGCTGAAAAAATGGTGGTGGTACGCTTTTGAACGAAAACGCATCAAAGGTGTTTTAGTTCAAAAGCACACTGTTGCCATTTTCTGTGCACTGATGCGCATTTCACCATTTATACAAATGCAGGTGCCATAGAGCTGGGCGCATCAGCTTGCGGGCTTTGCAGACTTGATTAATCGAGTCTGCTCTAACACGCTGGGTTTCTGGCACATTGGAGCAGACAGAGGTATGTGTATAAATCCCCTGTGGTAGCTTCACTTCCAGCCTTAGACCTGGAGTTAAGTAGCTGACCAAACTTATTATATTTAGGCCTTTACATTTTCATAGGCCAGGTACAGGCATTACATTTTCACCAGTACAAGTGATCAGAAACCAGTCTACAGAACAGAAGATAAGTTTGGCACAAAAAACGGGTCTATACCTGTAATAGAACAGGAGTTTGGTGCACAGACTGGTTTAAAAATGTCAGAACCAGGTCTAAGATGTGCCTCTTCCCTCCCCCCCAGTCAAAGGATGAATGTGGTTTTCTTCACTACCAATCTAAACTACACCATTTAAAGAGAACCACGTAACTTAAATCAATTCCACCTCAGGCTTTTTGAATGTCTGCATCTAGCCCTAAAGACAGACTAGCAGGTTATTAATATATGTTTGGGGTGGAGGGAGGGGTCTTGTTTCTAATTGTAGGACATTTTTCATCTCCTTTCCTTGTGTAGATCTGTCTGTCAGATAGATATGAAAGGAGATGAAAAATTTCTTACAGTTAGAAACAGGATCCCTCTTCTCCCTTCCCCCCCCCCAAGAAAATAATAATAATCTGCTATTCTGTCTTTAGGGCGATGGATAGATTGATTGAAGTGGAGCTTCTAGCTTCTGAGAATTGAAGTACTGCTCTGGAGTCTTATTTGCAGAGAACTTGCATTGGTGCTAGTTTGGGGAGAGGGGGAGAAGTGCCATGTATTTTATGTTGGCTTCTCTTTGTTTTAAATTCAAATTTCTCTCTATTTTGCTGTCCTGGGAAAGCACTGCCTTGTCAAAATGGTGGGGAATTCAGTCTTCTGTTTTCATTTATGACTCAGCAAAATCAACAGACTGTGTTAAATTACTTAGGATGCTTTGATGTGAAGTGATTTCCTGTGTATGTGAAGTGGAGAAAGCCAAACCTATTATATTACTGGATGCTGTTCGATTTAAAGCAAAGGTGCTGATTTTGATCCTCTCTTCCAAATATGTTGATCATTTCCATCTCCTTTCATTCGATTGCCAACAAAAATGTGATTATTTAAATCATATGTAATGTGGCTGCCTTAGTAAGCACTTGTATTAGGACCAGTCCTGTGCTGTGCGATGCAAGGTTTTCTCTAAAGATAAAACTAGCAAGCTCAGCAAAGAATTTCAGGAGAGTGGGACTGACCACTGTATAATCCTTGGTCTAGCACTGGCCCTTCTCCAAGCATTTTGTTCTCTAAAGGTACTCTGTCAGACAGTCATCATCCAATACAGAAACCAGGAAACAGGCGGTGCCTCTTAGGTTGTAAAGGGAAGTGCCCAATGCTAATGATCAGCCTATGGAGAAATCTCAGTGAAAGCTAAGGGTCTTTCTGTTGCAAGCATTGAGAGATTGATTTACTTATGCTGTGTGAGCAGAGCTCTTTGCATCATCCTTATGTTTCTGGACTAAGTGCTGCGCACTATTTGCAAGGGTTAGCCGATAATCTGTTAGACTTTCTACAAACCTCCTTTTGGAAGCTGTTGTCCATAAGAGTCCTTTAACCATGGATGGTTAAAGGTAATTTGGGAGACTGAATATTTTTGAAAGAAAAGTAGTGCAAGGTATCAGTACTCTTGCTGCAGAATCCTGCTTTCTTAACCTCTGTCATCATGGTAAATTTTGCTTTTCTCCTTCAAGACTCCATGGGTGAGACATACTGTAATACGGGTAAAATCAGAATCCAATATGCAGAGGCATTACAGGTAACATTCTCCTTGAAGAAAGCTTTTTTTTGTGGGGTATGTTAGTTTTTGTAGAAAACCTTCTCTTGGCATCAGCTGGCTGTAAATTGCAGTAAACCTTTGTTGTCATTGTGAATCAGGATACATCATGAAATTTTCTGTAACCGAGGGAAGCCGGCAGTTGGGCGTCTGTTAATAGCCTGAAAGTAACTAATGAGGATGTGCAGTCGGAGCGATTGATTGAATAGCTGCAGTCCTGTGTGTTTCTTTCTCGCTTGTGCGCTCGCTCTCTCTTGCTGGCTCCCTCTCTCTCTTTCTGTGTCTCTGCAAGCTGTAGAGAGGGAGGGGGAAAAGAGAGAGAACCAGCTATCTCTTAAGTGGAAGTAGCACGGATCCCAAGGGCCAGGAGGCCAGAAATGGAAGTTTTAAGCTGCATCTCTCTCTTGAAAGGAGAACAGCAAGAGTCAAAATGTCAGTCTCCGGAGTCACAGTTCACTCCTTTTCTTTAAGATCCAGAAGATAACAGTGGACTTTTTATTAGGATGTGATTTTTCTTATCCCTGTTGAGAATGTTTTATAAAGCTGGATTCCTGTAAGTCTAGTATTTGAACTGGAGATGGGCAGCAGTTGTGATAAAGGTATACATATATATGTATGTATAGTGTGTGTGTGTGTGTGTGTGTGTGTGTGTGTGAGAGAGAGAGAGAGAGATTTGTTTTTTATATTGTGCATATGATGTAAATCAGTAGAACTGGATATAAGTGCGTCTTTTATAAAAATCTGAGCTTGTCAGATCTGCCTACACAGGTTTAAGATGCCAAAGTCATATCTTTGTGAGGTCATATTTCCAGAACAAGGAGAAACTGACCTATTTTTATACCTGCAGAGGTATATATGTCATTTTATCCAGGCAGCTATAAGTCTTCTGATGGTCTTTCAATTTGAGATAGCAGTGGGATCACATTATCTGCATGAGACCGAACTTTGACCCTTGTCAAATCATGTTCAGTACAGGATAAAATCATGATCTCTGTGTCCTCAATTTTATTTTGCAGTATTAATTGCTATACTGCTGATGGTTTAAAAAATAATTTAAAGTTCTCACAGCTGTAGGTAGCACATTTTAATTGGATATTAAATACATGTGGGAAATGAGCTTTACCAGTGTTTTAATCTTAACAGGTTATTTGCTGTAAAACCAAGTCAGATTCCTAACTCTGACCTTGTCATTTATAATGTCTTTGTAATTTCATAAGTAAATAAACTATTGATAAATATAAAAAGAACAAATTCAGCTTTTTGATAATGCACCTGAAAGTTTGTAAAAGCTTCTCTTCAGAATGGGATATAACCTGGTCACTTTTCTTTCAGTTTCCTTACCTACCTTTTTTTTGTTTTGTTTTCTTTTGTAGAAGTCCCAGCAGAGAGATCTCCTCGCAGACGGAGCATCTCGGGGACCAGTACATCTGAGAAAACCAATTCCATGGATGCTTCGAACACCTCTCCTTTCAAAGTGCCAGTAAGTGTGCCTCCTGTACAAAGGAGGATTTTTTTCCTATTGGATTACAGTACTGGATTTAGAAGAGCCAGCATATCTAGTACTCAGTTTATTGATTCAGGTTTATAACTTAATAGTTTCAGTTGAACAAAAGTATGCACATAAGCCACCATAAATCATGAGAACATTTTTCGGAACCTCATACTTGCCTACTCTCCACAGATTGATCCAAAGTCTGTAATGTCATAGGCTTTAAAACCAAATGAAGAGGTGATCATCACCAGCCTAATTTCAGCATGTCCAAGATACCTGTGAAGTCGCTGTGCAGACTTTGTGCTGGCTATCTATCTAATTTCGTATCCAAAAAGACCTTTATTTTGGGTGAGATCACTGATGATACACTGCTTTTTATTTTATGAGTGGAATATTGTAGGAGGTTGCAATAGCTAACAGTTTATTTTCAAGTTAGTGAGCATGATCTCTGCAGGTGCAAATTGGTTTTAATTATACAGTTTGTACAAGGAGCTCAGCTGGTGGTTAGTGTGAATTAAACTTTTCTAGTAAGAAGTCTCGGTATCCCTGCCAGCATCTCTTGATTTCAGTTGGTATATCCAGACCAACAGCCTTAGGGCTTTCCTTTTATTATTAGTCTGGAAGGAGGAGGACTTTGTCACAACACAAGTGCAGGCAAAATGAAGTGCCTTTTAATACTTTATCTACTGAGCTAGAGATGCTTTAAAGAGGGAAGGTCTAGTTTTATTATTGTACAGGTTTTTATATTCCTCTCTGGTATGCGAGGGCTCCTTAAAGGCTTGAAAATTAAAAGAATTGTCGTTATAGTTTTTGGCTCTTCTGTGGTGAGTGAACACTGATTTGTCTTCCTGGGCTTTTTATGGAAACCAATGTGATTCCATTTTTAATTGTTTGCCTTTTTCTACCTAAATCACTGAAAGCCTCAATTAATTATCTCAATTCTAGGAAGAATATTTTTTAGCTAACTTAAGATGCATAACTTTTTATGTACATGTTTTCTCATGAGGCTCTGCAAAATGGTGTTCATCTTCTAGTTAATGGATAAATGAGTGGTGGATTCTTTGATTTTTGTAATGAATCTTGTTAATAGGGAAGATCAGATTTTCTTGAAGTTACTCTGATTTCTCTGTTTGAGCCAAACCTTAAACTCAGGACTCACTGGAATTTTAAAAAGGAAAAAAAACTCCAGTTATCTCAAAAATTGTTCTTCCTAACCTCTTTTAAATTCACCAGTCTGGTAGATATAAAGATCGTTCTGTTTGATATAAATATCATTCTGTTTGAGTATCTGCACTCAGCTCTTCAGTTTTTATGCAAGTCTTATAAAGAGATCGGAAGTAAACTTCTGCATCTATTGAGGGACCGTGAAAATGCATCTTCCCCAGTTTAAAGACATTCTGACATAGATAAACATTCATATAGATTGTTTTTTCCTCTTAATGTGCTATATTCTAAATGGGACTTGCAAAAATCTTTAGTCTAATCGCAGAATGTACCTGCAATAATTTTACATGATATGTAAGGCTGTGGATTTTATAATGAACTTTGTGGGCAGTTCCTATAGGCAGCATGAGGGCTTCTGGATTCTAAGAATTTAAGGAAGTTTTAGTCGCTTATATTCAGCCTGACTATATCTATAAGACCTAGTTAGCCTGTGTGTGTGTGTAAATAAATGTGGTGCTCCACATTTACAGCTTATCTATCAGTCACAAACTATATTTAACATAACTGTGCACAAAATCAATAACAACCTAGTTTTGTTTGGCATTTCTTCATCTTTCCCCTTGCTTTTTTTCCCCCTTCAAATGTTTCTTTCGTTTCCTTGTATTTTTCCTGTATTTTGGCAAGCTTTTAACAATCTATCATACTCACTTCCTTTCACACTTCTCTTCAAAGGTACTTTGCTAATTCTTTGTGTACTGTCTCAATTTCATTCTTCCTTACAGTTTAAATTGGATGTTAAGACTTCTAAGGCAAAGGGGACATAAGAGGCTGCCTGTGCCCTCTGCTCTTGGTCATATGCCTACAAAAGAGTAAACGCTGTTTGTGCACTTGTGCAGCTGGTATTGTGCTTTTCTGTCTGCCTGGCCACCTGTGTACCTGCAGGCCTGATGTGCCCTCCTGATTCTTATATAAAGGACAAGCCTACTGGCTTTTCTAGTTTGCTCTGAATGCTCTATCTTGCATGCTGTGGTTAAAGTTGAAGAGTAGAGCAGATGAGATGAGACTTCCCTGTGCACAAATGCTGGGCAATGCAGTCCTCTAAACTTGTTACTGCAAGGTTTTGATGGCAAAAGTTAAAGCACTTATGAGTAAGAGATGGACCCACACCTAAAATACTGATGGCAAATATCCCACAAATTCTGTGGGTTCAGTCCAGCTCTGCTTATGAGTAGGAAGAAGCAAAAGAAAACTTTTATCTTGATCCATATTAAACTTTTTCTGGATTGAGGAGATGAGATTGTACCAGAATAAAGCCCCAAAACCAGTGCCATGAGAATGGCTAGGAAAGAAAGGTGTGCCTGAAATAGCTTTAAAAATGTTTGTGAGGTTTTCTTTAGCTCAACTGGTGTCTGTTAGTAGGCAGAAAGAAAATGGAAGTGGAATAGTACACCTGTTTTTTTTGTCATTGATATTTGCTCTGACAAGTTAAAGTGGCAGAAAATCAGTCAACACGCAGTTCTGTTTCAGGTTTTTTTTTCTTGACTTGATTTTTAAGTATGACATCCCTTCCCTCTTTACCGTCTGGGGATGCAAATGTGCCATAAGACAAGGGACAGCTTAACCTTCTTCATATACCGATTAAAAAAATGCTGAGATTTTGAAAACAAGATGCATTTACAGCTTTCTATGCTTCTGTTCTCACACAAGAGCTGTTGAAAAACCTTCTTTTCAACAGAACGTTGATTCCAGTATGTTCTATGCAGCTTTTTCTCTAAGCTACAAATAGTGGAACTTGCACAGAAAAAGGCATCCATTTTTTTGGGGGGGGGGGAGGTTGTTTGTTTGTTTGTTTGTTTGTTTGTTTATTGTTAATAGGCCTTTGTCCAGTCCTTGGAATTCTGATTTACAACTGCGTAACACACGATAAGTGAATATTCTTTTCAGGAGTTCTTGAAATAGTTTCTTTAATGAACACTGGAAATGGGAGTCTTTTATAAAGGTAAGTTATATCAAGTTATAAAGTTTAGGAAATTTGCTTTCCTGTCTCTGACACTTACAATGCAGGAAAAGTATACTCACATGTTTAAATTCACTGTTGAATGACCAGTATAACTGCATTAACAACACATGCGCATTCATGCACGCACATCCTTTTTATTGGTCTAGCCATCTTCTTGACCAACATGCAGAATTTGGTCATTCCCTTTATCTTCCATGGAAGGGAATCAAGCAGATTCTGCTGGTACTGATTCTGTGCAAAGGAGCGGGGGGAGAAAAGCAGTTTCTGAGACCATCAATGCTTGGCCCTTTTTTAACCCCATTCTCCCAGCTATATTGGTATCCAGCAACTTTGGTTTCCACTAAGACTCAGTGATACCCCTCACTTCACAATTGCCAGTCATGTTGGGGGAAAAAGAGGATGCCTACAAGAGACAGTAGGAAGGAACAAACATGAAAACAGATTTTTTTAAAAACTTTTAAATAGTAAATGCTGGCGCTGAGAAAATAGGCTGATGGAACTGGCTAGGACTAGGTCTGGTGATGGGTGGGTAGGTGCATTACCAGCTTTCTCCTCCCACACAAACAATGTGTTCTGCATCTCAAATGTAATGTGCCATTTTCCCTGCTGTTCCATTATTGATCTCTGGTGCCCCTGTGACAGTCCACAGTAATCAGATCCTTGCTGTTCCATTTCAGTTTGGGACTAGGTTCAAATAAGAGACTACTAAAATTATCAGGCCTCCGAAATGGTAGAACGGAAGCAGGTAGGAACCCAGACCACAAGTCACTGCCTCTGCTCTGGTGGGCAGTTCTGTTGGTTGTTTGAAGATCCTCACAGACAAGTGACTTGTCAACATGAATGAGAATAATAAAAAAGATAGAAGAAAGAAACACAGTTTATACATCAAATATAAAAATGACATAGGAAGGCTTGTCTAAAGGTTTTGAAATAGCTGAAATTATCTGTATGGGAACCAGTGTGACTAGTTAGGGCTTGGCTTCCTTGGTTTGCCTTGAGTTCAGAGTATAATTAAATATACAGGAATACAGTCTGCCTCTTTGCTCTTTAAGAGTCATGCTAAATGGAACAAAAGACAATGCAGCCAGCCTAAGTGAAGGTCAAAGCCTGATGAGATCTTGCTGCTGCCCAGACTCATATCTTATGCAGTCAACAAGACTGTTGGTTCTCTGTGGAGCTCTGCTCCATTACAAACACATTGGCTGGATGGAACAAGTCTAATCTTTTCTGGCCAAATGACCCTGGGGTCTGCGACTTGCACATTTTTAATTCTACAGTAGTGTCAATGCAGGATTTTGAATTGGTGAGCTAATATTAGTGCATCAAGGCAGCAAATTGTGTTTGTGCACCAGTATTCTTTATGAAAAATGATGTGACTACTTAAAACTTTTCTCTTACTCTAAGAGGTTACTATTCTCATTATTCTTGTTTCTTAACTCATGCTTATAAAATTTATTTAAATTTTTTTTTCTAAATATGGCTTAGGGCTCTCTCCTCCTTTATTCCAGGGATTTTATGCAATAACAAGGACTTGAGTTGTTACCTACTTCCAGTAGGCTCATGGAATTTTTGCCTTTCCTTTTATTCTCAGGTGCTGAGAAAAAGAACTAAAGTGGACTCACAGGAACTAAAGCTATTTATCCCCCTGCAAAAACCAAATGTGTTTTTGACAGCTATTTCCCTAGTGCTTGGTCCAATAACAATGCTTCCATTACCGTGAGAGGTGTCACAGTGTAATGGACCTACAGAAAAGGAAACTTTTACTTTTTAAATAAAGCAAAGTTAGGCTAAGTTTATATTATTTCACCAGTATTAATTTATGTCCCCTCAGGTCACCCAATAAAGTCCCCTTAGATTTCTTCATACTCTTCAAATATGTATTGTTACAGGCAGTTATTATGCCCCTATCTATAAATCATGGTCCAGACAAGTTATGCACTATTTAATTAATAACCTCAAGAAATCAATCTTGCCAGCCTCTTCCATTTTTTTCTCTTCTCCTTTGAATTATTTCCAATTGACTGACATATTTTTGGTATTAAGGTGCCCAGAAATGCGTGTGTATTATCTACTTCTCACTTCCCCAGATATTTTAATGTTATTTCTCCATCCTAGCTGGCACTCACTGCACCTCTTTAATATAATCTCAAAATGTAATTAATGTGCTGTTTAACTTTTCTTTTGGATCATTAACAAAGATGTTAAACAAAACCTATCTTGTCACCAGATCCTTCAGCACTCTTGGGACAGCTCCTCTCAATTTGATACCTTGTTATTTATCATAATGAACCTTTTTATCTGGTCCTACGGTTAATTTCAGACCATGATATTAAGTTTAATCAATCTCATTTGAATTTTTTTTTTTTTTTTTTACATAAGACTATAAAGATGGATTATCAAATGCTTTGCTGCAGTGTAAGGCCACATTCTGTCTGGCACTTCACAGGTGCACAAAATGTGTTCCTCCTCTCCAGCATAAGGAGAAAGACAGAATGTAGCTATTTTGCATTCCTTTAGCACAGGCTTTGGGACATGTCTGTGCGCTGTGTCACCCAAGGAGGATGTGTCCAAATGGAGACACTCCAGTAACTGTGAATCATAATTTTGGCAATAAAAGTGTTGCATCCAGTGCAGTCTCCTTCATTTAAAAATTCAGTTTTAACCCTCCCCTTGCAAAAAACCAAAGTAATCGGGTATCTTGTGACTTTCTCTTGGTGAAACTATTCTGTACATCACCCATAGTTTTGTTGCTCTCCTTACGATTATGTTTATATCATTATATTAATATTCATTCCTTAACTTGGGATTAAAGTTTGTCACCGGATATTAGTTTCTATGGTTCCTGCCCTCCCTCTCCTCGCTGCTCCTGTCAGCCAACAGGATGCTTAAGCATGTAAGCAGAGCCATTGAAATCAATAAGCCTTTTCTGTCTTAAGTTGTACACATATTGAAGTGCTTTGATACACTGAGGTCTGAAAAAAAACAATATTATTCCTCCTCCATCCTGTTCTCCATAGCTTTCTGGCACTTGCTTGCCTCTCCATGAATTTTCACAAATGATTCCTAGTGGTTTGGTAACCTAATTCCTTTAGACCCCTGGAGTGCATATCATGCAGACCTCATGTTGTATATTCCTGTACTAGCTTTTTAATAATGATTAAATTGGCAAGGTCCTCATTATGCCTAATTTCCCATCTTTCTCTACTTTTCTTGTTAAACAACATTTTCCCCATAGTTGTTTACTTCGTTTTTTAAATTCATTAATTCACCTAGTTTTTTCTAAGGGCTTTTTCCATGGAATTTTTATAGACATTCTTCTACTCTCTCACTCCTTTGGCCAGCATGATATATTTTGCTTTTTTTGCTTCCCATATATTTCTTCACAAACCTGGGCTGTAGGAACATAGGACTAGAAGGGACCTCCTGATTCAAGTTTTGTCTCCTGCTGTCACAGGCACTGTGTTATGTAATCACTTTCATAAACTGATCAAACTCATTCTTAAAATCAGTTTATGGGATGTTCTTGCCCCCTGCTATACCTACTAGAAAATTGTTCTGTAACTTCATTCCTATGATGGTTAGAAACCTTACAGTTTTCATTATGGTCAGTTTTTACCTATTTAATCTTGTACCAGAGTTGTCCTTTAGCTTATTTAGTTAGGTTTGCTCCATGGTGTTACTGTTTACCTCTCCTGTTATATTGATAGACTGCAATAATATCCCTTCACAGTCTTCATTTTGCTAGGCTTGATAATCCACATTCTTCTAGTCCCTTAATGAAAAGGTTCTTGACTCTCCCTCCCCTTTTCTGCATCTGTTCCAGTTCTAACCAGAAGAGCACACAGTATTGCAGATGAGTCTCACCATGGCTTTTTTCAGTAGTACTAACACTTCCTTATCTCTGCTGGAAGTACCTCGCCTGATGCATCCTAAGGAACATATTTGCATTTTTGTGGCTGTAACTCAGCTCGTGGTCTTGCTGTGATCAACTAGTAAACTTGGGTCCTTCTCCACTTCTCCTTTAGTTTTACAGCTGAAGGGTCTCATTGTATTGCAGAAGTGTTTGTGGTTTGTGTCCAAGTGCATGACACTGCATTTTTTAATACTGAATTTCAAGCCATTTCTAATTACTCAAGTCCTCAAAGCCATCCAGGTTTTCCTATATGAAATCTTGATCTTCCTCCTGTATTGACAGTGCTTCTCAACATGGTCTTATCAGAAGATTTAATCAGCACATTCCTTTTTGTACCAAGACCATTAATGAAAATATTAAATAATGTCAGTCCCAAAACTGATCCTCGAGGAACACACCAGCTCCAATTCTGTGTGCCAAATCCAGGGCCATGCACCAGGTCTGGCCACAAACTGACCTTACATGCTAGACTGATTCAGCTAACAGAACCATATCATTTGCTGAAGGACTCCTCGTATGTCCAGAAACGTGGCAGTGAGAGAGCAACAGCAGTATTAATTGCCAGGGCTCACAAAGCTGCAGCAATTAACACTGCCTCACTCCCCTGCCACAAAATTTCCAGACTTGTGGGGATCTATATTTTTCACATATAATGCAAGCCCCAATTTCCCCCAGCTGGCTTGTGGGAAACGGGGTGGGAGGGAAGGTGCATGTTTTATGTTTGGAAAATATGGTAGTTTCCTGTATAGTACCATATCAAAATTGTATTGGTTTCCACGTAGAGGAGGCTGCCTGCGTTTCTTTAGCCTGGGGGAAAAAATACTGAGTTTAACAAAGAGTGCTATCAGGTTAGCCTGGGAGGATTTCCCTTTGGTAAACCTATACTGCATTATATCTCATTTTCCCTATACCCCCATGTTTTTATCCTTTCCCTGAAAATCTGTTGTAAACACTTGCACACTACTGAGGTCAAACCTCCAGCTGTTCAAATCACCTTTTTCCCTCCCTTCTTAAATATGAGCATCTGGTTTTCTCTAGCCAGATGGTACCACCCTGATTTAAGAGTGTTGTTAAAAATAATCCTAAACATGCAAGTTAGGTGCTAGTTGTTTCAGAATTCGGGGCTAGAAAAGTTACCAGCTCCCTCCTACTTCGGTGCATTTAGCTCCTGGGTTTTTTTCCCTTCCCCATCTTTGTTGTGGTAATGTGTAGTTGCATAGCTTTTTTCTCATCATCTGTCTTACCATTGGCCTTGTTCCTGGCATTATGCATACAAACATTTCAGTTGTTTCTTACTGATCACCCCCTGTATCTTACCTAAATAACTGCATTTTATACCTGCCATTTTCTTTGCTACTAGCTCTTTTCTTTTCCTTGCTATCCATCCTACTACTAACTGCTATTTTTTGCCATAACTGTGTCCTCATTTGCCTACTCTTCCTTTTGCTCTTTTCTTTTCCTTGTTATCCCTCCTCCTGCTCACTGCTATTTTTTGTCATAACTGTATCCTCATTTGCCTGCTCTTCCTTCTTCTCCTGTATGCTCAAACCAGATATGGAGAATCTCTCGGGTTTCTCCCAGTCTTTCTTCCTTCACTTTTCAATTTAAAGTTGCTCTTATCAATTATGCTAGCCTCAGTCTGAGAGAGCTGTTTTCCCAGATACTCAAGCAGAGTCCATCCTTTAAAAAGAATCTTACTGTCAATGAATGCATCCTAGTGGCTGAACTCCCCAAAACCTCCTGTACAAGGCTCATCCTTGAACTATCTGTTGTTATCTTGTCTTACCTTCCCCCATGGTTTTGGAGTGATTACAAGAATTCCACTGAAAACACCTGACCCTGCACTCCTTTGAGCATCTTCCCCAGCCTAGCCTAGATATCCTTGATCCATTCCAAGAGGAATCTTGCAGTCCCATTTGTTCCCTTAAATTATTATTTCCTTGCTTGCTTTAGGATCCTTTTAAATGTCACTGTTGCACTCCTGGAAGAGGATACCATGTACCCCTATGAGACAGTACATCTTTTTGTTTTTTTGAATCTGCTCTGATAATCTGTCTCCTTTCATCTTGAGGCAAGCTTTCCTCTTTCTTGTTCCATCATCGTCTGTCTCTGCCTGTTCCCTTTTCTTTATTCTCTAGTACAACAAGCCTATTCCTTGATACTGCTTCCAGTCTCTTCATCTGTCTTGTCTTCATGGTTCAGGGGTTCTAAGGTGTGCCCTCTAGGTGTCTCTTTCTTCAGAAAATGCCTGCAAATTGTCAGCATCATAGCCAGCTTCATCTCTCCTCTCATTCATCATGTGCTAAAAACTGTGTCTGAACTCGGTCAACTGCATCTCCTGTTCCCAGATCTTCTCTTTCTTGAGCTCTGTGAGGAGGCGATGCATGAATATGTATTTTCTGTGAGGAGCATATTCTAGCTTCAGCATCCAGTCATCTTTAATCATGCTATTCTTTGGGTCTTCTCCATTGCTGAGCAGTTGCCATCATTGTCCTCCTTGTTGCAAAAACACAGAAATAAAAGGAAAGCCCTCCCCCAACTTGAACTCTCTTGCAAACTCCCTGGTTTGCTGATCCTCAGGGGTTCCTGAAAGCTTAGCTTTTCATGCCTTTTGCCTGAGTCTGCCCAACCCTGTAAGTAATTAGGCCCAAGAGAGATCAGCCTCTCAGCCTGTGAGTAGCAAAGTTTGTTACATTCACAAGCTAGGGACAGACATTCAGAAAGCCTGAATTGATTCAATCTTTGCAGGTTAGTTTAACCTGGCTAGACTGAGCCAGTTTGTAACCAGACAGGCATTCTCTCTGGACTGAGGAAATTCAGGTACATGCCTGCAGTGGCTCACGCTAGAAGCCAGCGGGTGCTAGAGCTGCCCTCCCTTCCCTTGTATAGTGCTGAGCTGAGGGTGGGGTGTGGCCAGGTCCCAGCAGCACATTCTGATTATGGAGGTTGGCCAGCACCATCCCAGGCTTTTGCCTGCTTGCTGCTCAAGGGGCGGGAGTGTTGGCAGCCCCCAGGCCCCTGCTAGCACTGTGAGGTAAGGGGGTGGAGAGGGGTTCAGTGCATGCATCTGTTGATGATGTGGAGCTTTTCAATCTCCCTTCCTGCTTCTTTATACTGTCTGCAGCAAACCAAGCAAGCAAACAAACGGGGCTGGTAACAGTCTTTATCACTTAATCAGCAAAACAATAGCCCCTCTCCATTAATTCAAACTCTTCTTAAACAGCTCACTGGCTGACCTGTTGATTAGCTCCAAACAGCCCTAAGTGGTTACTGTTCTCTCTGCCTGTCCCAATGAAATTGGAAATGCACAAATGTCTGCATTAGCTAGCCTACCACATGCCTAGGATCCATGGGGCTGGGGTCCCTACTGTGGGAGATGGGGAAGGAGGGAAGGAGAGGGGAATTTCCTGCTTGAGCAGTGAGGTGGGGTAGGGCAGGGGGAAGCCAGGCAAACTCTGCTGTGCCTGCAAGTCTCTGCCAGAGCTCCAGCCAGGGAGCAGAGGAGAGAGGCCAGCCCTGCTGTGGAGCAGAGAGCCCCACCCAGCCCAGAGAGCATGCCAGGATGCCGGGGGTTTATCTGGTTTATCTTAAACAAGCAAGGGGTCTGGGATGACATTGCATAAATCAGTTTGAGCCAAATCATTTAAGTCTGTTACTACATTCAGCCAGGTTTAGCTCAACCTGGTTTCAGCCATTTTCAAACTGGTTTATGTGCACTGAACATCTGTTCAGTTATAGGTTTAAACAAGTTTCTGATCACTTCAACTGGTTTGTGTGTAATGTCTGTCCCTAGCCCCAATAGCTACACACCACAAGCTGCAGCCAAACAAGCCTCCATCCAACTGATACATGTTCACTGACCCAGTGAACATTGTCTTTTCCTTAGCTGGTTCAGGTCCTATACCCAGTAACCAAATACCCTGTTCCCTACCTTCCATTGGCTGTTACAGTAGATTTGTGACCCTCTTAGTTTTTTGCTTAATACCTTACATGTTCTCTAGTTCCTCTTCAAATATTTTTTCTTCTTCACCTCTTTGAGCAAACTATGCTGAAGCTACAGTGGCTGTCACTTGGATTTCAGTTTTGTAATGCAGTTGTGAACTGCTGAATTTTGTTTGCAGTAGTGCTGCATTTTCCAGTCTTTCTCTACACACATTTTAATACATCCTTTTGCGCCATGTTGAGCAGTCCCTTAATACTACATTAAAAATGTAAAAATTCTTAAATGTGTACTTCTGTGTTCTTTGGACCTCTTCCTTTCTACACTTAATTACATTGTTGCTCACAAAAATATGGGAATTGACATATCAAAGGAAATGACTTGTTCATCTTGGTCTGCATCTTTCCTGTGATACTGACCAGTGCCAGGTACTTCAGTGGAAGGTTTAAAATAATGCATCTGGTCAACTGTACAGAGCTGTTACACTGGATGAAAATTCCTTCCTGACCTTAGCTGGCAGTCAGCTTGTATCCTGAAGCATGATGATTCTTCTCTCCCCTGTTATTTTTAAACCTGACTAATGCAGCTGCATATGTTGTTCTTATATAAATGTGTAATCCTTTTTTAATCTTACTGAAACATTTGTTTCTGTAATCTCTTGTGGCAAAGAATTCTATAGACTGAGTATGGATAGCATGAAAAAGAAGATGCCTCCTGTTGCATATTTTAAATTTGCTGCCTGTCATGTTAAGTTACTCCTTGATTTTTGTGGAATGCAACACGGTGAATGGGGAGCCCAATTAACTTTTATTGCTTTATTTTTCTTTACCTTGGATCCTTTGTTTGCTATCTAAAACAATCTTAGTCTTCAAATCTATGTATGTTTGTAAATCCTGCTCCTTTTTGCTTCTAATCAGGTTTGTTCTACTCCTCTGGACTCTATTCTCTTACTGAGATGAGATGACCAGAAAGCATTTGGTATTTGGTGTGAAACTAGAGTTTAATTTTTATTTAATACTACTTTATCTTAATTGTGTTTTATTTTTTCCCAATACATAGCAGATCTGTTTTTAGTGCTGTTCATTGAGATGGCCTCTTCATAGAGGTTCTAAGTGACTTCTAGTGCCATTTTTATCAGTTTCTATCTTATTTGTAATCTCTCATAACACACACTATTTTTGATCAGCATGCCAGCATATATCTAGTGAGCTTCCTGTACTTCTTTTTTCTCATCAGATCAGTATTCCTAGAACCTTCCAGATTGCCTCATAATTATCTATGTTTCAGTACAATAAAAATTTGGTTGTTACTTTAATCTGTCCACTTGGCTGTTGATTTATATTTATTAATGTGTTCTGCGAAGAAAGATGACCCTCCTTCTTTTAAGTACTCATCCCTAGAGTTCATTTCCTCCTCCCCTGACTCCTCTTCTTCCTCTTCCCCCCCCCAGCTTCCTTCCACATTTGACATCTTCAGTGTTTTGACTTCCTGTTTCTCTACTAGAGTTCGAGCACATGGCAGTAGGGTGATCACGCATCCCGAATTCAGTGGGACAGCCCTAAAATGGGAACATCAAGTGGCAGTCTGAGGCTGAATGACTTTAGAACATCATTTGTCCTGGATTCCCAGGATCCTGTGCTGGAATCTTGGTTTTCTGTTCACTGTGGAAAAACATGAGAAACAGCTGTTTTCCCCTTGCAGTCTGGCAGTGTTCCAGCCTGCAAGGGGATGCTTGGAACAGGGGAGAGCCTGAGGCAGGGTGCCATGTTTGTGTGTGTGCACATGCACATGGCTGGGGATACAGCCAGGCAGTGTGGAGAGCAGCTCCCTGCAGGTAAGTCTATGGCGGAGGGAGATTGAAGCCCCCACAGTGAGGGGGGGAGTGGGGTAGGGTTGGCAGTTGGGGTTAGGGGTGCTGCCCAGCTAAGGTAGTGCATAGGGCCCAAGGCTGGGATGGGACTACATGGCTGTGGGACTTGGTTGTGGAGTGGGACAGAGGTGGCTCCCCACTGCTGCATGCACTCCCAGGCAAGGGGCATGGAAGAGCAGGGACCCCTCCAGGCTTGGGCATAGGGTCAGGGCAGATGTGGGCTGCCTGCTGCGAGCTCAGGGTTCCACACTCTACTGCCCTTTCCCAGGGACCTCCATAGCCCAGCAGGCAGGACCCACCATACAAAGGCAAAGAGACTTGGTGGTGGTGCTGCTGGGAGTCCTGTGCGGGCTGCGCCACCACCAGCCCTGCTGCTGTCGGGTGGATGGGGTGCCTCACCATGGTGGCGTGGAACTCCCAGGAGGAGGGCAGCAGGGTGGGGAGCCCCAAGCTTGCAGCAGGCCCACATCCATCCCCACCCCCTAAGGCCTTGGCTCAGCTCTGCTCTGGCTGTGCCCCTGGTGGGGATGAGGCTTGTGTCCCACCTTTTCATTTTTAAAAGGTGGTCACCCTACATAGCAGGATTTTTCACCTTGGTTACCAAGTTTTCTCAGTAACCACTTACGATAAATTTGTGAAAACCTGTAAGATTATATAAAAAGGAAAGTTCTCTTACCATTCTGCACTAGCTAGAAGACACTGTCCCATGCAACTTGAGGGCCATTGGAATAATTTTTTCCATCCATCATCCCTTACCCTAAGACAGGAAGAATCAAAAAGCCTCTTTTAAAGTTTCCTACACTGTACTGTTGCTTATATCATGAGCAGCAATGGAATGTTACTATTATATGTTGCTAAAATATAAAATCCTAAATGCACGTGGCATTTTGCAGTTGCTTTAATGATGATGTCCCTGCGCCAAGGAGATTTATATAATTTAGGTTTCAGTG
The DNA here is from genome assembly GCF_052110815.1 of Crocodylus siamensis. NCBI lineage: Eukaryota > Metazoa > Chordata > Crocodylia > Crocodylidae > Crocodylus > Crocodylus siamensis. The sequence goes on from NC_143399.1 coordinate 49,545,182, forward strand.
TTGCTAGAAAAACACCAAGCAACCCTATTGCATATCTATGCTGAGAACTCCAGTCACTGACTTGTTTTTTCTTGACCCGTGCTGATATTGTCGAGTTTTATTGGCCCTTGTTAGGATGTTACTGAATTCACCATTGATTATGAAAATGGCAGTTTGTTACCTGTTTTCTCTGGAGAGAAGAATACATATATGTATAAAGTGGTTATGTATTTTTGTTCACAAGATGTTGTTTGTGAAGTTATTTGGGAATTCATATGCTGTTTTCCAGGTGATTGTCTCTTACTACTGGGATACAGGAGAAAACGTCTTTTCTCCTAACAGAGGAGTTGACTACAAATGTGGAATAGTACAAGTTTAGAACTGCCTTTCTCTATGCCTTTTCCTCTCCCCCTTGGTTAATTCCTGGCTTCTTCCTTTTCTTGCTGAAAAGTGCATTTGCAAGGTCTGACTTGATTCATCGCTTACTTGGTGGCAATCTCATTCAGACAGAAAATAGTGAGTCTGTTTAATCTATTTCTCTAACTTAAAAATAAGGTGAAGATGATTCTTAATTGACTTTGAACTATTTGTATTATTGGATTTTCATGTCCCTTGCATTTCACTCATCCTTTGACCAAGGCACTGTACCAAAAAAAAAAAAGACAAAAGTGAGATTCTGCTGATGTGGTTTTGAGGGGGGAGAAAGTTGGCTTAAATTAAATTTTGCCATTTTCCCATTAGGTGTGGAGTGTTAAAGCGGTCTAAGTAGACTGATTAGAGCACAGCTCTTGTAGTTATTCTCTTGCTGTTTGACTCTTCACAACACCTGCATTTGCACAGTACTGTTCATCTTCAAAGTGCACGGCAACTTGTTACCAGTAATGCTCACAAGCACCTTAATGTGTTGTTAATATAGTCTCAACTCTAATTTTAAGTTTGCATAATAACCTAGGGTGTCTAAGACGTATTGAGAAGTTTCTGTTATGTTTAAACTGTGTGGGTTTTTTGTTTGTTTTTGAAACCTGACCCTGTGGTGTTTTAGTCTCATGCAAAGCATGACAAGTAATGGATGTTTAATTGGCAAGGCTGATATGAGAAATATATGACTAGCATAATGAAAAATAAAGTCAGAATTTTAGTTTTGCTGCTAATAATCTAAGACATTGCTAGTAACAATGTTCAGGATTTTCTTTCACAGAAGACTGATTAAAATAATCTTTTAATTATGGTATCAGAGGACATTGTTCAGGTGGCATTAAAAGTTGTATGCTTTTCCCAAGTTGAACAGTATTTGGTGCATGTATAAGCTTGTTTTTCCTTCAGAATTTCTGTTGGCATGTAAATATCAAAAAGCTCACCTTGGTTTTTATGGAATGCGAGTGAATTATTTGTGCTGCTCTCAGTGTGTTTATCCCTAATCACTGGGCCTATATTATCCCCCAGTTAGGTATAGGAAGCAGGTAAGCTGTAACCAAGTTAATGTGTCTGGGAGAAGTTTAAAAAAAAAAGTAAGTTTGCTTTTTATTTTAGCAGATTTTATCTGCTTAGCCAGAAATCTGTTACATGGCTAAGTACAGACAGTCAAAAAGCCCAAGGCAGAATCAATTCAGCCTATAGCTTTTTCTAAACTGAGTCGATTGAACGGATAAGAGCTGAACTGATGTTCAGTTTTCAGTTGGAAAAGGCAGAAAGGCCTACGCTGACCCAGACCAGAAGGCCAGAAATGGGGTGCTAGAGCGGGCTTCCCAGCCTGCCCCTACAAGGGGAAAGATCTCCCCTCCTAGTGCTGGCCCCCCAAGCCAGGTGTCTGGCCACAGGAAAAGCCTCACACCTCCCTAGGCCGTCCTGAGATTCCCCCAGCCTAGGTTTGCCCAGCTTCAGGGGGACGAGCGAAGGCAATTCCTCCCCTGCAGGGGAGTGGAGGAAAGGAGTCCCCACTCCGAGTTGTCAAGCCTAGTGTCTGCCCACATGGGGGGACCCCTGCATTGAGGAACCCCTGAGCCCTGGTCTACCCAGCTGCAGGGGGAGGTGATTTCCCCCTGACCTGGGCCAGCCCAAGTCACTTATCTGCAGGAGGGAGGGGGGAACAAAGCCCCCATCCCTGTCTTGGCCCTCCAAGGTGGGGTCTTCCCAGCCTACTTACCCCCTACCCAACTCTGCCACCCAGCACAGGCTGCTCAGTGTGTCCCACCAGAGCCTGGCACCAGCAACAAGCAGCAAGATGTACTGGGCAGCCCAGAGAGCTTGCACCAGCTGGTGGGGCCTGATCCTGCCCTCTACAGAGCACTCCTGTCCCTGATGCCTAGCGCAAGCTCTGCAGGCTGCCTTGTACATCTTGCTGGCTGCTGCTTGTACCAGGCAGCAGGGATGGAAGTGCTCTGTAGAGGGTAAAATCATGCCCCGCCGCTTGCCACAAGCCCCCCAGGCAGCCTGGTCATGCCTCCAGAGCCCAGCAACAGCAGCAGCTGGCAAGATGTGCTGGGCAGAACCTGATTCTTCTTTCTATGGAGCCAGCCTGGCTGAGCAGGGAAAGCACCCTAAGGTCTACCTCTCCTCCCCACACCCCCAGCTGGGAAGACCCCAGCTTGGGGGGCCAAGATAAAGATGGGGGGCTTCATTTCCCCCTTCCCTCTGCACATCAGTGACTTGTTCCAGCCCACCTTCATGTAGGGGGATGAGGGGGAAATCATCCTCCACAGATGGGCAGACCAGATGCTGGGCTTAGGGGCCACTCAGGACGGGGGGACTCCTTTTCCCCTGCCCCTAGGGGGTCAGTGACTCAAGCTGACCTCTCCTGGGGGGCAGAGGCAATGCTTACAGAATTACATATTACGGCTTGGGACTGGGGCTGGGGGCCATATCCCTCCACTGCTCCCTGCCTCCCCCCACGGGACTGACAGGTACAGGGAGGACCCAGCTGGGGAGCAGAGGCATTGCTGCCTCGGCTCCATGACAGCTGTGGAGTGGAACTGGCCTCAGCTCATCCAGAGCAGACAGCACAGGCAAGGCTAGCCTGCCTGCAGGGGAACCCCAATGCTTTCTAGGATGCTGGGGGGCTGGGACATAACTTGAGTCAGGAGGGGATCTGGGACAGGAGTTCTATTGACTGGTTTAACTTAAATCAGTTAAGTCTGATAATACATCCAGCCAGGGTCATCTTAAACCGAGTATGGCCATTTTGAAACCAAATTATGTGCACTGAACTTCTGCTCTGTTACAGGTTTAAAGTGGTTTCTGATCACTTATACTGTTTTATGTATAACTTCTGTCCCTAGTGCATATGTTCAGCTTTTGAATGCTGTTAGAGACAGTTGATGTTTTGTACCGAAGGATACAATTTGCACAGTAAAAAGAAAAGTCCGTTGTTCCTTAAAATGTAAAATGCAACAGGAAAAATTATTAGAATAAACATTAGGACAAGTGAACATTCAAGGTCCATCACTAGTAGGGATGCATGTTCACCCACTTAAAAAGTTTTGTGGGCCCCATCCTGATTCTTGCCTAATTTGTTGTTAAGAGAACTGACCTGTTCAGTTTCATGGCATCTGCACTTCACTGAGAAGTGTTGGCAAAAAGCCAAGGTCCACCAAAGCTAAATCCCAGTAGCTGGTCGTATTATCTTTCATGTGGGGAGGTCAAACTAAATGAAAGTGCCTTTGAAAATGCCTTAAATTTTTTAGTTGAATTCTAACACTGGCCCCAAGAGAAGCCCAAGAGCATCTATTGATTCTACATTTTTCAAAGGTACTTTGTCAAAACCTGAACCAAAAGTCCAGGGACCTGGATAAAGTTTAAGTGACTTACACAGTTACAAATATCACTTCTCTTTTGACAACTTCCACCTTCTCCTATTTGACTATATGTGCACACACGTTTATAATGTGGGTTCACAGCCTTTTTTATGGTTTTGGGGATAGGGCAGCTTTTGTGTGTTAGTTCAGCATTGGAGCACTCAGGTGGCTGTTTGCCCCTCATTTACCAACTTGGTAGGGTGCTGTTTTTGAAAGGTCATTGTCATCACCCCGCTATCCTGGAGGGAAGGCAGTCAGCTTCAAGCAAAGTATAAGCAGTTAAAGGGAACAGACTTATACCAATGCAGTTACCACCTTATTGTTAATAAAAATTCCCCAGGATCATCTCAAGAGTCATGCAAGGGCCTCTGCAGGGACTTCTTAAGCATAAACATTAGAAACAAGTTTTAGCTGCTAATAACTGGGGAAAGGAGTCAATGTGTCCTTACAGTAGGAAGATTCTGTAGTCAGTTTTGGAACAGATGAGAGATTTTAATATGTGCAGCCCACTTACACAGTCATCAGAGTTTGAATACGGCTGAGGGGGTTGACTGTCTTCCTGTCCTCACTGAAGAGTTAGTGAGTAGGTGGCTGGTGAGACGTAGGAGCTTTCTTTAGGTTTTAGCAGTGTGTGAACCACTCAGCCTCAGAAACACTTATACACATCTGAAAATTCATCATGGTCCTTGTCATCCTCCATGTTAAGAAGAGTTAAGAAAAGGAGGGAAAAGAATAACCAGGTTGAGTTAGAAACTGGAGTGAGAGGAGGAGGAGGTGAGAGTGCTGTAAGAGAAATTAGGTGAGGAAAAAAGAGATTTCTAAATATATAAGGGATGAGAAGGGTAAAAATAGAGGCAGATGTATTTGTTTTCTAGCTAAACAAACTCCCTCCCTCACTCACCCTCTCAGAGTAAGGTAATAGTCCTTCCTTTGGATATTATACATTAGGCGCACTTTCTTGTTCAAAATTCAGAAGGTATGTTAGATGGCTCAGACTGGAGGCCTGAAAATACGCTGTTCTTCTGATGCAGTGATCTAATGTTTATGGCTTCATAAACTGAGCTAACCAGGTGTGTTACTCCAGCTGAGTCAGCCAAAGACCGTAAAACATTTGCTTTGGCAGTGTTCTGTTGAGAGCGTATAGAAGACCCTGTTCCTTTCAGATTTGCTGACTCTGGAAGGCATTTATCTCTGCGCTGGAAAAATCAGCTCTGGCAATGTCTGTGAAAGATGGCTTCACTTCTTCCCTCATTCAGCTCAAGAACGGTGCCTCGCCAGTGTGGGCTGCAGAGTAAAGCATGGTTGATATCTGATAGAATAAGGTGTTGGGTACAGTTAGGTATTAACTGTGCTTTACTAGAACTAATGTAGAAATATGTTCATCCAGACCAGAGTAATAAAAAAACAAACAAAACCATATTCATTGTAAGTGAGGGCGGGGCTGCGTTTGAAATTTTTGTAAGTTAAGTTTCATTGACTTTGTGTTGAAATAGTCTACTAAGTCTGGCACATTCCTTTTACCACACTGTTTTTCTGCCAACAAAAACAGTTTCACTTAAGGGTGTTTGATACACCTCATAACTGCTGTAGAAGAATGGGATGACATTTCTCTGTATGACTTCCATCAAGGAGAACAGATTGTTCAAGCAATAAAATGTTGCTTAATCCAATTGGATTAGGGACTTCTACATTTCCTTTGACTGTACCCAGCAAGAGAAAGAGAGTAGTTTTTAAGCCTCCCCCCTGCCCACATACATGCATATTACATTTAAAGCATGATTAACCAGGTAGTCATGTCTTTAAATTGTGACCCAGCCACACGCTCAACCAATGAATGGCATGATAAAACCAGCAATATGTTACAAAGTCATTCCCCAGAAAATGCATAATAACTTTGTAGCTTGTTCTAATCATGCCATTTAATTGAATATGTGGCCAAGTGCTCCCTTGTGGTTGAAAGCCCCATCAACTGAGGGGCTCCCAGCCAGAGGGGTGCACCATCTGGTGCCAGCCCCACAGCTGACAAGGCTTGCAATGGTGGCAGTGTTGTCAGCTGTGGGACCTGCCAGGGAGAATGCTGCCTCCCCTGCGAGCCGCCTCAACTGTAGGCTTCACAGTAGGGGCAAGTGTCTTCAGCTGGCAGCGGAGGCTGTGGGAAGGACACCGGCACCACCGCAAGACTCACAGCTGTGGCAGCGTTCCCCTCAGGCCACTCACAAAATCTTTTCTCAGAGCCTTATCCTTGGAATATATACACATGCATTGCAGGAGGTGTGACTGTGGGATTGCGCATTATCGCTAGTGCAGGGGAGCCTGGGATCACAATCCTGATGGCTTGGCTCCCATGGTGAGAATACTGCTACGCTATGAGTGTCGTGAGGTGCAGGGCTCATAGCAAGGGCAGGGTGGGGGAATGCTGCTGCTACTACTGCAAGCCCCACACCTCCTGGAGGCTCTCAGCGGGGGCAGAGTCCTTCCCACCGTGAGCCCCGCAGCCCCCAGTGAAAGTCCTCCAGCTGACGATGCTTGCAGCAGAGGCAGCAATCCTGGTGCTACCCCTGTTGCGAGCACCGCAGCACATGTGGGCTGAGAGGCTCACAGTAGGGCAGCAAGGAAAACCCTGCCAAGCTTGCCCCATCAGCTGCAGGGCTTGTTGGCACAGGGGCCAGTGCAGGGGGAGCCTGAGATAGTGATCCCAGGTTCCCCCTCCATCAGTGATAGGGCATGATCCCACAATTGCACCTCCTGCCATACATGTGGAAAGGGGGCCTAAATGTTTGCAGTTTGGCATTGTGGGGCTTAAAGAACTAAGGAGATGTAAGATTAGATAAGCAAGCATTTAGCACAGTGGTCTCCAACCTTTTTAAGTAGCAGATCACCTTTGGCGTTTAAAAGCAATGCAATATGTACCGTGCTCTGCTGCCACCCTTCCCACCCCCCACCCAGTAGGTAGGTCTGTGGGGAGGGAAGGGGTGGGGCAGATGGAGGCAAAGGGAGAAAAAATTATTAGAGGGAGTGCTTCCCCAGCAGGTAAGTCCCACCCAGCCAAGGCCCCACTCAACTTACCCCTGCTCCTATCTCTGCAGCGCTGTCCTTCACCGTAGGTGCCTCAATCTAGCCCCTGTTCCTTCCCTCCCCCATGGACTGGCCTGCTGGGCATGGGGCACATGTATGCATGCCTGCAGGCACTCAACCTGCCCCCCCCCCCCAGCCTTGGATCTACTCCAAGAGGCTTTGAGATCTACCGCAAAAGGCTCCAAGATCTACTAGTGGATCGAGCTCCATTGGTTGGTGACCACTGATTTAGCAGTTTCTAGAAAACTGTGGGTAGGTGCAGCTCTCCCCATGCTCTCATAAAGAAGTTCTAATGCGATTATCTTGTAATGACTTCTGTTATGCAGTAGAAACTTTGAAATGTCAGGTCACTTGTCTTGGTACTAGAACTCCTATTGCCATATAACTTTTGTTTTACCATAATTACATTCTGATAGGTTTATTATGTTACTAAAGAGACATTTTTGATTTAGAGAAAGAGATTGATGATGCTGTGAGATTCAGCTAGATCTCAACCCCAACCTTAATCCAGGGTAATGTTTGGACTCATTAGTGCTTTAGATTTTGGTCCCAAATGATGAGAATTTTATGACACTGTTTGTTCTTGTAAAATTTTAGCTGTATATAATCTGGCAAGTGCTATCTGAATGCAAGTGTAGTAGAATTTCATAAATTGGTAAATTTTCCCCTGCTGGTTTTGAAAGGTGGCCAAAAAAATATTAAAAGCCTTGGGGCAGCTCTGTGAAGAGGAGTTGAGACTAATTCAAGGAATCCTTAGTGACAGTCTTACGCAGTAATGAGACTTTAATGAAATTCGCCTGTAACATGAATGACATTAAATTACCATTTAAATCTGTTGCATAGCAAAGATGTTGTTAAATGTATTCTGCATTTTATGTATAAAGTCCTCCTATAGAAAATTCCATGATCACTGACTATGATAGTCACCACTTTGTTTAGGTTCAGTGACAGCCTTAAAGATTTAGTCGTAGCGTGCATAAGAATGGCAGTTTTACTTCCTATGCCTTGTCGTTTTAGGGCTTCTTTAGTAAACGTCTGAAAGGCTCCATCAAGAGGACAAAGAGCCAGTCAAAGCTGGACAGGAATACAAGCTTCCGTCTTCCATCTCTCCGTAATGCTGACGACAGGTACAATTCTATATACCTTCCTAAAAACAGACCTTGATTTCAACTCTGTGCTTGCAATAGAGCTTGAAAAAGTGTGCTAGTCATTTATAAGCACATGCACAAACTGAGTGGAATGAGGGGCTCCAAGAATCTCTCTCTTTTTTTTTTTTTTTTTTTTTAAGGTACATGTTTCTGCCCTTTTAATTGTTAAATTATTAAATGGTGTTTGTCATTCATAAGTGTATTGATCTTCTAGAACATTGTTTCACTACAAGCCTTAGAGGAGTTGACAAAAGATTTGGCATAAACATCTTAAGTAAAATATCTTCTTGTTCTTTAACACCTCTCTTTGTGGATCACCAAACAAGTTAAAAGCATTAAGTTCCATAAAACCTTAGAGAAAATTGTTCTGATGTATGCAAACGCTGGCCTCCATGCACTGGTGCAGTGTAGTTACATAAATGGTTGCACCCGTTTATTGATATTTTCATACCACTGCAACCCCTTGATGCTTCTACGTGCACAGTGTATCAAGGAAAAGTTGTACCAATGTGCTCAAATCAATGTAATTACTAGTGTAAAATGTCAACACACACACCAGTGCATTTATAGTAGGTGTTTGAGCTAGTGTCAATGAGTGATGTAGACTTAGTGGTGTGAAGTTCTCTAATGGAAATGCAGTGTCTGTTTTTCAGAAAACTGGAGGACATAGGGTCACCATTCCCCAAATTAGGTAGTGTGATTATATGTATACCATAACTTCCTTCAGGAATATGTTTGATTTTTGCTGGTAACTTGTTTACCAGGTTCAGATCTGTTTTTTCTGACACTTTGATCAAGTGTCTTTATCATCTTAATTAGAACCCAAAAGCATGTTATTCCATAAGGGCGTGTCCACAGGAGCGTGCACAGACATCTTGCCCCACCTCAAACCCCTTTGAGGTGGGGCAACAGGCCCATGCGGGAACAAAAAAATGTTCCCCACGCTGCCAACTTGCGGCACAGGGAGAAAATTAGACCCCTAGATATCCAGGGGTCTAAAAAAAGTGAAGTATAAAAAAGCGGGGCAGGGCACAGTTCCTGACTATGCCTTGAGGCAACCAGAGGCTGGGTCCTCCAAAGAGACACTCTGGCTGCCAAAGTGTCTCTATGATTGCCCCTTGCCCTAATGTTGAAACATGCCGTTGGCCAGGCCATGTGTTTCAGCACCAGGGCCCCAGTGCTGGTGAGTAAGGGGTCAGGGGGCTGGAGGAGGGGGGAAGGGACTGTGGGGGGGACCCCTAACAGCCCGGTCCCTCCCGCCGCCAGCCCCCCCCCAAGGCCCCTGACTCTTGCTGGGGCTGACCCTGCCAGCCCATCCCCCCAAGCCCTCCCCATCCCTGCCCCCCCACTGCATACTATAAAAACAAAAAAACCCAGCACTTACCGTAGGCAGTTGAAGCTGCCATCTGCTGACTGGGACCCCCGCCCACACAGTGTGGGGCAGGGTGACAGCCACAGCGACCCCAGCCCGGGCCCTCCTGCCCTTGTGCTATCCTGTGCTGCCTGGGGGGCTCTGCTAGGAGGTCCCGGACTCCCCCCTCCGCTTCTAAGGTAAGCAGAGGCTTTTTTTTTTTCCTTTTTTTTTTGTTCTTTTTTGGGTTTGTTTTTTTTTAAGTGATGGTGCCTGGGGTTGTGGCGGTAGCCTTGGGGCCCTGGGGGTGCAAGTTGGGGAGTGGGGCTGGGTGGTGAAGCCATTGGGGGGGTCTGGGGAAGTGGGGGGGTGAGGCTGGGTGGAGCAGCCATTGGGGCTGCAGCAGTTGGTGGGGGATGGGGCCAGGTGGGGCAGCAATCGGGGCTGGGATGGGGCATGTGGGCCTTGCAGGGGGAGTGGCCCCTGTTGGGGAGGCATGGGCCTTGCAGGGAGAGTGGCCTCTGTTGGGGGGGCGTACCCCTTGGGAGTGCTGAACCCCCTGTTGGGGGGGCGAAGCCCTTGTGTGGGGGACCAACCCCTTGTCTGGGGGCCATCGCCCTGTGGGAGGGCAGCAAAATATATATTCATGAATTCATGAAACCTGTATTTAGAGTTCACTTTATTATTATGATAAGAGACTTGCTTTAACACTGTAGATATATCAATAAAACATTGTCCAGCTGATTGCTGTCTCTGTCTCGCTCTCTCTCTCTCTCTTTCTTTATAGTGGTCTTTTGTTTTACTTGTGGAGGAACATGGATTTGGGGGTATTTTAGAGAGTGATTTGGGGATTTTTTTTATCAGGGATTTTTCAGTTTTTCAATAGGGAACACCAGAATTCCTGCTAGGGAGGCCAGTGGCAGGCCCCTGCTTGCTCAGAGCTGGCACCTTGGACCCATCTGGCTGTGGCTGACCTCCTGGTCAAATGGGGCCAGGAGGACATGCTTTGACAGTTCAAAGCAGGCCATCACACCTGAAACATCTTCTGGGCAATAGCTGCCCAGATGGCTGGGCAGGGGGCACAAATGGTGGTAGTGCTGCACAAAGGCCAATCCTGCAACCACAGTCCACTGGCAGCTGGTCCAGAGGGTCAGATGCCTCTACTGGCTGTGCAGTCTCCATCCGGGTCTGGCAGATGCGCATCAGGTCACAGCCAGGCAGCAGCCCCCACTGCCAGACTGCTGCAGTGGGTAGAGGGTGCAGGGAACTCTCAGGGCTGCTGCAGCAGTCCAGCTGGCACAACGGGAGTGTTCCCAGGTACCAATTGCCTGGGCCCCAGAAGCTCCTGAGAGGTAGTAGCCCTGAGCTACTTCCCAGGGTGGCATTTTATACTGCTGGGGTCAGGACAGGGCAGCTTTTTATACTGCTGGGGACAGCACAGGTGCTAGTCTCGGGCTGTAGCTCCCCCTCATTGAAGATCCAGGAGGAGCCAGACAGGGTTATTTTGCCCTAAGTGGCATAATTTGCTCCAAAATAAAGTGCATGTCCGAGCACATGCGCTGAGGTGAAAAGCCCCAACTCAAATTTGCACTGCTTCAATTTGAGCTGCTGCAAGCACACGTGCTTGCCTGTGTGGATGTGCCCTAAGAGTCTAGTGGAAGCTGGCATGAGTGGAGTTGGAAGGAGTGGGAAATAGGCTGACCTATGGTTAGGGTTGACAGGCTCCTTTAACTTTACAGCATTGTACGTTTAGTGCATTTTCTCCCTCTCTGCTGAGCTGAATTCATTATTTGCGTCTGTCATGCTGTGCTGCTTCAATCAATAGCACTAGTTTCTCTGTCTAAAAAGCAGCATGGAGATAGCAAGGCTTCAAGTGTTAGAAGCCTTGTTAACTTTTTGAGTTATGGAGAAGCTGCTCACAGGATGCAACTAACAAAGTGGATGATGTTCCACCTTTAATCATGGCAGTGTCACCCATGCTGCTGTGACTAAAGGTCTGTCATAAACCTGCCTTGTAACTTGGCTATAAAAATTGACTCCATAGGTTTAATGCATGTTAAAGAAGATCACCACTTGGCAACACCTGTGGTGTGTGATGTTTTTTCACAGACTATAAACAAAAGTTATGCAGTGTAAAATCTCTTTCCCAGGACCAGTGTAAAGCACTTTAGTCTTCCTTGGACTTCACCTAGTTTCTGCATAGAAAGCTGTCCAGGTACATGCAGACCAATAACATCTTCTCTTTCAAAATAAGAGAAACATTATCTTTTGGGGGAGAATGAGCTATGCAGTTGCACTCCATACCAATGACTTTACTTTAAAACCCGATGTTCTCCTTTGATAAAATGGCACAGAGATTTTTAGCATGCAGATGTGAGTAATCTGACCTAAATGACACCTGAGCCATGATTTGCAAACTGTGTTTCAGACCCTGATGGGATTTGACACACCAGTAGTCTATTTTGTCAATGTGCCATCAGTCCTCAGACTCCATGGGATGGATTTAAAAATCAGGTCCCGGTGGGCAAATGGACTGAGGAGCTCCAATGGTAGGGCGGGGCTTGGAAGAGGGTCATTGGAGAGGCAGGTGTATAACATAGGGTGCATACAGATGTTACGCTTAGAAGTTTGGGAGGTTAGATCTGGCAGTAAATGGCTGGCCCAATCTAATTTAGTTCAGCTGAGAAGAGCACTAAGCTAGACCAGGGATGGATTAAACCAATCTAACTGAACATCTGTACACATTGGGAGTGCAGCCCCAGGGCTGGGAAACTGAGCCTCTTGCCTCAGCCCTGGGACTGTGTTTTCTCTATCCCCTCCATTGGGCTGTTTTTAGCCCCCACTCCAACACCCAAACTGAATTCCTCTCCCCCTTGTGGTTCTGCTAGCCCCCCCAATCCCACCAACCTGTCTGCAATCCCTCTAGCCCCCAACCCTAACAACCCACTACAGACCTGCTAGCTCCTTGATCTCACCCACCCCTCACCTTCTCCATGGTCCTGCTAGCTGCCCCCTTCCAGTAATTTTAATCACTGAGTTAGATCGGTTGGGCATTTTTACTTACTTTAACCTTGCAGACTTTCAAGCATATTATCTGTATGAACCCACACTTGCTGCAAAGGGAAGCTGGCTACTGCTTTCTCTGTTACTCTCAGGCCTCTTACAAAAACCTTTCCTCTCAGAGCTTTGTCCTTGAAACATATACATATATCCCTATACTGCCCTACAGTCTGTACTTCCCATCCACATCTTTACCTTCTTCCCCAGTGCCCTGCCCCAAACATTACCACCTTGTACCAGTTAGAAGGGGCTTCTGATTAAGCTTCTGCCATTTGAAAACTAAGTTTCTGTCTAGCTGCCATTGGCTTGATTTGCAAAGTTTTATATATGCTAAGATAGTAGCCTTTTTTCTCGATAGTGATTAACATTTGATACTTCACCTGCCCTTGGTCTGGCTCCAGAGCCTAATATGGACATTGGATTTTTAATGTATTTGCCCAGAAATTCATGCTGCCCCAAAGGGAGCCATCACGTGCTAGTGTAATTTAAATGATGAGAACTAAATTAGATATAAAGGCTGATGTTGAAGCAGAGGGTCCCAAGAGAACAGCCAAGATTCATTTGAAGACCATAAAATTCACCCTGGTCCCTTTTATTGCTATCAAGATAATTCTTTGTGCAGGAAAGTGATGCTCTTCTGTTCAAAAAGTGTAGCCAGCTTCTTTTGATATCCCAGATTGTCTGCTAGCGTGTTTATAAATTGCCATACTACAGAATTATGAGGGTGAAGAGCATGGCTCAATTCTCTTTGGAAAGAAATTGATGGGAGTTTCCAGCAACAGTACTCAACCTTCTAGGCACCTTTTGTTGAAGAGACAGAGTGTTTAATGGAGTTTTGTTTGCATTAGTGGTCTCATCAGGTAATGCACCAATCGAATACAGCAGCTTTGAAAGTCTCTAATTTTATGTATTACTTTTCTAATGGTAGTTTATAAATAAAACCACAAAGGAAACTAAAACCCACTGTAAAATGAAACTTACCAATGATATTTTCCTACATTTTGCTGTTCTTGAAGCATGATTCACTGCACGCAGTTGGCCTGGGTGGCAGGAAAAGACACTGAGAATTCATATGGGAGTACAGTAGTGAAGATGGGGAGAACTTAACAGAGGGGAGAGATATGGGGAAGGCTTAAAAACATTCAGTGTTATTTAAAACTAACATGGTTTGTTTTGTTCAAGAGGACAAATGAGATGCAACCATTAAAACTGGCTTGTGAATAAACGAAGGTGAAACATAACATTTTGCTTTAGTGTGAATGCATTGAATTCAGATGAGTAAATTAGCATTCTCCCCATCCTCCTCCTGCCCTCCCTGCCCTCGTATTACTGTTGTTTTATTGCTAGCAACAAGTTTCCAAGTTTATTCCCCAGTGAGCCATACCTGCCCAAGTCTGAGCAGACACTGCCAAATGATGTCATGCTGCTATGCAAGTTTCCAGAGCTAGCTTGGCAGGTGACAATTAACTTTACCTGCTTCATAAAACTGCAAGATTTTTTTTTACAATAATAATGTAAAGTGTTTTTATATGAATGAAAAATGGTCACATCAAGGATGGGAGAGGGGGTTGAGCTGGTTTAATTTTTCTATTGCTTTCAAGTTTTCCCGTAATTCAGAAATAGAAGTGTGGCTTACTGATAAATATCTAGGAAGCTCCAATGGGGTTGGATATCCTGATGTGCTTCAGGGTTTGGAATGCTGGCAACTCGTACCTCATTCAGGATGTAGACAGGTAGTAACCTTGTACCACACATCATTTTAGGGTAGAGAGTAGGTCTAGGAACATTATAGAGACAGGAGTGTGAAAGTAGGATGTACCATGTAGATGCAGTCAGAACTGTTGCTGCAGAAGAGGGAAAATGCCCCTTCAAATTGAAATTGGATTGAAAATCTGATTTTAGTACAAGTGGCTGAGATACCAAGAGACCCCTTCACAACTATTTAAAAGGACCAGCTGTCCCAAATTTTAGGACAGTCCTGAATTTGTCTTGTGCACTAACTCCTTGAACCTAGACTTCTGAAAAACTAGAACCATATCACCATCAAGAAGTGTCCTGCTGCATCTACTAAGAGGACTCATGATGCTGCTTGGCTGTACATGGATGTGGTGGTACTGTTTCTGGTTTGAAAGGTAGATGAAGGTGACCCTCTAAGCAGGAAACACTAAAGCTACGCTCATGCTGCTCTGTACCCAGCCTAATTGGTTTTGCTTCTCAGCAGAACTAATTTATACAGACATAGCATCATGTGAATGCAGCTAGACTAATTAATTAGCTCTGCTAAGTGGTAGAGCTAATTAGCCCAGGTATAGTATTATTGGAATGTAGCTATGCTGCTTCTGGCTAGGGATGCAACCACAGGCTATCTCTGGTGTGAAGGAAGCAGTACAGTCATATTCATGCAATGTTGTACTTAGGCTAATTAGCTCAGCCTCTTAGCTGAGCTACTGCAATTGTAGTATGTCAACTACACTAATCAGAACTAAAGTGATATAAACTACTTCCGGGTTCTGGGGATTTGTGGAGTGTCCAGGAAGTGAGCCCTGCATCTTCTCTTTTCCTCCCTTGCCCTTTCCTACCTCCTGAACCCAAATAGTTGTCCACTTTAGAATTGGAGAGAGAGTGTCCCAGTGTGATCCATCTTTTGGGCACCCAGTCTGGGGTCTGCACCTTTCATTACATTGCTAATTTGCCTCACATCTGCTGTTCCAAATTTTGGCTATCTCCTGAGCAGGGACTGCTGTGCCTGCAAAAATGTGTTCTGATCTGTGATGTCCACAGAGTGTTTACTTGGGACTTCCAGGCTCCATTCTCATCTGTGATTGAAGCCAAGTTTGAATGAAGTTCTCCAGATATATGTGGCTAGGATGGTATCCCTTTGGGATGACAGTATCTCTCATCACAAGTATGCCTGGCATAGTTTTACTGGCATCAGCTTTCACATTTTTCCTAGACTGGTTTCCACTATGTTCTTTGATCTCTTCAGCGCACACACTTGAATCTTGCATATGTTGCCAGTATCTTCCAAAAATATAAAACATGTTTCCTGAATCCAAAAGTAAAACAGCTTAAGAAAAGATTTAAGGAGAACTTAACTGAGGAGGAGCCACCAAATTAATATTGTCAGTTTGTAGCTAGGATTTTGAGAGCAATTCAAACTGCCATTGTAATCCTTCCCTTTGTTTGTTTTGAGGTAGGGAGTAAAGATGGTCACATGTGGTTCAGTGACTGCAGTAAAAGCTTTGTAGACAGCTGAGAGGGTTTTGCCCTGCTGGGATTTACTGCCACGTAGGAATCCTGATTTACTAAAAGTCATTTTATGGCATTATCAGATAGTCATAGGCTGCCCAAAGGTTTCTTTCTGTGCTTGCTCAGAATGGACTTTACCGGCTACCAGAGCATCCAGTAGCAATGGCTTTAGGATTTGTAGTGAAGCGGTACCACTGCTCAAACAGCAGCTCTTCCTACTCTCGGTAGGTCCCTCTAATATTTTTTCTCCTTTTTTTGCAGTACAGAGATGGAGCAAATCATATAAGGAATGGGAGCAAATCTTACAATGTGTTCACTTTCTCATTCATTCATTCTACTTTAATCCTGGTTTAAAAAGAAAAAAAGTAGATGATTCTATCCTGCTTGAGATACAGGGATAGAAATCTATATTACACAATATGCCATTAAGGCTGGCCTTGCTCAAGAGTTTGTACTAATTCAGCATATGCCGCTTCTGGAGAATGTAGAAGGGGGAGATTGGGTGAAGGAGATTTGTCTCGCTCTTCATGTTCTAGTGAGAGTGCCTTTCAGCCACTGTGTTCACCTCTTATTTAGTTGTTCTTTTTCCAGTGAAAATTGAACAGTCCCACAGTGTTAACCTGTCTGTCACAAACTTCCTCCTTGTGGGTACAGACCACTCTACCCTGACTGCCCATTCATTTGCCCCTTTGTTAACATCCTAGTTCATGATAGATGCATTTCTGTGAGACTGGGTCAGGCATTTGGAGGCAGCGGCTCCACCCTATGTAGTGCATTTCCATAACTATCATTTCAGGCAATTATAATGGGTTAAATAAATCTGTTTCACCAAAATAAGGGGGTTTGAAATGTTAGCACTGTGCAATAGGTACAGTGGGAAGAAAATATTATGACTGTGAAATTCACCAGTATGTTCTGGGACACTGTATGAGACATCTGTTAGACAAGCTATGATCTGTACAAGAGAGAGCTTATAAATATACAGGACTCAAACAATGAGCTTTTGGGTAAGGCTCTGCAATTAAATCTGAATCTCAGTTGGAGTCAAAAGCTCCCAGGATCAGGCAAAGCAGGGGCTGTAATTGAAAACGAGTAGAGCTCAAGTCTAAATAAGTAACCCAGCATTTTTCCAATAAATAAAACAAATACTTATAATAAAATGAGCTGGTTTCACAGAATTGTTAACTGAACAGAGGCTGTTGATAATTGGAAAATTGAGCAGGGTGTGGTGCCTACAAGAGGAATGCTCAGAATGGGAATCTAGCCTTACTGCAGCACTGACAAAGTGCACCTGTGCTTTCCTGTCTGAGACGCTACTGCTGCCTCCAGAGTGCTGTTCAACGGACCTGGGATTCCTGATACCAATGCCAAGCAGAAAATCTACCACGTTAGAATCTGGGTTCTATCCAGTGGCCTTTTGTGTGGCTAAGTACTGAATCCAACTTTCTGATCCTGGGGAGTATCTTAGTAAAAACTTGTGTAGAGTGGGTGGGTCGAGTTTTTTGAAGCAGACAGGCATGCTTCTAGACAGTGTGTTAATGTGAGGACATTGAGATGTTGCTTTTAATTGGACATTTAGTCTGAGCAGAATTGAGCTCTAATCACTGTTTGGCTTCACACTGATTTGTTGATATAAGAAAAATATTATGGGTTTTTCAATCCTTCAGTGCTGTATTTACTTATTTTTTGTATTTGAGGTTATTGATATTCACAAGTTGGTTTTAGAGCAACATAATACTCTCGCTAGCATGCTGAGTAATTGAAAGCCTCTTGTGCTTTGTAGCTTGGCTTTTAAATAGGTCAAAACCAGCAGGAAAGCTTCATAGCCAAAGCAGTTAGGTTTTTAACCCTTTGCTCCATATGCTTGGTAGGCACTAGAGCATGATAATGCCTCCACTAATGGGCTGCTGCGTGTCGTGGGCTGCCATTAGGAGCCAGGAGTTTCTCAGTTTTCCAGGGTTCTGTACTTGCAACTGAGACCTTCCTGTATGAGAGTTATTGAATCATCATATGCAAAGAGAGAGGGGGCAGTTTGCGGTTGAACTGGTCTGGTATTAGGGCTGGAGACTGCCAGTAGTACTGGGATCCTGCTGTTAGGTCACTGATTTGGGGCATTATCTGGGCATTCACTTAGGAAGAGTTATACATCACGGAGGACAAGTGCCCAATAGCATTTGGAAAGAGGTAGGAAATTGAAATGTTCTTCTATTGCAAACCACCTCCATCATTTCATGATAGAAAAGAATTGTTAAAAGTAGCTACAATCAAATTGTATGATGGTGCTGATAATGATTTACTCTAACCAGTAAGTTCCCTTTGGCAGGGTTTCTGCAATATATAGAAAGTAGACAAAACAGCAAGGAAAAGGTTAATCATCTGAGGTTAAGGGTAATTTAAATCAGGATTTGGGTTGTTAATGGCACTGTGTATAATGCATAGATTTGTACAAACAACCCTTCCCCCACCCTGGGCCTATATGATCTTCCTGTTTACAGTAATCCTGTTTCTCTGGGATTACCTTTCTCTTTGCAGAGAGACTGAGCAGTACTCATTTTTCCAATAGTTTCCTATTTGATGTAGGAAAGGCTTTCTAAATCCAGTATCATGACTGGATATCAGAGAGTGGTTTTGTGTTAATGGTCTGTCCAGGCCAGAGAGGTGATAGGTGGGTAAATCAGTAAATTAGTTATAACATCAGAATGTTGGATGAGACTTTAATAAAAGGCAGAAGTAGGAATTATTTCCATGATAAAGAGTGCCTGAACTGATCAAATTGTGCCAAAACCCATGGTGTCTCAGTTACTTTTTTTTTCCAGTTTTTCAATAAATGAAAAAATATACTGTGGTAATTACAGAGATGTTTATTCATATGTAGGCCAATAATCAAGTTTCCACTGTTAATGAAGTGTTAAGACAATGCCGAGTGCTGACTCCATCATTTACTTGTAATTACCTTATAGTTGTGAGAGAGTGCTGAGAAGAGGTAATTACTGACATGAAATCTGTGCAGAAGAAAACACTACGATTTCCAGGGATTGTTCCCACACACACAAACATTTCCTTTTTACTTATTCCAGTCCCTGCACCCCAGCGAAGTGACCATTTATGTCCCAGTTTGAGCAGAGACAAAGCAGCGTTTAAAACTGCTAGACTAAAGAGAATACTGTGTAGGAAGCCAAATAGATATTGGTCAAAGATTTAGCTAGCAAAGTGGGTAAGTGCTTCTCAGTGGAGGAAGATCATATGTGAAGAAATAGAACTTTTTGTCATGTATCTTCTGCCACGTCCATTCCCAGTAGGCCGCTAGCAAGCAGTTCCTTGAAGATGCTTTCCCCTCCTACTATCTAGGATCTACTTAACCTGTTCAACAGAAGGAATAGGAACTTGTCTCCTGCTTGAAAGGTCACCTTTGCCGTGTTTGCAGAGCATGCTCCCTGCTTGCTGCTGTTTCTCCCTGCTGCCTCCCAGCCCTGATCTCCTTATAGATGCAGCACCATGGCAACAGGCCCAGTGCTGAGCAGGTTGGGCACGCCAGGAGCCTTGTTTGTGTCACCTGAGGAGCAGGATGCAGTGTGAAGGATGAAGAGAAGGGATATTACTCAGCCTGTGTGGTCGTAGTGGCTTTTCTTCCTGCTAAATGTTCCTGCCTGACTTGAAATTCGTCTGAAACTTCTAACCAAGGGCTTAAGATAAAGCATCTGCTGGATTTTGTGCATTTCTTCTTCTGCACACTTGGGATTGCTTTTCTGAGATGTAGCCCAGAAAAAGAATTTGGGGAGAGGGGGGATTCGGATATGTGGCACCGCTATGATTTGGGGGTGCACTGCTAAGTGGCTGTACAACTGCTTCATGTAGGTGGGCTTGACTGATAGGACTAAGGGTTCTTCATCTGTTTAACCGTAGGTTGATTAAAAATACGGTTGCTTACAGGATGTGCAAAAAGTTGTCCTCTCTCTATTGTATATCTTCTCTTCACTTTTGACCACTCTAGGTTCTCCTTCTGCTGTGAGAAGCTGAGGCTGGAATTAGCTGTGGGCTCGCTCAGCCCTACTTTATTCACGAAAGTAACTTCTGCTGGAACAGGCATTGCTGAGAGTTTGGGATAAGGACAGTAGCCAAGTGATCTCAGTAGTGCTTTCTTTAGAGGAGAAATTAGAGAGAGGATTTTGCATAGATAATATTAAAGTAGTGTATTGTGGTGTTTTTATCTTAGACTTGCCCAACATAATTGCAGCAAGTGTTCAATTATACATGGCTGAGGTTTTAGATTTGCGTTGGTACAAGCTGCTACCGTGTAACCCGTTATAACAAATCACAGTACAGCCAAAGCACTTGTACAAATGCTGTCGTTTTGCATTTGAAATCAATGCTTTTGTAATATCCCTCTCATGAAAGGCAATTGTTTCCTCCGTTTAGGTCATTTAATATATATAATGGAAACAACAGCCTCCCTGAGAATGTCTAAAAAAAAATAATCCAATGCGAGTCTGCCAGAGTGCCAGCAATGGTTGATCTTGTGCAAAAGAGCAGCGAGGGGAACTCTGCTTGCTGCTTAAGGTCTTTATTCTTCATGGTCTCCTTGTTTTTTTAAGCAGTCTTAGGACTGACAAAGACACCTTTGCCACGTAATTTTTTTCTTGCTTCCCATTTCCCAACATCTTTCAGTAAGAGATAGTGGTGCTTAAAAGTTCGGGATTTCTTTAATTTTAAAAAAGGTATTAGGTTTTTCATAAAAGAAGTTCCAATAAAAGGAAATTCATATGCTATTTAATGGGTTTCCCCCCTCCCCCCCCCCCCCGCAGAAAATAAGGGAATCCCTATAGATAACAACGCCTTCCCAGTTCTTTAAATTTTTACTTGTAGATACCTTAGCTTTGAAGCTAAGCTTTTACATTGTGATCCAAATATGCTGGGAATTGCTGCAAAGAGAAACCTGGGTGAGAAAACACAGCTTTAAAGGGTGGCTTTTTTCTGGAAAGCAGCTGTAAAAATGATGTCATTCTTCTCACAGGTTTGATTTTCCTTGTACTCCACTGTATTATGCTAATTGTGGTCCTGAATCAGTGAAGCACTTTTACACAAATCTGTGTACTTTTCTGGATAGAGAAGGGGTTAATCCTGAGCTAAAATGCTTTTTCAAATCTAGCCCTACATTGCAATTTGGGGGAAAAAGTAGCAAAAGATTTAGCTCTTGTTTGTTCTGCAAAACCACCATGGCTAAGAGAGGAACCTGGGCTTCTGTTCTTTCTTGTTTATAGTCAGTAGATTATTTTACTAAGTTCCAATTGTGTTTATGAAAATCCCTTAAGATGCTCCTATCACTGAAAGTGCAAATTAACTTGCAGGATCTTTTATTCCAGTTAGGGATGCATCAGGAAGAAGGAGCCCAAGGTCGATTCTGGAGGAAAAGCAGTTTTAAAACTCTTGACTTGCAACTAAGCCCACTTTTTTTGAAGTTATTGAGACACAAGGAATGTAATAGCACTTACAGTGCCATTTTGACAGTAGGAACAGGTCACCAATGTATATTAGTGTTGCATCAGAACTGAACTGTTAAAATATGAACCATTTAAGAATCAATGTAAGAGGAGGTGCGTGTGCTTGGGAAGTCAACAAGAGCCAGAAGAGAGAGAGGCTTACTGGAGGAGCCTGTTCAGAATGCCCAGAGAGGCAGAGGACAAGGAGGAGACTAGAATAACTGGATATTTCAGTAGAGGAGACAGCTAGAAAATGTCTGCAATTGTTAGGGAGGAAGGACTTAGAAAAATAGCATGTCCAAAGAGTAGTCAGGGCAACCCCAAAGGAGGAATAAAGGAAAAGGCGTGGCAAAAGCAAAGAATGGAAATTGTTAAAAGATGGAAGTGGCACAGGGGTTGCAAAATGTGAATGGAAGCACCTTATTTGTTTAGGGCAGGTTTAATGTGTTTAATTGTTTTCCCCATTACCATCACAAAATGCCAGAGGAATCCAGTTCTTACGAGAAGTTATTACAAGAAAACAAAATAGTATTTATAATGACAAAACCTCTGTTTTAATGAGGGAAACTTGTTGCTTTTAACAGAACATTTCCTTGCTAATCAGCATTTAGATATTCCCAGTGGCATATTGCCTATGGTAAATACCGATTTAAAGAGATCTACAGTTGACAGGAATTTTCTTTTAATTGTGTCACAGCGGCTTCAGTTTCTGGGTCTACTGAAGCGTGTTTCCTGCATTTAGCTAATGGTACTGGGATGCTGTTTACCAGCTCCGATGCTAGCACCTTGAATTTCACTGTGTTAAAGTTATATTGCATATTGCATTTAAGAAACCGAATAGCTAATGTATGCATTTAATTTTCTGTAGGGTGGTAAAGCAATCATAAAACCTGTAAGAACTAGTTAACACCATCAAGCTAGAATTTTCTTTGTTTGGGATTTGGCCAATTTCTATTTATCAGAGTCTGAGGAGAGTGTTTTTTCTCTCACAGGTCACGTGGCTTGCCAAAGCTGAAAGAATCTCGTTCCCATGAGTCTTTACTGAGCCCAGGTAGTGCAGTGGAGGCACTGGATCTTGGGACAGAAGAGAAGGTCTTTGTCAAACCACTTCATAGCAGTATCCTGGGACAAGATTTTTGCTTTGAGGTAACAAGTCATCTGCACAAAATGCAAATTACATGGTATAATATAGCAGTCCGTCAATCTGAAGACCAGCCATGTACTATTTTGTAATTTAATAACTAGGTAAAAAATGAATAGCTCAGACCATACTGAGGTTAGGGTGTGGAGTGTCTAATTATCATGAGAGTCTAGTCCAGGGGCAGGCAGTTATTTCGGGTGGAGGGCCGCTTACTGAGTTTTGGCAATCCACCAAGGACTGAATGACTGGCAGCCAGGGGCAGATAAATATTAATTTTCTAAATTTTTAGGGGCCCCGCGAGCTGGATAGAATGGCTTGACAGGCTGCATCTGGCCTGCAGACCACATTTTGCCCACCCCTGGCTAGTCCTTGGGGCCAGTCAGTTGCTGGGAAGAAATCTTTTCAATTATTCTCTTACTCTTCTACTTAAACATCCTTTATCAAATACATATATGATGTTCATTCAAATATGGGACTTAACCATTTTTATTTTAAAATAACAGCTCATATTCTCCATGTTCAATCAAAATTAATTAAAAAAATAAATACAAACAAACAGAGAAGTACTCATTCAGATAAGGACTTCTTTCCAAGAATGCAGTCACTGGCAGATTACTGAAGGAAAAGCATAAGTAAAGAGAGAGTCCTTTACAGATGCCCTAAAGGTCAAAAACATGAGCTTTGTTGGGTGGTGCAGGGAGTGGACTTTATAGGTTCACTAATCTCCAACCAAGTTGTCACCCCTCCCATCCTTATATTCATATATGGGGAGGTGTTCCAGAGCATGCCAGCTGATCTTGGTTGCCAAGATGAGATGCTGAGGGAAATGACCTCTAAATTAGTAAGGTTTATAAAAGTTAGCAGGGGGCTACTGAAAGATATATTATACGAGCACATTTTTAAACTGGATAAACTCCTATTTACATGCGTCTAAAGCTGGCTGAATGAATAGCGTGTTATTGAGTGTTATGTATAGATATGATCAAGGCCATCATGTTATCAAAATTGCAGCCTGAACCCACGTTGTCTTCAATGGAACTGTACTGAGGTAGATCTAGCCTCATGCCTCCAAAACCCTAAAACAAATATCTCTTTTTGTTGTGTTGAAAACTTTGGTAACAGAAAACCAATGTGTCAGAGTCATTGTCTTAATATTCAGGAACTACTTCAGCTCATTTCAAATAGTATCCCATTGGCTGGAATCACTTTGCAGTCTATTTCAGTCTTCCTTGGTTGAATGAAGACAGGTGTCAAAACAAATGCAAAGTTTAGCTCTAAAATCTAGCCTTAAACTGGCCATGAGTGGGAGAAATGGGGAGCTTATGGCAGGGTCAAAGAAAAATTAAAGCAAAATAAAAATGTTCGATCTTTTTTGGCTGTTTTGCTACAATTGCTTGTAATATGTTCCCAAGTATAGTCCAACTTTTTGGTTGTTTCAGACATTGGGGTGGATACTTCTAAAGTTCCAGAAGAAAACACTTCTCATGACATCTAGCAGAGATTTTTTTATTCATCAATTCTTTTATTTACATAGTACAAGCATAGTACTTTTATTTTATCTTTCCCTACGTGTGTGCTGTAAGTGATCAGTTCATCCGCCTTCAGGGAATTTTACATCTGAAAGCTACAGATCAGTTAGCATGTGCGCAGATTTCAAATTGCTGATTACATCCCTGTTTTACAATCTCTGAGTATTTTGCTTTTCTGCTGTTCCCTTTGGTTTTGTACCCAATGTGAGCGGAGGTTTTCTCTTTGCTCTCTCTCTGCCTTTCAGACTTGCTTCCTCTTTTTCCCCCATGTTCTTTTGCTGCCTCTTCCACATTTGCTGTCAGTTTGCTCACAAGCTGCCTTATGTTCTTCACTACTTCTTGTAGTTTGCAGCTTATACCCCTGGTTTGCCTGAACCATATTTACTTGTATGTTCCAGGTAACCTACTCCAGTGGCAGTAAATGTTTCAGTTGTTCCTCTGCAGCAGAGAGAGACAAGTGGATGGAAAACCTACGCAGGACAGTGCAGCCTAATAAGGTAAAAGGAGCAGCAGGAATATTACCACCAGTAAAATGTGGTGGGACTGAATCTTTCCCCAATTATGTATGAAACTTCCCTGGAGATATAGACCCATTTAATTAGGTTGGTCGTACTAATATGCTATCTGAGAAGTGAACCACCCATGAACGTACCAAAAGCCACTGTGCACCACTTTTACATAACAGTTAGTAGGTTAAACATTTAGTAAGCAGTCTTCTTTCACCTTGGCTCCTGATTCTCATCTCAGAATCTAGCGAGACCAATCAAGGAACTTTCATTGCAAGTTTTACTGAGAAGGTATCTAATTGTTGTTTTTGGTTTAGGCTTCTTATAGTACAAAGAAATGGAGCTCCATGTTTCAGTATTGGCAACAGAATGATTTCTATGTTGTGTTCCTTGAAAGAAAAAAGGTCCTGAGTTACTAAAATTTACCAAAAAATCACTTTTTTTTATCAGTTTGCTAGATTGGTGGTGTTTATTAACCATAGTATTCCAGTAGTTCACAAAGGAAGTGATACTGTTCGATACAGGGGTGACTGGTGCCTCCTGAGTCTGGGGGGGCACAATTTGTGGGCAGGCTTGGGGATAGGCCAAAAGCCCCCTATCCACTCCCATACTTCTGTGCCACGGCTTAGTGCCCCCCCCCCCAATTTGCTGTTGGCCCATGCAGCAAAAAAACTGCCCCACTTTTGGGGGCCAATCTGGGGGGGGGGGCACATGCCCCCCCCTACCAATTGCTTGTGGTTTTAATACAAGGAGATTTGAGGAATTTACCACCTTCTAAATGGCTGAACTGCAGGGCAAAATTGTTTTTCTAAGTTATTTAAAAAATGGCCTCTCAAAGATGATCAAGTTGGGAGCTATAAAGTACAGCCCCATGTTCCCTGCTTCAAAAGGAAAATGTTCTATTCCTTAGGCTGTCATATCTAAATCAGAGCTGATCTCTTTGTTCTGCTCAGGACAACTGCCGTCGAGCTGAGAATGTGCTCCGCCTCTGGATCATCGAGGCAAAGGACTTGGCCCCCAAGAAGAAATATTTTTGTGAGCTGTGCCTTGATGATACACTGTTTGCCCGCACCACCAGCAAAACAAAAGCGGACAACATCTTCTGGGGTGAGCACTTTGAGTTCTACAGTCTCCCGCCTCTCCACAGCATCACGGTGCACATCTATAAGGATGTGGAAAAGAAGAAGAAAAAAGACAAGAATAATTATGTAGGCCTGGTCAACATCCCCATGGTCAGTGTGACTGGGCGTCAATTTGTGGAAAAGTGGTATCCAGTCAGCACACCTACCCCCAATAAAGGGAAATCTGGGGGGCCTTCCATTCGGATCAAGTCTCGATACCAAACCATCACCATCCTGCCTATGGAGCAGTACAAGGAGTTTGCAGAGTTTGTCACCAATAATTACACCATGTTGTGCTCTGTTCTGGAGCCAGTGATCAGCGTGAGGAACAAGGAGGAGATGGCCTGTGCTTTGGTGCACATTCTTCAAAGCACGGGGAGAGCCAAGGTAAGTAATCAGATACAGTGTCTCCATGGGGCTTTTGATAAATGGTTTCTTGTGGATCACTGTAGGCTAGGAAGGCAGCATTTGCATCATCTTAAATACAGGTAAAGATGGAGATAGCTCAAGGATGTACTGGTCTTGGGAATGGGAGTTAAAGGAGGAAAGCTACCAGAAAGGAAGTGAAGCTAAGAAAAAAAAGTGGGTACTTTCAAAGGAACTTAGGCAAATTTTCTACAAAAGGAAGACAATTTTAGGTATACTATACCAATTGAAGGTTTGTAAGTGTGAATGTATTCCAAGGAGTAGACATCGACATTTTAGAGGAAATATATATTACAGGGTACAAAGCATCAGGCTTAAACCTTCCTAGCTTTGCAGAAGGTTAAGTTTTCTACACTAAGCGCACAAGAACCGTCGCTATATTTCTGCAAACATGAGGCACCGTGACTGGTATAGTACCAAGGAGCTTGTGAATAAAGTTTTGTAAGCATGTCTTAAAAACTGTAAACAACAAGGTTATATCTTCTAGGGCTGTGCAAAACGGGCCCTATTCTATTCGGATTCGGTCCAAATCAGGGACAGTGATTCTGTGAATCAGTGATTCAGACACAGGCACAGCTTTAAAAGTTTTTTTCTACATACCTTCAGGTAGCAACATGGCTTGTGATCACTGCGATGCTGGGGCGGATGGAGCGTCTCCCATGGCAGCGTGGGAGGCTCTCCAGCATGCTCGGCAGTGAACCGAAAGTACATCCGGTCCACTTTCAGGTCTCGTGGGGAGCATGCTGGGGGACCCCAGGTGCCCCCCCAGACCCAGGAGGCACCAGTCACTGAGCCGAGGGGCATGGGGGGGGCCCCCAGTATGCTCCCCCATGGACCTGGAAGTGCTTCTGGTCCACTTCCGGGTCTGCTGCCGAGCGTGCTGGGGAGCCCCCACTGTGCTTCTGTGGGATACTCCATGCACCCCAGCATCGCAGTGATCACAAGCCCCTGCTACCTAGAAGTATGTGAAAAAAACATTTAAAGCTGTGTCTATGTCCAAATGTCTCCAAATTGATTCAGAGAGATCAAAGAGTCCTTTGATTCGATTTGGATTCAAGGAGTTGGCCACCAAATTGGGCTGAATCTCCGGTGAATCATATCAGAGACCGAAGCTTCGCACAGCCCTAACATCTTCACTGTAGAGTTAAATTGAGTGGCTGGAAGCTACGTTAACCTAGCTTGAGAGGGAGCCACTGCTCCATAAAGCCATGTTCAAGTTAGCATCCCCTCACTGGTGCTGCACTTACCTACATTTGTTGCGAGGACGTCTGGGAGCATCTTCTTTAGTTTTTTGTGCTTTAATAAGCTGAGCTGTTCTGATTCTTTCCCAGTGAATTATGAGCAAACCTGGGCATGGAGGCGATTATTGTGGGATGGCATAGAAGGACTTTTTACACTTGAGTGATTTAGCATTTATCCTTGCTACAGAATGGTTTGCTTATCAGCCAGAGAGAAACTCATACCATGGTCTCAATTATGCCGTCCAGGCAGGTTGAACCCAGGCAAGCTTGGCTGAGAGAGTTCTGTGTGTGGAAGGTGGTTGGGCATCCCCTAGATGACAGCAAAAATGAATGTTACATATGTTTAAATAATCATGCCAATCTGTTTGCCACACTCCACTTCGCACTACTGTATCTAGCTTTTTTGATGGAGTGTGAGGAGGATGAACACCATACCAAGCACTTGTCTGATCTAGAGGAGATGACAGCTAGGATAGATCCTGTAGTGCTGCTCTAATAAGACTCCAAACTCCTTCCAAGCCAGCTACAGCAGACAGACAAATTTAGCATTGTACTCCTCTACCTCCCTCATGCTTATTTTGTGTGTCTTAATTGGCAAAGCTTTACAATTAAGGATGATATAACTTATCTCTCTCAAGAGAACAGGATTTGTAGTCATGCATTTACTGTTTTGTTGTTACACTTGAATCTGGCTAGTCAAACTGATTTGGGGAAGCTATTGCCATCTTTTCTATAGAGAGAAAATTGTATGCGAATAAAAACAATTAAAATATAGATAATGCAGAACAAAACATCTTGTTTTATGAATGCTGATAATTGTAGCTAGTTATTTGGGACTTGAACTATGCTGGTAATGTACGAGGTATGTCCTGTAAAATAATGGCATTTTAAGGATATCAGATTTTGCTGTAGCACTTTTCTGTAATTGTGGG
The DNA here is from genome assembly GCF_052110815.1 of Crocodylus siamensis. Taxonomy (NCBI): domain Eukaryota; kingdom Metazoa; phylum Chordata; order Crocodylia; family Crocodylidae; genus Crocodylus; species Crocodylus siamensis. Next base: position 49,573,208 of record NC_143399.1, read on the forward strand.
GAGATCTGCACAAAAAAATGTGGCAAATTAGCAAGCTTCTGCTGTATTATTCGTTAAGTACTGACAAGAAGTTCAGGGATGTAAAATAATAATAAATGTTTGTCCCTGCCCCAAAGAGATTTCTAGTGTCTGGGTCCAATCCTGCAAGGTATTAACTACTTCCTGTGAAATCTGTGTGTCCCCAGTTTCCACTGAAATCAACAGCTCAAGAAGTTGATAGCGATTGCACAAGGGGGCTCTTTATTAGCAGTTGTTGAGACTTACTCCTCATTCTGTGGTTTCATTCCGTATACCAGGGGTGGGTAGAGCCTGGCCCATGGGCTGGATTTGGCCGACAGTGAACTCCTTTTCCCAGGAGCTCCTGCCTGCACGGCTGGGGTTGGTTTCCATAGTGACCCCAGCAGTAGAGACACTGTGATAGCACCAGGCCCAGGTTTCTGTGAAGACTTGCCCTAGCAGTACTGGCAGGCCACGTGGCAGGGTGAGATGCTGCTCCAGGGCTAGGCCAGGATCTTGCAGTGGTGAGAACATGTTCGAAAGCCAGGGCAGAGCTGCAGTCTGCAGCCTGCATGCTTTGAGCAGGGGCATCCAGGCAGCGAATCGCAGCTCTGCCCCAGCTCCTGACCATGCTGTCACTGCTGCAAGGAGCCAGGGCAGAGCCATGATCTGCTGTCTGCACACCCCTGTCCGGAGCATACAGGCTACAGATTGCAGGTTCTGTCCTGGCTCGGCCACACTGCCACCACTGCAAGATCCCAGCCTGGCCCTGGAGCAGCTCCCCACCCTGCTGCACACCCTGCCAGCAGTGCTGGGGTCCGTTTCCATGAAAACCCTGGCCCTGCACTATCACAGCATGGTGGCTGCTACTGGGGTCTCCATGGAAACTGGACCCAGCTGCATGGGCAGGGGCTACTGGGAAATGAAGTCTGGCCACCAGCTGAGTCTGCCATTTTGCCTACCTGTCTTAGACTGAGCACATGAATGTTGTTCAACACCATACCAGATCAATGCACAATAGGACTGCTGTTTCTCCAATTCCTACCTTTAATTTGCTCCTGCTTTTCACTATTGAAAATCCATCTCTCTAATGAAAATTTCCCACTTAATAGAAAATTTGAATGTGCTTTCCTCTTTGTTCATATGGGTTCAAATAGTAGGGAAACATCCAGTTCCTATCTGAAACATATAATTAAAACATGACTATAAGAAGCCCACTGTCAGACATGAAGCAAAGACTGCCAGAATCTGGCCCAACCAAATGTTAAAGCTTGATTACAAGGCCTTTTCATTCAAGGTTTGGTTCTCCTATTCTAATTTTATCCCATAATCCCTAGCTGCTGTTTCCCTTTTCCACTGGAGTCCAAAAAAATGAGATGGGGACCTTTGCTGTCCTAGACAATCTAATACACAGATGCAAAAGGTACTATAGCTAATCCATATGGTCCACATGGCTATAGTATTATCATGCTTTTCCTCCCAGACAGGCACATTTCAGTAATCTTCTCATTCCTCAGTCTGGAGTACAGGATTTTTAACCCTTCCTATCTGTCATGCTTTTGCTGTTTAAAACTATGCTATGCTGTTTTTTGGTTTAAATGTCTTCGTTCTGCTTTACTTTTTCCCTGCAGGACTTTTTGACAGACCTGGTGATGTCAGAGGTAGATCGTTGTGGGGAGCATGACGTCTTGATCTTCAGGGAGAACACACTTGCTACCAAAGCCATTGAAGAGTACTTAAAATTAGTAGGCCAAAAGTATCTTCATGATGCACTAGGTAAGAAAGTATCAAGCACCTTATTTTCTTCATGTCTCAGAAGCTAATGGACAAATACTGCACCAGCAAGCAGTCAGGTAATTGGTGTGACTCTGGGTGTGTCACTGGGGCCATAGATAGAGCATCTGTTTCATTATAAAATGTTGTTTCATTATAAACGTTGGTCTTTTGCTGTAGTTCCCCCGCTACGTGGGATCCGTAGCCCTATTTTACATGGCAGATCCGCTGTCAACACCCATACAGAGGCAAATATGGAATCTTCCCCAGGAGGATTTGTAGCCTACAAGAAAAGAAACTCCTTTGTGTGGACTCCTGAAATCCTACTCCCACACTATATGCACTAGAACCTAATTGGTTCTACCATATCTTGAAATAAAGACCAAAAGGGACCTTCTATGTCAATTGCAGTAACCATATCTATGTATGCAGCTTCCAGGCAGTTTAAATGCAGTTCCTGGAAAAGGGAAATAAAGGAAGTGTGAAGAATGCCAGTTTTTTATTTATCTGTTTGTTTTGTTATTTTCCGATTTTCATTTTCTGCAGTTTTTACTCAAATTACTTGTTAGAATAAATAATGGTGGCAAATTATCATTTGAGCTGGGACACTTTTCACAGATCATTGGCTCTGGGGCCTGCGCATCTCAGAAGTTTTGTGTACTGCTGCTCTTGGCCATGTTGATTTTGGTTTGCAGATAGGAGGCTTAGGAAGTTTGGCCACATGTCATAGGCCCTTTTTACCCAGGGAAAGCATAGATAAAGTTTTTTTCCTAAGGGATCTGCAACTTTTGAAAAGGAAATGCTTACTGCAGACAGCTGAGAAGGATTCTCAGTCCTCCACGCTCTGCATTTTTTAGGTATCCTGTTTTTCTCTATTTCTCTTGTTGATTTAAATGTCATATTTTCATTATGATTCACTGATAGCCATGATTCATTCCGTCTGGTGTATGAATAGGGATAAAAAAGGATTCTGCTTATCTAACCACCTGGAAAGATGCTGACGGTTTACTACTATGCTTCTTGATACTGGTGGTGAATCCCAGGTGTGTAAGCTGAAACTACAAGAAAGGATCAGAAACACGATGTTTAGATCTTCATAACCTGTCTGAGGGATGGAAAGGAGGTGGTATTTTAAAGATGTTCCCTAGAACAGAACAACCCAAACTCCTACCTGAAACCTTTTATGCACCCAGGGGCATCAAGCACAAGGCAGGGTTAATTATCTGTAGGATTTTATTGCTGGGCACCTGTTGCTAACACCTCGGAATGAGTTGCTCCTATTTAGTGATCAAAGGAGATAAAGCCCAAGCCAGCATTTAGAACTGTGTGTATGCATTACATTACAAGGAAGATTTGTCACTTTGCATCTTATTAGGTACAACCATTGCACTCCTGGAAGATTTCCAGTGTGGTCTTCTGAGTTATAAACTTTGGGCATGGGCCCTGCCTTACAGCAGTTAATTTGTGGATACCCACATTAACCTTCTAGAACTGTACCGGGTCCAAATACAAATAGTTAGCATTGCATGCAGACAGCTAGTGTGAACAAAGCAGTGAGGCTAGTGAGCTTTATGCACCATGAGTGCACAGTACAACTTATTTTGGTAGCCCCATAAGAAGGCCTGCCTTTAGTGTTCTTCACTAATGGAAAGGAATATGATGAATTCTTATCAAATCCCTTGTCTAATCCTGCATGCCCAACTCTTGTCCTCAGCTCTCAAGTTCCTGCTTCAGTAACCTCTCCCTTTCCAGCAGAGACAGCAGTTTCATGCTGCCTGTCTAGCTACTTACTTGCCTAGAAGTGCTGTCAGCCCTTTACTAGTCCCTCCCTAGCTTCAGGCTTCACTCTTGACATAAACCACTGCCAGATTAGTTAATTATAGTCCTAACAGCTTCTATCCCATCAGTGAGGACTAGAACCACACCCCTTTCCAAATAAACTGACAGTTTCCTTACAAGTCACTGCCAGCTGCAGGCTGGGTCCTCTCTTGCCTAAACTCCCTATATCAGGGGCAAGCAATTATTTTGAGCAGAGGGCTGCTTGCTGAGTTTTGGCAAGTCATCGACAGGCAGCCCAGGGCAGATAAATATGAATTTTCTACATTTTTAGGGGCCCCATGGGCCAGATAGAATGGCCTGGTAGGCTGTATTTTGCCCACCCCTGCCCTATATGAACCACCTATCTGCTGCTGTTTCTTAGCCTAGGGAGGGTATCAAACCTGGTGCAGAAGTCAAAACTGATTTCTCTGTAGAGACCCAGTTCTCTTTTCCAGCACAGTGTCAGTAGTTCTGGAAATGCATCGGTTATCAAATGGTTAGGCATATGATTAGATTCACTAGTGTTCTGTGGGCTAATGTAATCAAATTTTGATTACATCTTGGGTGTATTTCTTGTATGTTAAAAATAATGAGCCTGGTTCTGACGACTTCCCGCTGGTTGAATAGAACCAAAAGGCACTGTCCAGCACAAGTAGGAGTAATGGAATCAATCTCTGTATGTGGAAATGAACAGCATATTACTTCATGTCTTGTTTTCCAACATATTCAATTATCTTTTGGTCCAGTCCATTACATTTTACTGTAAGCCCTTTAATGTGCAGTAATTACATAAAGATATTTTTAAATTAATGACTTTTAATAATCATTTAAGACCTCAGTGCTGAATGATAAGATTATAAATCAGAGACATTAGAGTTGGAAAAGACTTGTTAGGTCATCCAGTCTGTCTCCAGCCCAGGGCAAGGTTGCTCTTGATGACATGTTCTTCTAGAGCAGGGTTGTCCAACATACGGCCTGCCATGCGACCTGCCAAGGCATTTTCTGAGGCCCACAGTGCTGGCCGGAGCAGCAGGGGCTCAGCTGCATTTTCCCCCTGCCTGCACTGGTCAGTCCTGAGCGGCACACGGCTCAGCTGCCACTTCTGCTGGCTGGTGCTGACCTGGCCGGCCTCCTCCTGTTCCCAGCAGCACGTGGGAAGCCAGCATGGAGGGGCTGCAGCAGGTGGGGTCCTGGTGTGACCTCTGTGGTGCAAGGCAGCAGGAGCTGGTGTCTGCCGGACCTCACGCTCCAGGCTCACAGTGCTGAGGCCACTGGGGCTGTGTGCGCGGGCAGGCAGCCACCATGGTGAGCGGGGCCATGTGGGCAGGCAAGTGAGGGGCGCAGTGCAGCGGCTGCTTCACTCCAGCCCCCCTCAGGCAGCGCCGGCTCGTGGGATGGAGTTGTGGAGCTATTTATTTCTCCCCTTCAGTCTCTGGAGCAGTAGGTGGCTGGATGCAGAATGGGTCCCTCCTGCCCCTGCCCCTGCCCACCAGCAGCTACCATGAACCTTGCAGTAACAGGCAGGTGCAGTAGGGCTACACAGGCAGGGTCTCTCTAGGCCAGGACAGAGGGTGTTTAAATATAGCTTGCTGGCCCACTGGGTGATAAAAAGTTCATGATCTGGCCCCACATTCAAAAAGGTTGGACACCGCTGTTCTAGAGCTTTGTCTGATCAAAGTTTTCGTTCCATTCAGTTGCAGTATATTCATTGTGTCAGTTCAATTAACCTCATTGAATTTAATGTTAGATATTAAGTGTGGCTACAAGGATTTTTTTAATACATGATTAAGACCCGACTGTATGCACTGCTGAGAGCACTATTGCAGACACGGTTCGCTTACCCACAAGTGGTGCTGAGAACAAGGAAAATACCGACTTAGAGATTGTATATGCTTCTTTCATATATAATATTTCCACCATTAAAAACATCTTTGGCTTGAGCTGCAGTACTAATTATTGCATCTTATTGTTTTATTCCATGCTATTGAAATTTTCCTTTTCCTTTAATGGGCTGTCTTCAGCGGCTGGTGTCAAAGTTCACTGTTGAGCAGAATTTATTACAGTTACATGGCAAACCTTTAATTTTCACCCATAACTCAGCCACCAGCATCAGCAAAAGTTTCTAAACTGACCCAGTTTTCCATGTATAAGAGGCAAGGTTTTTTGTGGGTGATATCTTTTATTGGACCAACAGCATAATTGGCATGGTTGGGATAGACTTAGACAAGCTTTTAGTTGCCACAGTGAGACCTGAGGAAGGGCATTATGTTACCCAAAAGCTTGTCTAAATCTATCCCAACTGTGTAGTTGGTCCAGTAAAAGAGATCACCTGCAAAAATTCTTGCCTCTTAATTTTTCATGCAACTCTGAACATTTATTCAGGGTAATCAAGCATGAAAAGCAAAAAGTAATTGGTGGCTAAGGAAGTTAAGAAAATGTATCACTTTTGCTGTTTGCAGAAGTGTTAGTGTTTTTATGGATAAGCACTGTGGTATGAGCTTGGAAGCAGGAAGATCTGAGGAAATGAAATTAGTTTTTGAATCACTGAAAAAATGAATGGGGATCTTAGCCCAGTTGGTAGCAACAGTATAAAAGAGCACCTGATATGCTAAGAGTATAGGAGAGAATGGAAAATACAATTACATCACAATTTATCACCAGTGAAAATTCCAGTAGCCAAGAGCTGGAATCCAGTGTCCCATTAGTTGTCCCACTGTGAGAAAAAGGAGACAGAAACTTAAAGTTCTAAAAATAGGCAGCTGAGATTTTGCAAGATGCCAGCATGATGAAATTGTAAAGACTAGGATTATTTCGCCTGGGTTGAATTATTCATGATTGTAAAGGGCAAAGTATAAATGAAGCCACTCCTTTTAGTCTTGTCTCACAATACAAGAATGAGGTGACACTCCTGAAATTAAAGGACGGTAAACTTGGAACTAATAAAAATAAGTCATAGTGTCAGATTTATTGTTAGACAAGATCATAGAGAAAAATAACATGGCTTCATTTTTAAGAGGATGGATAATTTTGTGATCACTAATAACATTTGTATGTATGCAAACAGAGATAAGAGTAATGAAATCTCATTCTTCAGGCTCCCAGGTGATTGCCTGTGTGGACCAGAAAGCAGATCCTCCTCTGTTCCTACCCCATGTATGATGTTCCATAGCTGGGCCAGATCTTGACAAGAGCACCAGTAGCCTGATCTGATCTAGCAAATGCTGGCTTATAAAGCAGTTACAGGGGGTCATGTCCTCAGCATCTGGTGTCTGGAGCCTATATCCCCGCAGATGCTCAGAGCAGAAAATGCAGTTGCGAAGGGAAGGCATAAGCAAGATTTGAAAATACATCAGGGAGACATTTCTTATAATTATCACTGTTTGTCACCTTTTTTTCTTCTTACAGGGGAGTTTATCAAGGCTTTGTATGAGTCAGATGAGAACTGTGAAGTTGATCCCAGCAAGTGTTCTTCAAGTGAATTAACTGATCATCAGAGCAACCTGAAAATGTGCTGTGAGCTAGCCTTCTGCAAGATTATCAACTCTTACTGGTGAATGTCTCAGCTGTTAGTTGATTTCTTCACTTTAGGAGAGGCAAAAGTACACCCCTTTCTCCTTAAAAATGGGAAAACAGTGGGGAGAACTGGAACAAACACACATCCATGGCTTACAGTAGCTTGTTTCCTGTTGCTCACTACTTGTGACACAGTATTGCAATGTAGACTTCATCCCAATCCAGAGGGATCCTGCCAATGTACCCAGTCCTATATATTGTACCATACTCAAATGTCTCCTGGAATATTTACTATGGCAAGGGCAGAGATTGAATGTTTTTTTTGTTTCTACCAGGTTCTGCTTCTGAGTAGATTGAAATAGTAGCTTTTCTATTTCAGGCCACAGGACATGCAGATAAATTCAGCATATAAGATATTAAGTCTAAGTACAGAAATGAGCAAAATTCAGTATGGTTCTGATTTTTTTACAAAAATGGTATTTTGTATGGAGGTTATTGGCTATCTTTCTCTTCTTTCCAGATTTGGTAATAATCAAACTTACTATTTATTTAGATTAGGAATGGATGAATAGTTCAAACCTTTGAATCCAAATTTGATCTTTATGCCTTTGAACAGGGGGCACTTAACTACTTCAGTTTCCCAAGTGAAAAGACTATTCCGGAGTTAAGTCTAGATACCCAGTAGCATCTGCTAGTCTGGAGTATGAAACTGTTTCTCACATCATTGAATTCCTAGTGCCTGACCACCAGTTTAGCCTGTTACATTTTACATCCTTACCATTTTGTTTCTTTATTTAATTTGTTGCAGTGTTTTTCCTCGTGAGCTGAAGGAGGTGTTTGCGTCATGGAAGCAGCAATGCTTGAGCCGGGGCAAGCAGGATATCAGCGAACGCCTGATCAGTGCCTCGCTCTTCCTCCGTTTCCTGTGCCCAGCTATCATGTCCCCAAGCCTCTTCAGTCTCATGCAAGAATACCCTGATGACCGCACATCCCGAACACTGACACTCATTGCTAAAGTCATTCAGAACCTCGCCAATTTTGCTAAGTAGGTGTTTTAGGTCTTTGGCCTAAATCAACAATCATAAGAACTCTTTGAGGGTGACAGTACCACTGTATGCAACTGTTGCATTTGCTTAAAGCTGAACCCTAGGACAGTTGGCAAAACAAACTTCAGGAAGAGTGGGGAAAAAGGAGGTGCTTTTCTATCCATGCAGAGTCCGTCTCTATATAACTGAAGGCAGACTGTTCAGGGTTTTGTGATATGTATGCTGTTGGCCCAATCCTGCTTTCAGTGGAATGATGCTGATATGGGCTTACTGTAACAAAGAATAGAGTTATATATTTGTATAACCACTTCCATACTTCCATTTTTATTTCATCTCACTATTACACAAGTTACCCTAAAACTGGTGAACCTTTTTTTTTTTTCTTTTTAACTGGAGAAACTGGGGAAAGAAAATTATGCAAAGGTCATGCTTCTGGAGACTCCAAAAGGAGTTTTGCATGTGGGTTTTGAGCCCATTGCCCTGTAGCATGAAGACGAGTGTTAAAAGCAAGTTGATTCATGGAAAGCATTAGTATGCTTCTTCATTTATCAGTAGTCTCTCTTTCTGTTTCCCTCAATTTAAGAAGAAAGAGAGAGTCAAGTCTTATAATAATTAAATTCTCTGTTATCCATTGTATTTTGTATAGAAGTCATTGACTGTCTTTCCCTTCTTTCAAGGTTTGGTAATAAAGAAGAGTATATGGCCTTCATGAATGACTTCCTGGAACATGAGTGGGGAGGGATGAAACGCTTCCTGCTGGAGATATCTAACCCAGATACCATCTCAAACACGCCTGGGTTTGAAGGCTACATTGACTTGGGCAGGGAGCTGTCTGTTTTGCACTCCCTCTTATGGGAGGTTGTGTCCCAGCTTGATAAGGTAAAACAGGCTGGAGGACTGGGAGGGTGGATCTTGTGATAGTATCATAGCAACTTGAGTACTGGGAAACATCAAGGGAGCATACTTTGTAGAAAACGTTTTAAGTTAGGTAACCCTTTAGAAAGGTATTTGACTGTAGCATTTCATATTTATTCTTCCAGTGATTGATTCCAAATTAGGGCTTTGTACCTAGGTATCTGCAGGTCCTTGTGAGGCCTTGAACAAGATGTGCAAAGTGGTTGTGCTCCAGCACAAGAGCAAACACTTTACAGAGACTCAAGTAAGAGTGTGTGTCAAGTATTGCACTCTGTGCAGAGTGCTAGGGAAAAGGAGGGTGGAAAATGAGAACCTCAGCAGAGTTTTTGTCATGCCATGAAGAGATTGGCTGCACATTCCCCACTTTGTCCTTCACTGTCCTGATCCAAAAGCCTAGTGGAGTCACTGGGAGTGTGTTTCTGACTTCAGTGGGCTTTGTATGTTAGGTTTCCCCTGAATTCCCTTTCTGGCATGTATTTTTATCTCGTGCTTATACATGCTGCTAGCATTCTGCTCCTGGTCTTTGCAGGTCCAAGCAAATTCTGTAAAAGCTAGCACTGAAACCTTCCAGTTCTAAAATAAAATCAGGCTGTGTCCACTTTGCTACCTACACTATCACCAGCAATAGTCATTATCCATGTTTAGCTAGCAAGTTGGCAGTTGTATCAGGCACAACATGCTCCAGCCTGCCCTTCCTTCACAATTTGGGATCTGTGGTGCCAATACGATACAAACTTGTCAATCAAGAATGTTGACAGGACTCAAACACAGAATCAGAAATGCTGAGTGAGATGTTGCCTCTTCTTTTACAAATTACTATAATCACTTCCCTCACACTTTCAACATTTAGAAAATGCGTTATACTGCCTACAATCCCAGATACCATTTATAACCTACTATTCAGGTGGGTTTTTTTGAAATTTGGGGAAGTAAGATGGTCTGTGGAAAGCTAATAACTTGTTACTAGTAAGTTGTATAGAAATAACTATTTATTGAATGATTATTTTCCAGTTGGCATGGGTCAAAAATGTTTGCATTGGTGTGTTCCAGTAATTCTAGATGCTCTTGTGCAGGATGATAAATATATTAGTTTGGTGATGAATTTTGGATTTGGCTGACAATTTCCCCTCCTACATTCACATATTCACAGCATCAGACGCATTTAAAACCATTCCTGCAAAGACTGCTTTCCTGGGGTCGCAGGAATGACCACTTATGCATAAATGACCAGATTCTCAGCCAGTGTAGCTCCAGTAAATCCACTGTAGCCATTTCAGTTTATTTAATCTGAGGATCCGGCTTACAGACTTAAACATCTCTGGGGTTACCAGAAGTATAAGCCCCCATTCTTAGGGTACTGAATGACTTCTGGACACTGATGAGATCAGATATGAAAGTAGCTACTGAAAGCTGCTCTGAAAATGTAGAAAAATGGAACATGGCTTGAGAGCAGAAGCAGAAGGCAAACATAACATAAAGGCAAAATACTTTTTGCTGCTTTGTTCTTTCCTCAGTGCAGGTATCAGCATGTTTCAGCAGGCTCTGGGAAAGTGGTTTTGTGGTTCACTAAAATAAGAATTGCAGGTTTAAGTTACATCACTGCTATTTTGCTGTGGGCAGTGATTACACAGGTTGAGAAAAGGGAATAAATTACCTGGAAAATGCTGAAGATTTTAATAAAAAAGGAAAACTTGGGATAACCAAGCAGTCATATAGAACTTCCCAGAGTAGTCCATTGATTGAATGCCTGGTGGTAGAAAAAACAAAATACCTTTGACAGGAAGGTAGTCTTTGTACAGGGTTTTATTGTGTAATTAAGCCTCCCTTGCCCACTCCTTTCCTTCAATCCCAAGGACCTATAGCAATGTGTAGATCTCACTGTCAGCAGCTGTCCAAAGGAAGCAGAAAATGGGAATAGCAGCCTCCCCAGTAGCACTAGGGATTTGATAGAACTGTGCTCTGTGGTCAGCTGCTCCCGTACAAAGTCTTGTGTTCACCAGACTTAATGAAGCACTAGCCAGTGGCTAATGGGAAAAGGTATTGGGATGGAAGTCGCTGATGTTTTCATGCAATTAATTTTATTTTTTAAGTGGAGAAATCTACTTTAGTACCCATCTTTTGATAACAGCTTGGTACAGAAGATGGCATCAGTATAGGATGCCAAAGGAGAAGGCTGATGAAATGGAAACCTCCTCTCCCACATCCCTCTCCGTTCTTTCATGGACTCCTTGAATGCAGCACTCCCTTGTCTGTTGGCATGCATTTCTTCTACCATATGACCCGTTTTGCCTGGAAAGTTCCCTCCCAGTAGTTGACTCTATAGTCTCTGAATCCTTTTAATTAGTAGTAACTGTAGTTCCTACCTTGACCCCCACCCACTGGATGTAGTTTGCTTTGCATGACAGTTTTGTGTTGGAATGGCAGTAGCTTGGTTTTATTGAGCATGAATTTTATTTTTGGGGGTCAATCCTAATTTCTTTTCTATTTCCTTTTCTTTCCTCAATGTCTGCTGCACCTTGTTTCGTCTCCTTCATTCATCTCGTCGCCGTGGTTACGCTGCTCCGTAACAATGCATTATGGTCCTGCCACACCCACACACAACACACCCACCCTTCTTCCTTCCAACCTCAACCCCTCCGCCTCTGTGCATCGTTATCAAAAAATGGCGGATGTTGCGGTGATTATTATCCAATTAGGGTGAAAATTCCTTCCTACAGGCGACCGTGGCAAAACTGGGACCTCTTCCTCGTATTCTTGCTGACATCACCAAGTCAATGACCAATCCAACACCAATACAGCAGCAGCTGAGGCGTTTCACTGAACACAGCTCTAGTCCAAATGTCAGTGGAAGTCTCTCCTCAGGGCTTCAGAAGATATTTGAGGACCCCACTGATGGGTATGTAACAGCCAGGATTAAAAAAGAATAATGAAGGAAAAAGGGGTGTGGGATATAGGAGGTTGCTAGCTTCTCTTAAGGTGACCCCTGTAAAGTAGTGGTTGGTCACCCAAAATTTCTAGGTAGGTAAGTGTGAGTACTCAGAACAAGTATGTGTAGTTGGAAGGACAGTATCGTAGTGAGAGATGCAAGTAGTTATTATTAAGACCTGGTAAACCGGGACTTTCCTGAAGTCAGTTATTTAGGCTCCTGAAAAATGAACCTTATCCTAGCTTCCCATCTGGACCTATAAGCGTCACACTAATGTTTCATTCTAGAGATTGGATTGCCTTTTCAGTGGTAATGAGACTTCTGTGTTTCAGGAAGAGTGAAAATTAGAATAGCCAAGATAAAACCCTTCTTTGTTTAGTGGGGCATTTCTTACTTTGTAAGGGTTACAATTTGAGACCTCCAGCAAGAAGTCTTGAGGTGGCAGAAATGCATGAGGACTTGCTATCTAATGGTTTATGCCTATGCTTTGTGCTACCAAGTGTGAAGTACAGTTTTGATACTTGGAAATGTCTCTTGCATTCTGGGCCAACAGCTTTTGCAAATTCTGCAGTCTTAACTTTTCAGGTGAAAAAAACACATGCAACAAAGTCCTGGAAGAGTGGTAAAGGGTTAAATGACAACTGGAATGCTGTTTCAGCTGGAAAATAACAGTATCTGGGGGTGCACAAATCCATGGGAAACAGGTTGTATTTTACTTGTGAGAAAGCAAAAATCAGGCACTACATAATTCAAGCTCCCTTCTAAAAACAAAAACCATAACAGAACCAAAACCCATGCTTATTAGGGAAGTAGATATTCTGAGGAATATGAAAAGCTTCATAAGAGGAAATAATCTAGTTCTTTCAGACTTTGAGAAAGGAAGGAAGACTAGATGAGATAGAAAGGCATCTCTAGGACAGATCTCCTGGGATCTTGGCCAGTTAAAAATTAACCAAATTCCTTTCCACTTCACAGTGACTCACATAAACTGAAATCTCCAACCCAGGAAAATCTAGATGGATACTTTAGGGGCAAAACCTTGCTGTTGGTTCAGCAGGCATCCACCCAGAGCATGACTTATTCAGACAAGGACGAAAGAGAGAGTATACTGCCCAATGGACGTAGCATCTCCCTGATGGATCTTCAGGACCCCCACACAACTCTCAGTGATTCCCCGTCCATCATGCATGATGTGCCTTTGCGTTTGGCTGGTAGCCAGCTCTCCATAACGCAGGTGGCCAACATCAAACAGCTGCGGGAAACTCAGAGCACACCTCAGAGTGCCCCCCAAGTTAGGAGACCTCTGCACCCAGCCTTGAATCAGCAGGGCAGTCTCCAACCCTTGTCCTTCCAGAACCCAGTTTACCATCTTAACAACCCACCTCCACCAATGCCAAAGGCCTCTGTAGACTCCAGCTTGGAGAACTTAAGCACTGCCAGCTCCCGGAGCCAAAGCAACAGTGAAGACTTCAAACTCAGTGGACCCAGCAACAGCAGTATGGAAGACTTCACCAAACGCAGCACGCAAAGTGACGACTTTTCCAGGAGACACACAATGCCAGACAAACCTGTTCCTATTGCTCTTCCCCGCCAGAACAGCACGGGGCAGGCACAGATGCGCAAAATGGACCAAGCTGGGCTGGGTGCCAGAGCCAAAGCACCTCAGTCCCTGCCCCATAGTGCTTCCTTACGGAGCACAGGGAGCATATCGGCAGCATCGGGTGCAATGGCGACCGAACCAGTTCAGAATGGGACTCGGTCCCGACAGCAGTCCTCATCATCCAGAGAGAGCCCTGTCCCAAAAGTGAGGGCAATTCAGCGGCAGCAGACACAGCAGGTAGGAGCAAAAGCCTCTACTGGGTATTTTGTAAGTAAACAACTGAATTCACGACTTTCCATTTTATTTAAATGTGAAACAGGAGATGTGAATTGATACAGGTATTATAAGAGAAGTAAAAAATAAGGAAACCAAGGAAAAGTGTAGTATGCCTTATTGCCTCCAAATGTAAGCTTAAAATTTTTTTCCATGAACCAGCACAATAGAAAACATAAAAGGCAGAGCAGTGTAGCACCTTTTAAACTAACATGTTCAGAGACGCATCAGCTTTCATAGGCTGCAACCTACTTTTTCAGAGGGTAACTAATCAAAATGGTGGAAAGCTTTTTTTAAAGAAACAAAACATGAAGAATTCAAAAAATAAGAAGCCTTGTCCCAAAAGACAACATTGCTAACTGACTGTATTTGTCTAATGTGCTGTATTAAACAAAATGCTTAGAATGAGAGCAATTACTAGAGAAGAATATCCTAGAATCTGCAACGGCCCAAACGCGAAATAAATGTAACATTCTTGTCAAATATAAAATATACGTAGTTTTCATCACAGACAAAAACCTTCAGTCTGCTCCCCATCAGGGTTGCCAACTCTCAGTAAATTTACTGACTGTCAGTTAAAAAATCAGGCTAAAAATGGCTGTCAGTAAAGCCAGAAAAAAAAACTTTAGGCATCAGTAAAAACTTTGTGCAGCTGCAGCTTTATTGAAGCTCTCACAAAGAGCACATGGTAGTAGCACCTGGAGTGCAGCACCCTCCAGGGAGTGTTCTCTCAAATGTGTGCTGCTGCTGCGTCCCAGGCTGCCTGTAATACTTCTGAGTTGCAGGTAGGCTTTTGGGGGCTCTGTGCTGAGACTGAGAGGTAGGGGAACCACTGAGGGAAAGACTGGAAGTAGACTACTTGAGGGCATCAAGGTGTAGAGTGCAGTCAGGGGCATTGGTGTGGGGATGAGTAGACCATAGCTGTCAGTTTGGTTGCAAGTAAAAAGCTTGTCAGTGAAAAAATGTTCCTGGATTGGCAACCCTGCTCACAGAGGTGTTATGTCTTGTGTTGTATCAGAGTTGACAATGCAGCTTTGCTAAGAGGTTAGACCAGGGGTTAGCGACCCCTGGCACACACCCCAGAGCATGGCATGCAAGACATTATACTCGGCAGGCAGGTGGCATGGAGCTGGAGGAGCTGGGCATCTCCAAGGAGTATGGTGTGTTCAGCTGTATTGCCTCAGCCTTGCGGGCCACAAAGCTGGATGTGCCATATGTCACTGTACTGGGGCTGGTGGGGCTGCAGTACATGTGATTAGGACAGAGTGGGAGCAGTGCAGCATGGGATCCCCCACACACACCTGGGACAGTGAAGGGGCATTACAGAGCATCAGGCTGCAGGGGACAAGGGTGGGGTGGGTAGAAGCTCCAGGTTAGTTGAGGTTTGTTGTGCTTCCCCCAGCCTCGTCCCCACCATGCCCCCCCACAGTGGCATGCACCTGCTGCTATGGCAAGGATTGGACCCCTTATGGCTCCTTGCCATCCTCCGGCTCCTCCACCAATGTCTTTAAAATCCAGGTTGTGGGGTTTTTGGCACTTGGCACAAAATAGAATCATAGAAAGTTAGGGTTGACGGGACCTCAGGAGGTCATCTAGTTCAACCCCCCGCTCAAATAAACCATCCCAGCCAAAAGCTTTGTCTAGCTGGGTTTTGAAAACCCCCAAGGATGGAGCTTCCACCACCTCTCTGGGTAACCTGTTCTAGTGTTTTATTACCCTCGTCATGAGAAGATTCTTCCCAATATCTTACCTAAACTTCCGTAGCTTGAGACCGTTGCTCCTTGTTCTCTCATCTGCCATCACTGAGAATAGCCTAACTCCATCCTCTTGCAAACCTCCCTTCAGGCAGTTGAAGACTACTATTAAGTCTCCTCTCAGTCTCTAAACTAAATAAGCCCAGTTCCCCACATCTTTCCTCATAAGTCATGTCACCCAGCTCCCTCACCATTTGTGTTGCCCTGCGCTAGACTCTCTCCAATTTGTCCACATCCTTTTTGTAGTGGGGTCCCAAAACTGAACACAGTACTCCAGATGTGGCCTCACCAGTGCTGAATAGAGGGGAATAATTACTTCCCTTGATCTACTGGCAACACACCTACCAATGCAGCCCAGTATGCCATTACCCTTCTTGGTAACAAGGGCACACTGCTGGCTCATATTCAGCTTATTGTCCACTGTAACCCCCAGGTCCTTTCTGCAGAGCTGCTGCCCAGCCAGTCAGCCCCCAGGCTGTAGCGGTGCATGGGATTCTTCCATCCTTGGTGCAGGACTTTGCACTTGCCCTTGTTGAACCTCATGAGATTTTTGGCCCAATCCTCCAATTTGTCTAGGTTACTCTGAATCCTAGCCCTACCCTCCAGCGTTTCTACTCCCCCCCACCCAGCTTGGTGTCATCAGCAAACTTGCTGAGGGTGCACTCTATGCCATCTTCCAGGTCATTGGTGAAGACATTGAATAAAACTGGCCCCAGGACCGACCCCTGGGGCACTCTACTTGATACCAGATGCCAGTTGGACATCAAGCCATTGATTTACTACTGTCTGAGACTGATGCTCCAGCCAGCTTTCTATTCACCTTACAGTCCATGCATTGAGCCCATACTTCCATAGCTTGCCTGTGAGAATGTTGTGGGAGACAGTTATCAAAAGCCTTGCTAAAATCAAGGTACACCACATCCACTGGTCTCCCCGCATCCATAGAGCCAGTCACTTCATCATAGAAGGCAATCAGGTTGGTTAGGCATGACTTGCCTTTTGATGAATCCATGCTGACTCTTCCTAATCACCCTTTTCTCCTCCAAGTGCTTAAAAAAAAAAAAAAAAAAAAAAAAAAGATTCCTTGAGGATCTGCTCCACGATTTTTCCAGGGACTGAGGTGAGGCTGATTGGTCTGTAGTTCCCTGGATCTTCCTTTTTCCCTTTCTTAAACATGGGCACTATGTTTGTCCTTTTCCAATCATCCAGGACTTCTCCTGATCACTATGAGATTTCAGAGATGATGGCCAATGGCTCTGCAATCACATCAGCCAGCTCCCTCAGGTGCACCCAACCACCACCCTCGGTTGCATCCCATCTGGCCCCATGGACTTTTACACATCCAGCTTTTCTAAGTAGTCCCTAATCTGTTCTTTCACCACTGAGGGCTGCTCACCTTCTCCCCAAACTGTGCTGCCTGGTACAGCAGTCTGGGATCTGCCCTTGCCTGTGAAGGTGGAGGCAAAAAAGGCATTGAGCACTTCAGCCTTTTCTGCATGCTCTGTAACAAAATGGTACCTACCAACCCCTGGGTTTGACAGTGATTTGTGTAGGATGGTTTAGATAGGGATGAGCCTGCCTCAGGCAGAGGTTTGAACTAGATGACCTATGTAAATTCGTTCCAGCTCTGCCTTTGCATGATTCTATGATTTCTGCATCAGCTATATTAAAATAGGAAGAGTTATGCAAACACTTTCTAAAGAGACATACATTATAGGTACCAAGTTTGGATTTGCAGCATCTTGAAACCCAACAGCTGCAACTGCATAGGAAAGCAGAAAGAAAGACATTGCAATTCAGTGAGCACAGCCAAGCCAACCCTAGGGGGGTGTGGGGCCCCCTTAACACTGCACAGGGCCTTGGGACCCCCACAAAGGGGGCGGTCTCTATGCTTCTTCTGTGGCATGGGGCTGAGCCGCCGGCTCCAGACAGGACCCACAGGAGGGGCTGTAGCCCCTCTGCCCGGCTCTGAGGGCCTACCCCAAAGCGCAGGGCCTGGGGTGGTCGCCCTGATTTGCCATACCCTAAGGACAGCTCTGAGCACAGCTATAATATGCTCATGCTAACCCCTTTCAGTCAGCAGACCAGGTTCCTGCACTCTGTGTGGTTGTCTAGGCTTGGACCCACATCCAAAGTGCTCCAGTGCTTTGTCTTGAAGGTCACAAAGACACAAGTTGGGGATTTGTGGGAGGAGAAAGTACTACTTCTTAAGCTTGCCTTAGACTTCAGTTTTGTTAACAGGGAGTTAGAAGCATTGGAAAATAACACATGCACACCAGCTATATTAGCAGAAGTCCTGGTATGGCTGCTGTTATGCAGGCAGAAAGTATTTGTGCTGGTAAAGCTTTATCAGTAAAGCTGCATCTGCACTAAGTGGATTTGGTGGTGTAGCTCTACTGGTATATCTGCACAGCAGAGCCCTTTACAGTCTGCAGGAGGAAAAGCAGAGCAGTACGCTTATAGTACATAGAAATCCAAGAGCCATGCGGCCTCAGAAATTGCCTCTATGACATCTCGCATTCAGTACAGTTGACCTCTAGCGTGCCACCTGTTTGTGCATACTGAGATCTGAAGTACAGAATCACAAAATTATTAGGCCTTATTATTTGTATGTTAGGAATTTAATCTTAACATATTTGAAGTTTTTTTATTGCATGCAAGTTCCCTATTTTGGGTGTTTGTCATATACTTGGGTAGAGGTGGATTGCTGGTACAGTATCTCTTACCATAATTCCCTGTTGAAATGATCTGCTTTGTTCAAGCTAATTCCTGGAAGTGTCTGGGAAAAGAAAAGAACACTTGCTTGAGAGCAGCAGAGTTAAAGGAGGTGTGGGGGGAGAAGGGAAAACGAAGGGGGAAATTTTTAACAAACTTCTTTAAAAAGAACTCTCCACCACTCTCTCCAACATGCACAAAGACCACACATGCTTACCACAGGGGATTTATGTGAAATCACAGATTGTCTATGAACTCTCTGACTAATATTTATTAGCCTGTTGCATCTTGAGTGAGTGATTTTGATTTTGATCTTTTTTTCCCCTATTCCCATCAAGAAAGCTGGGTAGCTTTGGTTGCTTTGACATGACACTGTTTAAATGAAAAGTCTCAGACTTCTTTCTATTAGTTTCAGGACATAGATGCCTACAGCTATGATTGTTTTCAACAGATAGTGCTTTTCCCTTGCAGTTGTAAGTGCTAGAAGTTGGGTTGTTATATCTGCTTGGATTTCTGCTTTCCTTTTCTACACTTCTGTTTTTGCCATAAGAGGTTAGGGGTTTTGCTCCCCCTTAATTTGTACATATCAATTTGCTCTTGTTTTTTCCCACACTCTTAAGAAACTTCTTGAGCTGTCCTAAGTTCAGTGGCCAAATTCCACTGCATACTTTTAATTGCAAATTTTACTGTGGAATTCTTTTCTTGGTAAAAAGTTGGGTGAATTCTTTCGGAGTGGTTTTGTGGGCGTTTATAATTATCAGCCTCTTTGTTCTTTTCAAGTTCCATTTGCTTGCAAGCATCAAGCAGGGCCTTTTGTTCAGCTGGGAGAGGTCAACTTCTGCCTTTTGCTTCCATTTTGTGAGAAGGTGGGGAATAGAGTTTTCAGTGGAATTTTTGGTATTGAATAAATTTTCCACTCTGGCATTTTTTGCCTTACAATGTTGTTGCTTGGTACCATCAGTACGTTGATTTGTATCTACCTCTTTAACCCTGCCTTTGCTGGCTATCTATTTGGTCTTCAAGCTTATTGCATTTGGATTTTGAAAAAACTCTAATCCTGCAGTGTAAAGATTAGTGAGAAGGATAAGCTGGTGACCAGCCATCAGCAAGGATGCTGGTAGTGCAGTTTGTTCACCCTGTGCTATCTTATCCTTCCAGGACTACAAAGAATAGTGGATCTGTTTTGTTAAGGACCAAAATCCTTAAGCCCTCCAGCATTTCCCCATGGCTGCAGTATTATTTACCTCTGAGATGAGCTAGTTGGTGGGAGAGCTGCCCACAGTTTATGTTCTTTCCTGCTGTCTCTGTCTCACAGCAAATGCTGTCAAGTGAAGAGTCTGTCTGCAGGAGCCTCCTTGTCAAGTTGGGTCACTTCTAATAGCCGTATCAGTCATGCTGCCATCAAGAGGGTTATTAGCCTTTCCACCACACATTTCTCTGTTCAGGCAGAAGGCCTTCATCTCTGTCTAAGCTATAAAATTCTTCCTAATCCTTCTCAAGTTTTCTTGTCTCTGCTTCTATCACTGCCAAGGCTTTTTGTTCCAAGACTCATCACTTCAGTTGAGAATAACTGAACTGCTCACAGACCCAAGGCATTCTTTCTGGCAAGAGCTGGGCCTAGCATGTCTGCAGTGACCCCAAGGACCTTCCACCATGAACAGGAGTAGCTGGTGCTGGAAATTGTTATCAGGATACCTGTCAGTAGGTTGGGCAAACTCTTATTTAAGAGATTATATTTCCCCAGTAAAGCATGCCTTCATGACAGCTAGCCATCAGGATCCCAGTCCAGCTACACATTAACTTCTTAAAAGACTAAAATAAGACAGTGACCTGGAATTCAGTGAACTAAAGCTTAGCAAGGTTAAGCTAGTAAAGTGCCTTTAGGCATTTTGGAAGGAGGAATACAAATGAGAGGTGGTTGATTTGTGTAGATTCATAAATTAGCAGATTTAAACTTGTTGCTGTCTGCTGGGGAATGTTCCACTCTCTGCAAAGACATATTTTTTAGTTCAGCACTATTTTGCTGAGAAATTAAAACAAAATAACTCCTCCAACGTAGCCTGTGGTCATTGCTTTTTATCAGCCCTGGACAGCTACCATATTCAGTTTGCTGCTGCCATCCAGGCATGATAAATAATGAAATCTGTTCTCCGATCTCTGAATCTATCAGTCTGGAAAAGAGTGTTCTGGCATGTTGTACTCCTAGAAGCAGCTTGGCTGACTTGTTGTGACAGCCAGACACATCCACATGCAAGAGGCCCAGGCATTTGCCATCAATCGCAATGTTTTCTTCTGCTTCAAAAAACTAGCTTGCTGAATAATTTCTTCCCTCTCCTGTGGCAGACCTAATCATCCAAGACCTCAAAATGTTGCACCCACTGCCATCCTCCTCTCCCCATGGCTGGCTTGTGGAATTACACAAGACACATGAAGAACAAGTCATAGAAACTGCTGCGCTAAAACCATCAGCATCCCTTTGCCTGAGTCACAGCAGGGAACTCAAACTCTCAGTGCACCTCTTAGTGTATGGCTGGCCACCACGAGAAAGAAAAGTGTGTCAGATGCTTCACAGCTTTTGCAGAACCACATGTCTGGCTATGGTTTCTAGAGGTGCTTTGATCAGCCTTTAGCTCCAGTGAGACATGAACCCCAGTAGTTTCCATGTCCCAACTTCAGAGTAGCTGCTAGTCCCCTTCTTTTGTTTTTCTGCAGCAGTAACAGCGGAAGTGATGTAGGCCATGTAGTTAGACCTTGATTCAGAGACCACTTCACTCCTTGACTGAGGGCCTCCTTACATTTTGGTAGTACCTCACATGAGCTTGGAGCTGCTTATGTGTCCAGTCCTGGGCCCTTTAACATGGAAGAGTCTGAATGCTAAAATTTCTAAACAGAAATGCCTCTTGACGGCCAGAGGAGTCATTGCTTGGGACCAGTGGATTCTTTGGTACAAAAAAGTGAACTTAGAGAAAATTTTTTGCCACATTTCCCATTAGCATGCAGATATGCTGCTGCCCAAGCAAGGCATCAAAGTGCCGAGTTAATTCAAGCACTGCCTTCAGCCACCTGAACAAGAAAAGGACAGCTGGTAGGGAAAGGAACTTCATTTTTTTTCAAGTTTCTCCAAGGAGATTAAAATAGAATCACTCTTCCAAGTGCAGTATTTCATGGGGCTTAGAAATGCTACTTTCTCTGCTTACACACTTGTCTCTTTCAGTGAAAATTTGTCTAGATTTTTTAGGAAGCTGCATCAGTTAATTGAATCCTGTGAGAGTTGCGGGTTCTCCTGCTATCACCTATTAAAAACCCTTAATAGGTCCAGTCCCAATCCAGTTTGTTTTAAGGTTCTCTCAGCAAGTATTTCTTTCCCTGACTACATCTGGACCTTTGAATTACAGGAAATGCCAAAATAAAGCATTTAGATACTATTTCTAAATATTTAAAAATGTGTTTTGCTACAAAAAGATGTCATGATGACTTCTGTCCCTCACTGCCACCCCCAAATCTTGGGAGCAGCTGTACTGTCTCAGGTGAGGTCTGCATTCCACAAAACCCCACCTGCAAGCTTTCTCTGGCTTACAGTGGAAAAGTCTGAAAAGGTAGACTTTTTAAAAATAAATAATGACCAGTGAAGTAGTATCAAGTGTCTCACCTGAAAGGTATCATAAATCTGCTTCTCCCAGTGGATCCTTTCCATAAGTGCTGCATGAGGGAGATGCAGGTGACAAGAGAGGATGGCTAGTGGCCAGGATCCATTCAGAAACAGGCCGTTTCCATGAGATGAAAGAGAGACATCTCCCAAATACACTGTTTTAGATGGACTTGAATGTGCTGTGTGTCCAGAGCCGGGGGAGGGCAAAGTATCTCTGGAAGAAAGAGGTGTTGAGATGGTTTTGAGACTGATGAGCATAGTGGCCTTTTCCCCCTGATTTTCTTCTCTAGGTAAATTTGATCACAGAGCCAATCCATGTAATGTCTTTGACAAATGTTTCTCTGCTCCAGGTTCAGTCACCGGTGGACTCAGCCACAATGTCACCAGTGGAAAGAACAGCTGCCTGGGTTCTGAATAATGGGCAGTATGAAGAAGTAGAGGAGGATACAGAACAAAATCAAGATGAAGCCAAGCATGCTGAGAAGGTAGATTTTAGTCTGCATGCATCTGCTTGATTGGTTTCCTCAGACCTTGAGCTTCCACTGGGCTCCTGCCCTATAGTAGCATGTTGAACTGTACTAGCTATTATCAGGTATCACTGTGCCAAAATAAGGCTTTCAGACAGAGTTGTTTCCCTCTCCAGTGTTATCCCCCTCATTCCAGTCCACAGATAAGCCATTGCATGGTTTCTGACTGCGGGCCTACCAGGCTTCAAACTAGATCAAGATGGATGCAAAATGCATTGGAAACCTTGTGAAACACACCTGCAAATTAATGCCATATAGATCGATGCTTGCTGTTTGCTTCCATCATAAAATTAGTGCCACTTCAATGTTTTACATGATGTTTGCCTTTTAGTATTTTAAAGTAACACTATTGTTAGGGTATTCTAACATCTTCCTGTGTTTCGCTGTTTGCTTACATTCTCAGTGATCATGAAGAGGAGCTCTGATTATTAACCAGAGCATTGTGTAGTTCTGGTGCCCACTGTGTCCTTTCACAGATGTATGCAAATATGAACTCCTTGATCAGCAGCAGCTTTTATGCTCCGTCTGCCTTGGGTTTCACCTGATCCAGTGCTGCTTATTTAGATTATGCTTTAACCTCTATCTTTTATGAGAGCTGTATTTTTTTTAAAATATGACTAGAGAAATATTTTGTCCACTGACAAAAGAGGCTCTTGTATTAATTTGTCAAGTCTGTTCACAGCAGTGATAGTTATTGCTCTCCAAAAGTAAACATACAGCTGCTACGATATGGACTCAATATAAAATGTAGAGTTTTAGGAATAATGAAAGGCCTGTAAAGGCAGAGTGAAATATATAGAGGGCTAATTTCACTGCTGTAGGGCAAATTATTAGAAAAAATAGGTGGGGAAATAGAACTTGGGCCCTCAAGGGCTCTGTTTTGTATAGTGGGTTGCTGTGCTGTGCATTCACCTTTGGTTATGTGACTTCAAGTCTTGATTAGGTCATGAGAGAAATGAGTTGCTTGTATCCCAGAATTATCCAGAGTTCATGTGTGTTCACATCAGAAGATCTCTTACAGAAAGGTACAGATAGCTGCAGATTTTTGGGAGGCTGTTGGGACTTGAATAGTTAGAAGTTAAGGGTCTCAGAACTGAAATGCACTTGCAGAGTGGTTTGGGTACCCAGGAGTGGAACTGCAGTAATGATGCGGGGCAGTATGAAGACACTTGAGTGTATAGGATCTATCCACAACAGACCAGTCAGTTGTTACAATCCTTCCTGCTACTTCCTTCATTTTGGCGTTATTCAAGGAAAACAACGCATACATAGCAAAAAATATCTGACACTCCCTTTCCTATGTTCCTGTATCTTTTCCTTCCATGCAGTATGAGCAAGAGATAGCAAAGTTGAAGGAGCGTCTGAAGGTGTCGAGCCGCCGATTGGAGGAGTATGAGAGGCGCCTTCTGGTGCAGGAGCAGCAAATGCAGAAGCTACTGATGGAATACAAGGTGAGGCTGGAGGACAGTGAAGAGAGACTTCGCAGGCAACAGGAAGAGAAGGACAGCCAGATGAAGAGCATAATCAGCAGGTGAGAGGACAGGGCTCTTTTAAGAGATTTGTGTGCAAAGCATGGCATCCCAACAGAGCTGACGATAGGGGCCCATAATTTTGCATGCAAGCAGCTTTTTTCCTCATTTATGCCCCATAACACCTCTGTGGGATTTGTATCATCCCTGTCCCAGATGGAAAAACTGAGACACAAACTAGTCCTTGATTGCATGGAAAGATGAGAGAAGGACCCAGCAGTACTGACTCAAATGTTTGCTGTACTCATTAGCTAATCCACACTATCTTGGAAAAGAAGTAGGATGGCCTCCTTCTCAAGTGCAAGCTCCTAACACTGGAATTAGCAGACCTCTCCTTGTTCAAAGCTGTTGAACTTTGGCTCTGTCTCATGGCAACAGTTGAATTTAACCAGCTAACATTAACAGAAGAGAAAATAGGTTGTCCTTGGTGCTGTAGAGTTTTTCCATTACAAAGGTAGTAGTAATGAGGAGCCACCTTGTCGTAAGTGCTCTGAAACTATACTAAGATTTTTCTGATTCCTTCCTCCTTCCTACATCCCAGACTCATGGCAGTCGAAGAAGAACTGAAGAAGGATCATGCTGAGATGCAAGCAGTCATAGATGCAAAGCAGAAAATTATTGATGCGCAGGTAAGTACTTCTGGGTCTCCAAGAATGAAACATTTTCTCTGGAAACTACTATTCCCTATCCTTGCAGCCAGTCCAGCTCCCATGACAGAAATTAGATACTTCTCCACCTTACAGTCTCATTCTGAAACCAGCTTCAACACATTCTTCTTGCCTATCTCATGGAGAGAATTCTGCTATTATCTAACAGATTTCAAAGCATTTAGCACTACTTTTAAAAACTTTCAAACCCACTGTGTTACTGGGTTAATATGGTCTTTTCAGATCATGCCTTACAGTAGGCAGACAAGGTTCTTTGTGTAAATATGATATCTTTTATTAGACCAACTCAAATAGTTAGAAAAATTCTTCTTAGCAAGCTTTCAGGCACATATACCCTTCATCTGACTGAGGAAGCATCTGCCTGGTTGGTGCTCTTCCTGGATGGAGTGATAAGGCAGCCAGAGGCCAGTATGTATGCAAGAAAGACAGTCAGTTAAAATGTAAATTGAGGTGGTCAGTAGGTAAGACAGATGAGTGTGTGGGGAGTAGGGGGAATGAATGTAGCTGTAATCAACAGATGGGAGACAGGAGAGTTGTGGGGAAGGAAATGAGACTAGCTGGTAAAAAGTGGAGGGTTTACCTGGGGAGTCAGATGTTAGACAGGTTATAATGTGTCATAAATCCAAAGTCTATATTTAGTCCCCTTTCATTCCCCCTCCACCCCCCCCCACACACACCTGTCTCTCACCTATAGACCACCTCAACTTACATTTTGACTGACTTTCTTACATATGTACTGGCCTCTGACTGCTTTACCACTCCATCCAGGAAGAGCACAGACCATATGCAGATGCTTCCTCAGCCTGATGAAGGGTGTTTGTACCCGAAAGCTTACTAAGAAGAATTTTTCCAACTATTTGAGTTGGTCTAATAAAAGATATCAGATTTACCTAAAGAACCCTATCTACCTATGTCCTTAGACCAACACTGCCTTACAGTAGGAGCATTTTGCTGGTATAGAAATAGCAAAGCTGCACTTTGTACCTATATAGTAAAACTGTCCCACCTGCACCCCCAACAAAACAAGCTATACTGGTTCTGTCAGTTTTGTCAGTGGATCAGTAAGAAAGAAGCAATCAATCTATGAAGCTATGCAGCAAGCTCTTGCAGTAGAGCACTGCCCAGTATGCTTCTAGTGCTTGGCATTTGACTTCAGCTGACTCTGTCTGTAGTCAGTCTTAGAGAAATGCCTGCTGTGCCACAAAATGCGAGCGCTTGCCTTGGCTGATGCAGGTTAGCTGTGGAACAAGTGGGTGATGCATGTAGATGTGCATAATGCAGTTCTGCTTCTCTGGTCTTTGGATGTACTGCTTGGAATTGGTTTGGCTTCCCTTCTTTATCTGTACTCATTCAGGAGAAATGTAGCTTACACAATAAAATATACAATTGGTTTGATCTCTGCCTGCTGCATCATGGTTGTGAGACTGTAATATTCCCCTTGCACTCAGAGCGTAGAAATCTTTCCTGCATCTGTGCTTTTTAATGGTTAATGTCACTTCCTGTTTATATTTTTTAAAGATGATACACATAACAGCAGTCTCCCAGGCAGTTTGAGAGTCATTTCATTTCACACAGGCTGGGAAGTGCTGGAGGTCTTAGCTGTAGTAGGGATTTATCTACAGGTTTACAGAAGATAATGCATTAAATTGAGCCAGCTATGCCATGTTAAAGGTGTGAGTGAGGGCATGGGTTAGCCATTTGTTGCCTTTCTGTATAGGCAACCATAACAAGACCTCTGAATTGTATGTGCTCTGTGTGGGCCCTTAGGGAAATCATGCAGTGAAAAGTGTCCGTTGAACACTTCATAGCATGTTCTTCAGGAGGTTGTTTTGAGATTTGGAAAAGTTTTAGACTTTGAGAAGAAACATTTATATTTGCTGTCCTTTTGCACATTTTCTTATAGCTACTCTTTCAGTGATGGAGGCCTTAACAGCTGGAGAGTTTGGATCTAAGCCATCGATTCTGAACAAATCACTTGAGTAAAATACCTTAGTCCTTGCATTGTTTTGCACTTTCAGATATTTAGTCCTGTGAGATAAGAACATCCTGCTGGAATTGCACTGTGCATAGTCCCATTTTAAAAGGATATGTCAGAATAGTGTAAGTCACCCTCTTGTGATGCAGCTGAGGTTGAAATCCTTTCCATGTGAACTGATGCTAGGGAGAGGTGAGTCTGGAAAATATAAGAGGCTCATCCTTCACCCAGATGGAGAATTGTTACTGTCAGTTTAAGGTGGGGATAGGAGGTGAACGAAATAGGCTGTGTTTTATACTTGAGTGTAGGCTCAGGATCTCACTCTTCCGAACTGATAGAGCTGAATCATGTCCAGAAGGCAGGCTGTTAGATTTCAGAGGAAATATGATGTATTTTCTGAGTATCCCCTGCCAACTGTCTCACAGTTATTCTTCTTAGAAGGGGCCATTTACTGGCTCTTATTTACTCAGCAGAAGGTTGCAATGATAAATGACCTGTAAAGTGGTGTGAACAGCCTTTATAGATAGTCTTTGAAGATAACAGAGACTCCCTTATAGACTGGGAACTTGCTTTGAGAATTCGGCTAAACATGATGTAGGAATGTGTGCTGGGCACAAAGGGTTTGGGACACTGTAATAAATCCATAGAAATTGATTTGCCGGGGCAGGCAGGGATTGACTTCAGATTCAGGATGATTGGTTATGCTTGTGCAGGGAGCTCCCGTTCATGTCTCTACACATCTGTACCAGTAGCTTCTCTTCCTCTGTGGCATACTATGAATGTTTCTGAAGCAATATGATGGAAACCAGAGAAGTCTGATTCCTTGGTGTTACCAGGTGGAGGAAAGGATTGTTGGTTAATGAAAACTTATAGTTTCATAGTTTGAAACTATGAAAACTTGATCCCTCATTGCTGAAGGGATGTAATGCTTCCAAAAGGAGGAATATATGTGTTTTGAGATCATCCCTAGCCATGCTGCAAGACACTTTTCATCGTAGTAAAATGAAGAAAAACATGTTTCCCTTTAGATCTAGTTGTTCTCTCTACCCAGAGCCCTCAACTCCCAAGTGTGGAAAGCTGGCCTTAATTCTGCTACTTTGCCTCCTGCTCACTGAGTCCTCAAGAGTTGGGGAGTGCTAAAGAAAGAGCTCAAATCAGGTTTGGAAGAGTGAGTTCAAGCTCACAGAACCCTTACTGACTAATCACTATGAGTAGCCATAATCCTTTCCGTTTGTTGATGTGCTTTAGTGACCATTGTGGAAGGCCTTATCTAGGCATTTGAGTGGAACGGGGACATGAGTGGGAGACTCAGGGCTCTGGTTGCCAAAAACACAACTATCTGAGGAAGCAGAGTTCCTTTGTAGAAAAAGGCCATCAAACTGATAGTTGGTTTTAAATTATGCATAGAAGGCAGATTATTCTCAGCACGTGATTTATTGGGAGGCCAGATATCTTTGTGTCTTGAAATCAGTGGAAGAGTAATTGATCCTAGCTTCTTGGCCTCATTTTGAAGGTGACAGTGAGTGCTAGGGAGTAGTGGTGACTTTGGCTTCTTGTGCTCAGTTACTTCACTACAGAATGCTTTGTAGGAATGACTTGCTTGTCCTGGGTTTTAGGACACGGCATCCATTATTAAGCTGTGCACAGTGATAGCCTCGTCGTTAAACTGAGTATGCACTTTTCTCAAATTGTTCCTGTATAATGTTAGTGAGTTGTGAATCCAAAGGCTCTTATCCATGCTTCCCAGACTGAGAAAAGAGAGGTCTGGATGTTGGTAACTTTCCCTGAGAACGGCGGAGCTATGGAGTGTGCTAGCTCTATTCCTATTGCAAGTGACGTCTCCGCTGTGTTAAATTACAGGTCATAAATGGGGATGAGATAATTCAAACAGGCAAGTAAACCCAATCAGTTCTCTAGCTGAGCAGTACCCAGCCCTGGCCAAGTGCACTGACCTCCTACACATTCCAGCTCCTACCACTCCCCACACTGAATTCATATATGTTAGAAATACATGTACCTGTTTGAATGGCATTTTCCTTTGAGCAAGGAGGGTGCATCTCCTGACCAAGCTCAGGCCTTCAAGATAAATTTTTCAGATGTAGGTGTTTAATTGCTCTATAACTTTAAGTATTGAACATGCTTAGTCAGCGCCAGGGAACACCCCAGCTTTCCATTTTTTACCTCTTTATATATCCAAATTCTCTGATCAGAAATTTTTAATTCTACAAATAAGGTAGGAGAGTGTCAGTCAGAAGAGGGTATAATGCCCCAAGAAATAGATCTCTGCTAAGGCCATGTATTTTTCTTCTTTTATTTTGGCATAGGAGGAAAGGCCAAGAGTTAGTCACAGATCCTTCCCTCTCCATTTTGACCAGGAATATGGGTATGATACAACCATATGGGTGGTTGTCCTGACCATGCACAAGGCTGTCACACACGCAACACTTAAACTCTGCTTTGCTTTGGGTTTCCCTGTCTTTATTTACCTGGGGAAGCCCCCTAGGAAGAGCAAACAGACTCCCTTTTTGCCTATGTACCATATAGCTGACATGCTGAGAACCAAACCACATGGGCCTGTAGTAGTACAGATGTCTCCTGAGCAATGTGTCTGAATTATCCCTTAATGTTTGTGCCTTGTGTACATCATTTTTCCTTCCTTTGGTTCTCAGTGGGTTGGGGTGGGTTGGAAAGAGCCCCTACATTCAGCTTAAAAAAAACAAACCATAAAACCTAGGTTTCCTCTTTAAAAAAGAATAACCAACCAGCTGGCAGCACTGAGAGCATGCTTACCTGCTGCAGGGCCTGTTGTTGCTTTGTACGGCTGCATTCTTAAAAGGTAAAGGACAGAACTACAAGCAAGCTACTTGTACCTGAAATCCCTTGGCTTGGATCCCCCAACCACAGCATCCCACTGCAGACAGTGCATTTTGGGTGTATTTTTCTATTTATTTAGTGCATTCACTTGTCCTTTAGTTTTTATTTTCTTCATAAAAGCGGAGGCTAGCACTTTCTGGGCCAGAAGAATTAAAAGCAGAATGACAGAACTTTTGATTTCTGTGGAGTCCTGGAGCAACTCTGAGCTGGAATGGGTCTAGGAGCAGTGTCTTTCAATGTTTGTTTCTTGTGTTTTTGTTAATGGCATTCCCCCTCACTCACCCACGTTTCCCTCTTACCCCTCACCCCAAATAACCCTTTAGTTTTAGCTTTTGGCTGCTTCTTTTCTATGTTGCTGCTGCATCCCTGCCCCTGCTGGTGACTGCAGGCTGTCATTATTTGCCATTTTAATTTCAGCCATCCTGTGAGTTCATTCTGTGTACTCTCCATGCAGTCTTCAGATGAAGACAGTGGCCCTCAGGTGCCACCTGCACTTTCTGCTACAAAATGAAACTTCCCAGCACTTATTTTTCTGGTGCCTGTTTCTGTTTTCCAAAGTTACCCCAAAAAACTCCCAAACAAACGAAGCCAAAAAGCTCTGCACCTTCATCTGTTTCAGGAGAGGGTGCTTTGGTGAAAATGCTGAAATGCAACCAAGTGGAATACTTATAAGTGTAATGCAGAGAAACTAGAGAGACCAAACTGGGGAGCAGTGCATCTGTGGTGAACTGGGGAAACAGTATTGCAAGAAAACAGAAAGAGGCAAAGACATCCCATTTTACTGGAGAATGTTGGTAATGTTGGCTCTGTCTAAAAAGCTTCTGAAGACTTGATCGCAGCCCTAGGCTATGAAAGTTCCTGACAAAGAAAAGGTTAAATAAGTGCTTTGCTGGGTAGAATGGCTCTGATATGTGGTGTTTTTGTTACAGGAGAAACGGATTGTGTCCCTGGACTCAGCCAACACTCGGCTGATGAGCGCCCTGACGCAGGTCAAGGAGCGCTACAGCATGCAGGTCCGCAATGGCATCTCCCCCACCAACCCCACCAAGCTTTCCATCACGGAGAATGGTGAATTCAAAAACAGCAGCTGCTAACCGGGTGGATGCTGCTGGTCATCTCCTCGGGGCAGAGCAGGAAGAAGCAGACTGAAGAAACCTGAATGCAGACCCCTGTTGATTTACAGAATGCTGCTAAAAGATAAACTGTCAAGTGGGGTAGAAAAGCCTACCTTTCAGACTAGGAGAATAGGGCTCCAAGGGCCAGGGCCCTCAGGATTGCTGTGTATATACGTAAGGAGCCTGTTCCAGGCTACGTGTACAGAGACCGCCGCTGTAATATACCAAAAGGAAGTGAATACTGTAGATTGTTTTTAATTATTGCAATTTTTATTATTGTTTTCCTCTTGTTGAAAGCACTGCAGTCCTCAGAGGGGGAGGAGGGGAATGTGTGTATGTGTGGTGTGGCAGAGAAAGAAAAAACAAGAGAGATGAGCAGTGGGTTATTCTGAAGCTGTACATATCAGGCTGACTGATGCAAGCACATGGAGTGAAGTGAAATACTAGTTAAATGAATGTATGAGATGCTCTGTTTTAACCCCCTCCTTCCCGGTCCTTATTTAACCAACTTCAAACTCCACACCCAGCTTCTTGCAAGAGGGTTGGATCCTGTTGGCTTCTGTCTGCTCTTGCTAGGATATGGACAAAAAGCTGTTTCAAAGTCTCTTTTGAAAGCTCTAGTTAGAAACTGGAGCAAGAAGCCTGTTTTTTTTTTAACACCTGCCCAAAGCCAGGCTTCCCGTCCAAGAGACAAAGGGAATTTGCGGTTTTAAAGGTAGGAATTTTTTTTTACCTAAATTATAGTAAGGTTTGACTTTTTTTTCCTTTTTTTTTTTTAAGAGTTTACAGAACTGTAAATACTTGTGTTTTCAAACTTTGGTCCAATTCCCAGCATATGTGCAGCCCATTGTCTCAGTGCAGTAGCACTCCAGATCAGTTACCCAAACTCCACCAGAAACAATCAGGTTAGTACTCCAGGGAAAGGGCTAACCAAAGGGCACTCATGCCCTGTGCAATAGATCTGTGAACACAGAGTGAAACTTTTCTAGTTTATTTTTGTACCTTTTTGTCTTGTTCAATTTCACTGTTCCATCCACAGGGTTATCAGATTTAGCTCCACCAAGATGGTTTCTGCATGTTTGTTAAAATTTCCATGCCCCAATGGAAATTGACTGTTATTATTTAAGTCCTGACTTTATCCACGTTTTCTCTAAGTGAATTTTAACTGAGCCCCCCCTGTAATGTTTGGTTTGTTTCTCACACAAGCAGACTTTTACAGGATGTACCTAAAATTAAATAATGAGCTCATTGTTGGGAGGAAGATAGTGACGTTTCACACACTGTAAAAGACCAACAGTAAGATCCGCAGTGTTGCCAGTTCTCATGGTTTTACTGAATATCTCTGTAATATTTGTTGAGTCTCATAAAGCCCCAGCTTCTGGAGTCAAGTGATGTATGAGAATCTCCCCTTCCACTTCATTAAAAAAAAATGTTTTTTAAAGCTCTTGTTAGTGTTGAAAAGCATGAGAATGTGAACCTTAAAGGTTTAAATAAGGAAGTAAATAAAGGGAACCCAAAGCTAGTTCAAATTAGAAATAGAGGCAAATACTTTTTTAACAGGGACCATTAGAACAAATCCAAGGAATGATAGGCACTGCCTTCTCTTGATGTCTTCAGGTCAAGACTAAATGCCTTTCTGGAATATATGCATCAAATTTGCTTTCCTGATTTACAGATATGCTTTAATCAAATCAAAGGTAGTAGGCTCAATGCAGATGATAATTGGGTGAAAGGTGGTGGCCTGTTACAAAGAGGTCAGGCTAGATTATCTCAAGTCATTTCTTCTTGCCTATAAACTCTGATGGCACATTGCGATAAGCGGGAACGTGTGTTCCCTGGGGACAACTAGCTGTGGCACATATTTGTGCCACAGCTAGTTGTCCCCAGGGAACATGCCAACATGCACATTCTGGTGTGTGGCAAGCTGTCCTGGGTGGGGCAGGAGAGGCTGGTGTCCACACCTGGGCTGGCCCCAGCACCCTTTTCTGGGGCCCTCCCAAGGCTCCAGCAGCAGTAATCCAGGCACGCAGAGCCTGGATGGCAGCCGAAGTATGGCTCTGGGCAGCCAGGCTCTGGTTTGGGGAATGTACGCTGCTGCCATGTGCACCACCTTTTGACACCAGGATCTCCTGGTGCCAAAAAACCTGCTGTGCTGCAAATAAGCAGCACACTGAACACCTGCATGTGTGTCGCATGCGGCTTGCAGCACTGCAGACAGGTCCTGAGTGTGCAAAAATGTATCGTTTTAAATATCTTGGGATTTTTGAGTTGTTCTCATGACCTTTGGGTTATGCCTTTGAATGTCAGGGTTTGGCAATATGAATGAGTCAAATTCACTGTCTGTTGTTCAAGTCTGTTTGCTGTTTTGAAATGAATTTGCCTAGCCTTTTAGGCCAGTTTGTTGTGGAGCACGATATTTTAACTGTGTTACCTTGTTTATTGTGAGTTGAGATAATTCCATTAAACATATACACACACCTATATATCTATGTATATAACCAACTATGCACAAATACAGAAAGAGACCACATCTCCTGCACTGTAGGACATATAAGGAAAAGTGTATGAATATCTCTCAGCAGTTGGCAGTTACTTGAATTGAGAGATCGAAAACTCACCTGAAGTAAATAGGAATTTGTTCTTAAGGTTTTAATGTTCTTTTGGATCAAAGCTGCTTTCTCTTTTTGTTTCTCAGACATGATTTGTACCAAGGGTTAAGGAGCAAGGAGAGGGTCCGCCTAGCTTTCTTGAAGTGGCACAGCAACATTTTTGAAGTTTTATGCACTTCTGGGGCCACATACTGAAAATACTCAGTAGAAATTTAAAAAAGAACAAAATCACTTTCCTAATGAAGTCTTCCAACTCTGGGTCATTCTGGCCCCTAATACCTTCTCCTTTGGTTAACTAACTGTGCCTTTCAATCCCTTCTTCTTTCCCTCTTCTTCCACATGTACCAAGACTATAGGCGCAGTATCAGTTGTGGATCAATTTGTCTAGTGTGAGTACTTCTCATTTTTATAAAATGCCACTGTCCATTAAAACCCCTTTTATCTTAGCATTTCTGTGTGGCTGCGGGCAGCTTTCATGCCTACCCCTTTATTATGTGGCTGCACTCACTTTCAGTGAAGCTAACAATAATTACCTCAGATTATATTCACCCAGCTGTGCTATGCAAAGTCTTTCCCAAAAGCAGCTCTGTAGCTGGGTGTGCGTTTTAATCATATGTTATGTAAAACATGGGAAGTGGATGATCTGTTACTCTGAGGTTTCTCCTAAATTAGCTGTTGAACACACTACCTAGGGATTACTTTCTGTGCATTACAAGAAATACGAGGAAAAAGAAATACATATGGAAATACAGGCTTCTACCAAAATATTCCAGCAGAGTTAGACTAATGCTGCTTAGAGAGAGGCATCTGCTCAGAGCTCACTGTAGCTTTGTGATAATCCACTAAAGGTCACTGGCTGAGCTGTGTGGTTAGACACTGAAGGCCTTTGGGAATCCACTTTGGCTTCTGCAGAGAAATGTAATAGGAACAGTTTCTTTTAGTGCATTTCCTAGGGTTGCTTTTAAATAAAGCAGGCCCTGCTTTCTAAAGGGGAAATCCTAGCTGCTGTAAGGTGATCACTTTACAATTGCAAGTGGCATGAATAACATAGATGGATAAATGCATATCCTCCTGTACATGCTTAAGCTGTCAGCCTGGATAAAGCAGATATTTAAGGGTCAGACCTGAAGCATCACCGTCACTGCTTGTCACTGTGCTGGTTTTAATCTCCCTGCTCTGAGATACAAAATGCTGGTCTCTCCCTCCATACAGCAGAAAATGTCTTTCTACCTGCAAGGGGGGCAAAAGTCAACAGTTTCACAATATTGTTAGGTCAAAGCTGAGAAACCATGAAGCACAGCATTAGGCTCCCATGTTCTGTGGGCAGGCATCGTTCCCAGTTTGTTACTCAGCAGATGTCTAGAAATTTGTTTTATCTCTCTGTGAAGCCTGTGGCATGTCAAATCACAAGCTTCTATTTTGTACAGTTTGATAGATGGTAGCAAGCAAAACCTCAGGAGCCATTTTAACATTACTGAGACAACAAAATACCTGGGCCCAGCCAGTCTTCAGTTTTCAGAGTAACAGCCACTGAGTTTCTGCAGGAATGAGAGGAGAAGTAAAACAAAATCTGATGAACTTCATAACCTGCTAGGGGTTTGGATAGTATGTATGCAGTTGCCTAAACTCAGCAGGTTGTGCAAAATGTCACCACAGGAGGCTGACCACCTCAATCTGAGGACACCTGAGACAATGTAGGAAGGATTTAGAGGTCTCTAATAGCCATCTCTTTTTATGCCCAACTTTGTGCCACTTCTCTGACTGTGCCTGTGTTAGGAGATGTCAAGGCAGGACTGCAAAGGGAAAAGGAAAGGAAGGATTTGTTTTCTAAGTCACTCTTACCCTGGAGCCATTCATTTCTTATTGAACAGTCCTTTAATTTCTATGCATGGTGCCTGCAATCTAATTCTTCAAGTCTCTACCCAAACCTGTAGATGTCAAGTACCTTTTCTTCACAATGTCTAATTCCCTTTTCTTCATCTGAGCTGTAAGTGGTGAGAGAGGAGGGTTTGCAATGTTCTTTGCTCAAAATTTACCACAATTACAAATAAGGCCTCAGGCAAATCACCTACATCTTTGTGGCCAGCCACTGCCTTTGTGGTTGGGCTGCTGTTTCTCTCTTTGCCTTAGCCAGAGACACAATGGAAAAACTGTATGCATCACTGTATGAAGGAGCTAGCCACAGGCTTAGGGCCTTGCCACTCTCTGGCCGTGCCCGTGACTACTGCTTTATGATGATCCCTTTAAAAAGGCAGATTAATTGAAAGGGACTTTCCTATGCTGACCGGTTGGGTTTCTGAATTTTAAATACAAGTTTTCAGCTCTGCAGTGTTGGAGTGAAGCCCCACGTTGCATGCTGCCAAATTGGGAATGTTTTATGAAGAGTTTGAGGAGGACAGAAGTAATTTCACTGGCAAGAGGTATGCAGTAAATACCTTGGGAGCAGAGGAGGAGCACATGGCGTAAATCTGGCCCCATGTATATACCTTTTTACAACCCAAGGAATTTGGGTCCTAAAGAAGGAAGAGGGGTAGAAGCTAAATTCAGTAAGCAGCTACAGTTTTCTCTTCAGTGTATAGAAATGGGTAGCCATAGATGTGTGTGTGTGTGTGTGTGTGTGTGTGTGTGTGTGTACATGTATGTAAACACACACAGCTGCATAGAACTGCGTGTTTCACAGCACTCCTCTTAGAAATGCTTTCTCTCTTCATAGAGAATCCAGAGTAGCGCTGAGAGAGCTGTGCATATTTCCTAGCCCCTGAATGTAGTGCCCAGAGTTTAGACATGCTCTATATTCAGGCATCCAGCCATCTCATAAATGATTTATTTATTTTCACATTCTATTGCTCGCTTAAACCACCGGCTTTTCACTTTGTCTGGAATCTCATTGGTTGTGCAGTGATTTAACAGTGGTATATGTTAGCGGTATTCATCTGCTAGGGTCACCAATGCCATGTATGTGTGAATCCTATACTAGTGTTATGGAAAGATGTCTGCATCACTCCTGGGGAACAATTCATGTCTTTGTCCAACTGATACATGTATATTTATATTACTAATTATCATTTACCAAGTAGGATATAATCTGGCCATTCACTGCTATCCACCTGAGTGTTTAACAGACTTAAAGGGTTAAAATTAGGTTGATGCATTTAGACATTTGCTTCCCTACATTAAATTAATTCCCATGAGAGAGAGCGTGTCATTACAAATCACTCCTGCCAGGAATCCTACCTGTAAAAATAGATTTTTCTGTCTCAAGGGCCTTAATGAGAGTGTTACTACACAGGACTATTTTACAATGATAGCTCTAAATAATTTATTTTTTATTTCAACAAAATACACGTTAAAAAGTACTAAAATTGTTTTTTTCAAAAACATATTTTTATGCTAGTAGCACTGGACTGTTTGGTCTCTGAGATCCATCTCTGCATTTCATTGCCTGGGTTCGTTTTAAAGAAGATTTATTTTTGTTCTGTGAATAATTTTTGAAGGTTCTTGTATATGTACAGATATAGATACATTTGAAGTCTTTTATTGATATTCCTACAAAGAATACAAATAAACTTTAACTTTAAAAAGCTTGGAGTTCATACATGTGGCACTGATTTAGTATCTTACTGCTGGAAGATTATACATGAGTTCTGAAACCTGAGCGGTGGAAGTAAATGTGCAAACTTGCACAGTATAACCTGACATCTGGCATGGTTTGTAGTGTGACTTCTTGAGTTACCCATGTGAACTGCTGCTTTTATGAGACATGGCAGGAACTAAGGTGGCCTGTGACAGAAAAAAATGACTCTGATCAAAAATTGGACTTGGAAGCTACAGCTGAGTGAGCAAATCCCGAACTGTGTGTCACTTGCATCTCTCCGCTGCTCACTGTTAGAGAGATGTGGCTGGCACTAGAACGCCACTCGCTGCTCCTGGTTTGGGATTTCAGTGCTGTGTGGCCTCCATTCAAAAGCTTATTCCACTTGCTCAGGTCTTCCTTGTCTAGTAACCTCTCCTTGCTTCTAAATCTTCTCAGCCGTGAGGAACTGTCCAGCTAAGCAATGTGGAGAGGAAGGGTGACACTCTGTGGTCGCATGGAGAAATGCTGTCTACTCACACAAGCTTTTTAATCATTTTCCTTTCTCAGAGTTAAAAGGCACTCAGTCTGAAATTGTATCTTTTAAAAAATGGATTCCCTTTCTTATATTACTAATAGCATTATAGGTCATGAGAATCAGATGTTAGCGATTCTGTTTACTTTGCATTCATTTGTGCATTTCTTGCACCTTGAACCATGAAAATAGCCTGCTCAGTTTTCCTTGTACATAGTTGGTTTGTAGTTGTGAAGTTCTAATGCACAAACACAAAGCAGTTTGCAAGGTGCAGGCACCCCAAAGAAATGTTCCTTCATAGGCTAACAAAATATTTGGCCATTGGTGATGCTTTATTTATTATTCCCCATATGTATAAATTAAGAGAATGAACAAAAACTACACAGTACAATCTTCCCCTCTTTTTGAATTTGTTTTATTTCCGTTGATGTGTAAGTTTTAAATTGACATTTTAGATGCGGGTTCTAGAGGCCTTGGAGCCTGCATAATGCACAGGCAACTACTTGATGCAACTTTACTTTTCTCTTTCCTCTCGCCACCCGGACCCTGTGTTGTTCTACACATCAGGTGTGCCTTAGCCTTATTTAGCCTGTAAGCTCTGTTGTAATATGACTGCATAGTACCCAAAACAATGGGATTTATGGGTATTGGAACAACACAAATAATTTTTTTTTAAAGTTTGATGGCTTGCCAGTACTTTTGACCCAAGATTTCTTTGTTTAAAAAATGGTAAATTTGTATTGAGAATTGTGTGTCCATGTCCTCCACAAGTCTTCCTTGAATCTTCCTGAACTTGCTAGATATGAGGTTTTTAGACCAGGTTTTGAAAGCAGTGATAATCAGAGAGCAAGACAGTGAAGAGAATGTGGGACAACAGGCAAGAAGGTTTTACTAAAAATAAATTATCAAACTAACCTGATAGCATCCTTTGAAAAGTGATTCCCTAGTGGAAGGGAATATAGCAGATCTCATCTCTCTCAATTTCAGTAAAAGATTTAATACGGTGCCACCTGGGAAATTTAATGAAACTGCAGAAGATGGAATTGGTTATAGGAATGTTAAGGTGTTGGTACACAGCTGGATAAGGGAGAAAGTGAGGGGCTGTATTCCAAGTAGAAGCATTAGGCTGGAAGGAGGTTACTAGTGAGCTCCTCAAGGGTCAATCTTTGGTCCAATCCTGATAGACTTACTAATGATCTTGGGACAAAAAGCAGCAGTGTGCTGATGCAATCTGCTGATCACTCCAATTCAGGAGGCAGTATCAAAATCGAAGAGGCTTATTCGGGTGTCATACATGTACAGGTGGAGTGGAGTAAGAGAAATGTGTGAAATTAAATAGAAGAAAACACGAAGTTGTACATGTGAGGACTAATAGGAGTCTTTTGCTATAAACTTGGAACTCACAATTCAGAAACTACTGAGATGAAAGGACCCAACAATCACAGAATGACTGTGCAGCACCAAGGAGATGTGGCTATGCAAAAGGCAAAATCCTAGAAAATCTCAGAAGATAGATTTCCAGTAGAGGTAATGGAAGTATTAGTGCCATTGTGAAAGAGCAGGGTGAGACATTATCTGGAATACTGTGTACAATTCTGGTCATCCATGATTAAGAAATATGAAATATGAATTCAAACAGGAAAAGCTACAGAGAAAACAGTCTATGTTCCCCTGATCACCTTGGTAGCTTTTTTTGTAAGACGATACTAGAAGAGCTTGGCCTTGGCCTAGAAAAAGTGAAGGCTCAGAGTGGATAGGACTGATATCTATGAATATGTTAAAGGGGTAAACATCAGGGAAGAAAATGAGCTATTTAGCTTGCAGACATTGTTGGCATGTGAACAAAAGGGATTAAACTGGCTGTGAATAAATTCAGCCTGGAGACTAATGGAAGATCCCTAACCTTCAGAGGGATCAGGTTCTGGAGCAGACTTCCAACAAGGGCAAAGAAACCAACTGTTTAAAGTGGTGTTCAATAAGTTTATGAAGGGGATCATATAATATAGTTCTTGCAGTTAAAAGGGACTAGACTTGGTAATAGCTCCCATCCTCTGTTCTCAACAGCTACATACAACAGTCCTGCACTTAGTAGTAATCCTGTTTATTACTAGTGCCTAGCACTAGCTGAAATTGGGGGCCCATGCGAAACTGAGTAATAAATAGGCCTGCGCCAGAGAGTTTATAATTTGAGTACGTAAGACAGACATAGGTTGTGGGAATGGCTATAACATAGCATGAACTATGAGATGACAGCAAACATCAACATCACGTTCCATTATTTTTTTTATATGTAGTGGAGGGTAGGGGTGAAGGAGAATGTAAGTATATGAATGAACTTGAGCCTTCAGCGTGATGCTGCAGCTAGTAAAGCGAGCAAAACGCTGGCTTGCATCCATAGATGCTTCTCAAGCAAATCCCGGGAAGTCGTTCTACCCTTGTACTTGGCCTCAGTGAGGCCGCAGCTGGAGTACTGCGTCCAGTTTTGGGCTTCATAATTCAACAAGGATGTGGAGAAGCTTGAGAGAGTCCCGAGAAGAGCCATGCGCATGATCAGAGGTCAGGAAAACAGATCTTA
Organism: Crocodylus siamensis; assembly: GCF_052110815.1. Classification (NCBI taxonomy): domain Eukaryota; kingdom Metazoa; phylum Chordata; order Crocodylia; family Crocodylidae; genus Crocodylus; species Crocodylus siamensis. The sequence goes on from NC_143399.1 coordinate 49,613,165, forward strand.
CGATGACAGGCTGAGAGCCATGGGACTCTTTAGCCTGGAAAAGTACAGGCTCAGGCGTGAACTGATGGCCACCTGTAAGTTTATTAGGGTGGTGACCACCAGGATCTGGGGGAATGTTTGTTCACCAGAGCACCCCAAGGGATAACGAGGTCGAATGGTCATAAACTTCTGCAAGAGCGTTTCAGGCTGGACATAAGGAAGAATTTCTTTACTGTCTGAGCCCCCAAGGTCTGGAACAGCCTGCCATTGGAGGTGGTTCAAGCACCTACTCTAAACACCTTCAAGAGCAAATTGGATGTTTATTTTGCTGGGATGCGGTAACCCCAGCTGACTTCCTGCCCCTCAGACAGGGGGCTGGACTCAATGATCTTCTGAGGTCCCTTCCAGCCCTACTGTCTATGAAATCTATTAATATGCTAAATGGACAGGGAAGGGCAGGGGCAGGTGACAAGAGGGTGCAAAGGGAAGATGTGGAGTGTAGGTGAGCAGAAGAGACTGTCCCTACCCTCTTCTTACTGCCTGATCAGTGGTGCTCAACCTTTTGGCCCCTCGGGCCAGATGAATGGTGCAGGGCCCTTTCCTCCCTTTCCTGCGCACTGGAATTAACTGCCAGGGGCCAGTGCTGCTCCCCCCCAGCCTCCTGCACCAGGACTGGGCCTTGGAGCCCAGCACCGCTCCCACCCAAGCCTGGTCCTGTATGCTGGGCTATGGCACCAGATACAGCCTGCAGGGCCTGTGTTCGGAGATTTAGCAGCAGGGGAGCAGAGTCATCATCATTCCCCCGCCACCAAACTTCCAGACTTGTGGGGAGCCTTACAGGCCAGCTGGCAGCTCCAATCTGGCCCACAGGCTGGAGATTGAGCACCCCTCTTCTGCAGCATTGTCCCCCAGACACACACATTAACCTCTCCCTTATATGAGTGGTCTCCCTATAGGCCTTCTGGTTCCTCTCTCCAAAATTCTTTATATGAAATCAGTATATGTTTCTTCTACTCCTTCTGAGATTCCCAGGTGACATCTGGACAAAAATAAATCTGAACTCGTGCTGGGGCTTGTAGTCTGGTCTCGTCATTGCTCATAGCTCACCCACTGCAACTGGAATGTCCCTTTGGAGAAACTCCCCATCAGTAGTTCTTCTACCTGAAGATGTTAGGGAAAAAAGGTTGGTGGCTAATGGCTATACTGATAACAGAGTGTGTTCTTCTGCTTCTAACCCGAGAGCAGCAGCTCTCTACATCCATTAGCGAGTGGGATACTGGTTTGCTTACATTTAAGTGCTATTCTCAAATAAAATCCTCACTATTGCTAAAGCGCATCTTACATTCCTGTCCTTCACCTCTCCTCCCAGCTCCCTAGATTAAATGTCCATGTGTGCTTAGAAAGTGTATTGAGTTACTGTTTTTCACTGCAAAGGTGTAGATTGAATATACTGGTTGCAGACAAAGATTTTGTTACTTAGGTTTGCTTCCATGTCCCCAGCAAGAGATCCTCCTTCACTGTCTCTAGTAAGATTCATGGGAAACTAAGTATCCTGATGCAGTCTGAGACCACAAAACTTAAGGGCCATGGCACACATTACATCAGGACACTATTAAGGTGTTAATCACGCCATAAAAAGTAACCTGTGTGAGAGCTGAAGCCAATTTATGCCACGATAATATAGCAGATGAGCCACAAAGTTATTCTACATATAATGTGTAGCATCTTTAAGTCTTGTTTGTATCCTGCCTTCAGTTTAGTGCGTGTCATGTTGCGGATGATCCATAACAGATATCGATGCTCAGCTGAGCGTAGGGAACTGGTACGGGGCAGCCCCAGGGTCTGGGACACAGCCATCCCTACCCAATCAGTGAGATCAGGCTGGGAGAAGCACCATGTCCTGAACCTAGCATGCTTGCCTATCCCCAGAAGCAGGTGTGTGTGGGGGGGGGGGGGGGGGGGGGAGGGGAGGAGGATGCCTGAGCTTGACATCAGGGAGCATCTCCCTGATCTTGGGTTCACCAAGCCCTGAACCAGCTACATACCTGCTGGCAGCCATGGAAGCGGCAGCTGGGGAGCTGGGTGCTCCATTCCAGAGCTGCAAGTGCCGTGTCACAGCATAGTACACGGGCAGCTAGGAACTCACAGCCCCTCTGCTGCCTGCGCCCTGGGTCCCAGCACATGGGGAGCTTTGAAGAGCAAGCCTGCAGACAGCAGAGAGAGGCTCTCTAGTCCCTGGCTCCCATCACCTGGACAGCTTTAAAGAGTGGGCTGGGGTGGCTTCCTTGCTGGGGACTTTAAAACCCATGCGTGGCAGCTCTGGGTCAGATGCCAGGCACAGGGGATCAGAGGCTCCTGGCAGAGTTTAAAGTGTCCAGTGGGGGAAGGCCTTCTGCTTCCCCTGCTCTCCCCTCTGTCAACAACCTCTGATCCCCTGACCAGAGGTGTCGGGTATGCTCATTGTCAGCCCAGCACAACCAGCCCTGGTCTCAGATCGGACCCAAGACTCTCTGGGCTGGGGCCATCAATCAACTGATTGTCAGCCCTGGTCCCAGGCCACCAGAGCCAGTTGAAGTTCCCAGTGCGGTCCCAGTGCGGCACTGACTGTCAGCCCAGCCTGGACCTACAGGCACACCTCTTTCTTTCAATTCACCAGTGGAAGGGGATCCTAGCATCATAATCCCAGGTTCTCCCTGCGCTGGTATGTATTAATAGCAGGATTGGGACCTGATCCTTGACTCCAACAATTGTACCATGTGCATGTGGCATGGCAAGGGGCATGATTATTGGGATCAGGGGTCAGGGATCATATCCAATCACGTGAGCATGTGCCAAGAGCCTGAATTTTCTATCTTCCCACTACTGGAAAGAAATCCCATCTAAGAGCTAGCCATGTGCCTTAGCAGAGTAGCTTGGTGGGAAAAGGGAGCCTACTGTCTGAATCCCAGAATTTCACTGCAGTTAGAAGGGACTGGGGTCTCAATAATGACTTGTACATCCTTACTGGCATTGGCCATATTTATCCCAGAGAGTCACTAGTGGTGATGGTGGGGGACCTTTTCAGAGAGGAAAATCCCAGTGCTGAGACAGCACAAGTGAAGGTAGGTTGAAGGGAAATAGATATTAACAGAATTAAATGTGTTGGCTCTGTGGAAATGGATGGGAAAGTCCCTATCACCCTTTTCACTCACTTGACTAAGCCCTAGTTTGCTGGAAGAATAAGTTCTAGAGAGCAGCCCTAATTGCAAAGAAAGGGGATGTCTTGCATTGAATGAAGTGGGGCTAAAGAAAGAAGAGCTGCAGCTTCTGATGAATAGACTGTTCTTCATTCCCTTTCCCTCTCCCATCAGCTCACTCCTCTGGTGTGTGATGTAGGTCAGTTTATAAGCAGGCACCAATGATGTCTACCCAAAATGGTTTGCAAACTGGTATTATGACTGAGCTCTCAATGAGAACTACATCTCACCTCATTCAGAAGCTGTTGTTTCATGGCCTCAAGGTCTACCAGGGCAGCTGAGACGAAATCCATTTTCAGAACCATGTAGCCAAAATCTATGTAAGGGAATAAGACAGCAAATGAGCAGGAAGGGACTGCAGTGCTAAATGAATGCTGGCTTTCTCCTTGACAACCCACTGACCATGTCCAGGGCAATACATTTATAATACATCACAAACAGGCAACCTAATACAAGGTTCATTCAAGTGCATAATACCTCCAGTGGCTAGAGCCCATTTCTTCCAAATGGGCTCTACTTTAATATGGAAGCAAACACACTTTAAGGAAGGCAGTTGAGATAAGAAAAGAAAAACTATTATAGGTACCTGATTGTGAGCCAAGTATCTCTGATTTTCCCATTGACTGTGTAGAACGAACAGATGTGACTTGAATGCCAGTGCTGTGTTCAGTGCCAGTGCAGATTGTAGTGCTGCTGCCCCCTTGTGTGTCACTGCCAGTCCCTGAACGAGTGTTGTGATATGAGCAACCAGGGGATGATGGAAAGGAAGGTGGGGGTTTCTGTGTTGAGTGGGAGAGGCCTTGCACACACAGAGTGCACAAACTTTCAGTGTGTAACGTGGTCAGGTAAGATAAGGCTACACAAGGGCACTTGGTCTAAGTCAGCTGCCGTTTCTCACATTTTCAGCCAGACACAGTGAAAAGATGAAAGCACGTGGTTTGGGGAACTGTTGAAAGAGGCGCAGGGAAGAGACTTCAGGCCCTCCCACAATACAGGTACAGCACAGATAGTATTGCAGCAGAGGCTCATTAAAAATGAGAAGTGCTACTGGCTTTGTTTTACTCTTCATTAGAAGAGGAAATGAGGTTAAAACAAAGACGGGCATTTTGGAACATGCTGTGAGAGGCAGGCAAGCCAGTTAACCTCTTGGTGCCTCAGCTTTGCCAGCTGTTGAATGGGGACACTAATGTAGCTGTGACACAGACTTGCTGGAAGAACAATGAGAGCTTGTAAAAAGGGTTGCCATGCTAGATCAATGTGCTACAGGGTGTGAATGAGCACCCAGCACTGGAGTGCTTTAATTGATTGCACTATTAATGAACAGATGCGTCTCCAAAACAGAAGGAAAACCTCTGATCTCTGCAGAGACTTGTTGTTTTTTTTTCTTTTCCTCTCCTAATTTTTAAGGAAGTGTTGGTCCAAAGTTGGGATCCCTAAAGTCCCACTTGTGCTTTTTTGTGATATTCCGGTCTGGGAAACACGGAGTTTAAATGGGTAACTCCCTCTGTTCCTGATCACTGCCCTGACATCTGTGTAGTTAAACTAACCTGCAGCTGCCTACCAGTTAAAGACAAAGACATTTAAGCTGCTTAATTATTAATCTGCCAGTTCTCTGTACGTACTAGTGTTTGAAGACCCTTGCCAGCCCTCTGTGGATACCTAGTTTGAAAACCCTAATGTCAACCCTATCTATACCCTCAGTGGTCAGCAACTTTTTTTAGGCTGCAGGCCACAGCATAGGAATGGAGCCAGGTGCCCGGGGCAGAGGCAGCAGTGACTTCTGGTTGCCATGGAATTAGAAACATGCTTTTGCACAACTGCCAGTAGCAGACACTTTTCTTCCCCTCCCTCTTTCCTCCCAACTTGGTGCCCAGGGTAATTGCCCAGTTCATCCCACCCTAGTTATGCCACTGGTGGGCTGGAGCAACCCAGTTTGGGTCAGAGTTGGGAAGGTGGGCATGACCACTGCTTGTCCGCATGGCAGCATGGAAAGAAGTGCCCACGAGCAAAGCCCCACATCTGTGAGCTGGATCAAATGTGCTTTCAGGCCAAATCCAGCCAGTGGGCCATAGGTTGCCAACCTTTGCCTTAGGAGATTAGTCACTGGCCCAGCAGATTGGTAAGGAGTTTTTTGTCTGTAGGACTGTACTGCGTTGGTGCCACAGCAGTCACCGCACAGGGACATTCACTTCTATGCCAGCTCCATTGAAGAACATGTTTCAGTTTATGCAGTGCAGAAAGAAATAAAGATCATGGCCCAAACATGACAGAAGCAGGGTTAATGTGTCCCTACCTGCATCAGAAGAGCCTCCTGCTGGGGCACTTGCCGTTCCACTGAAGGGCAGGAGCTGAGTGGTAGCAGTGGCACCTGCGTTAGCTGTGGAGGGAGTGTCAGTGCCTGATAAATCTGGGAGAAGAATGAGAGTCACCATCCAGTTTTCTACAATCGTGGTTAAAAAGAACCAAAAACTGACAAATGTCCATTAGTGACAACCAAAATGCTATAAACCAGGGGTGTCAAACATACCGTCCATGGGCTGAATCAAGCCCATGCATCCATATGATCCATCCCATTGGCATGCACTGGCCCTGCCCCAGCTACATGTGCTACACCTGGTGTGCAGGTTGGACATGGCACCACAGGCACTGCACACAACACAGAGGGTCGACCTGGCTCTGGCCTGCAGACCAGTCCAGTGACCTTGATCCAGGCCATGGGGCCAGATGAGTTTGACAGCCCTGCTCTAAGCAAATTACACTGACTATTCACTGATAGAGAACTGAGTTCAGGTACAAAGTCACTCCAGGAAGGGGCAAAGGGATGAATAATGATCATAAACTAATCTCAGATGGACATATGGGAGCCTGCAAATTTGGTGGTCTTTGAAGGACTAGAGCAGCAAGAAGGAGGCTGTGCAGAAGGCAGCTATATAACTGCATTGTGTTATACACCGAGCTCTTTCAACTATCCTGCAGTCAGTAGCAGAAAGGTGTTAAGGTTAGGATTTGCAGAGCTGGCTGAAGGGGTGGTCAGACTGCTTGCCTAGAAATAAGAAATGATCTAATAGACTTGAGAGAAAATCAAAACTGACCCCTGTCTTCCACTTTAAAAACCAAAACAAAAGCTCATATTCTTGTGCCAGGAGTTATGGACCTAACAGCACTGCTTTGAAACCATCAGAAACCATCTTTTCACACTCTTGCCTTGCTGGCCAAGTGCACAAAGGGATACAAATTGTGGGGGGAAAACCTGCTCTCATGAGAGGTCAGTTTGGGAGTCAAAGAAGCTAAGGTAAGCTCAACTTTTTGACTCTTTAGCCCTCCAAAACACTGTAAAGTTCACTTACCGCTGTGGAAAACCTGAAGTGGTCCATCTACTAAAAATACCCATAGGCCAGAGACTTTTATTGCTGTAACTGGGAGTGATCAATTGTGTCTGTGTGTGCGACCGAGAGCATGTGTGAGTGAACCTGTGTGACTGGGTCTGAGAGTGAGTGTGTATGTAGGTCTCTACTCCTCACATATATAGTAGAGAGCTCTGCCTCAGGCTTGAAGTGGAAGGGTGAGGAACAGTTCAGTTTTCATACCTTTGCAATCTTTGGCCATTCACCTTGACACTCCTGAAGGACATCCGCTGTTGCTCCTAGTGCCCACAGAGCACTGTCCTCAACCTGACCAGCTACCACCATGCAAGTAAAAAGTTCTGCTACGGGCTGACTGAGTCGCTACTGATTCATGCCACATTTGAATTGATTTGCAGATATTTTAAATCCCCTCAGTCATCCTGTTCCCAAGAGCATTCTGCACCGGTAAGGGTTTATTTGTATAACTTATACTAGTATAAATGTTAGCGGGACACATCTAAATAAAGGAGACCTATGCACATTAATGCACAAGGTGATTTCAAATCCAAGGTCTCTGTGTTGGTCCCCCAAGGTCGGTGAAATAGCCACTTCATCTTTGTTACTTTGTGCTGGGAAACAGGTAAAAAAAAAATAGGGCTGAAGATGGATTACAGTTGTCTACCTAAAAGGAATCCAGCCTAAAGAAGCTTCGTGTTCCCCATCTCCCAGGGCAGAGCTCATGGGGTCCTGCTCTTTTCCCCACTACACTTCATATCCCTTTCTTTGAAATCTTACATCACAGCTACCATCCTTCCACCAGAGAAACATTACTGTTTCTAAACTAGGCAGAGGCACCTGCTGTTGAAAAATAGGTTGGAACAAACGTGTATCTTCCCTGGAAAAAGAAGAAATTGGGAAACTAACCCAAAGGGTGCTGCACAGCCACACAAAGCCCCGTCACCCAAGCTTTGCAGATTCTGAACTAAGCACAGCCTCTGTTCTGCCAGGTGGCGCAGGTGGCACGTTCAGGGTCGGGCGTATCAGCTCTTATCTTTCCCCATGGTGTAACTCCCTTTTCTATATCGGGGTTCTGTTCCATCCGGCAGGAACCCCCTTCCACTTGGCAATACAGAAAGGGCAGGGTGGTCACAAGCCCCCTAAGATTTCTGATCTCTGGGTGGGACCCCTGATGCAGCAGCAGGAAGTAAACCAATACATACAGTAGGAACAGATGAAGGGCAACTGCTTATTGCAAGAAGAAGGTAAAATGGCAAGAGTAAGCATTGTTCCGCATATTCCTGACCCAAACAGAAAGGTGCCAACATTTGGCATCCAGCTTGGGCTCTCGTAAATGGCGCCATTGGACCAGCTCAGTCCCCTGATGACTGTGTTGTAGTGCAGGCCTATCCAAGCAGTTTGAGTAGCTGTTAGTACCACTGCATTCAGATCTTCCAGGCTTAAGATGTCTGCTAGTCCTTCATAGTGACTCTTGCAATAGTCGTTGGCTGTGGCCCAGCTCATTGGAGTTGTGACCAATAAAAACACACGCTGGCTGGAAACAACCTGAAATGCAACTGAAGCAGAAAAAAAAGAATGATGAAAGCTACTGTCTCTGTATGCTACCTTATCAGCGTATCTTTAGGAGGTTCTCCAGAGGAATAAACTGGGACTGTGGGGAGGGGGGGGCTTTCAAAGATACAAGATAGAAGTGTGTATCCTACCAAAGGGCATTAGAAGGAGTGTTCCTAAGTTGCTGAGGCTAAACATAGATCTCACAGGTATGCAGCCATCTAACTGTCATGGATTTTAGTGGAGGATCTGGGGCCCAGGCCCTTGTCAAATTCACACCTTTAATTTGTGGAGGGCCTGGCCCTTTCTGCGTTTATGTAAGTATTAAGCAAATATTTACAGCACAACAAGCTTAGATTATTTTATCAGTAAGAGTGGAATGCAGTGAGCACTGACTCATCCCCAGTGACACCGTGATGTATGACGAGCAAACCTGCTCATCGCTATGGAGTTGGATAGACGAGAGAGCCAAAGGGAAAGAGCTATAACTGACATCACCAGGATGGGATCCACTCCTCCTTCCTGGAACTGTTTACCATGTCTGCAGTCAAACATGCAGATCTTGGATCAGCCTCTTAAGTCATCTCCGGACTCATAGATGATGTCCCTATTTACTGGGAGACTGTATTGAGGGACTGCCAGTAACAACAGAATGCAGTTTACTGAGCCAGTTTACTCACTTTTATCCATCATGGAAATTTTACACTTTCCACTGAAGCACCTGACACTGACCTTTGTCAGATATCGAAGGCTCTCCCTCAGAAGGGAGCTTTCTGCATTTCCCATGCATTGCAGCAGTTCCTTGTCCCTTAAACATACCATCTGAGGCTGCTTAGTAGCCCGTGTGAAAATAATTGTTGCTTTTTCTTCATTCCTAGTGGACAGCTTTCCCAGTTGCAAAACTACCTATTGCCGCGTTTGGCTGCCTTGGACTTGGTGGGCATTGAACTAAATCAGGGGTAGGCAAAATGCAGCCCACAGGCCAGATACGACCCACCAGGCCAGATACGACCCACCAGACCAGTCTATTTGGCCCGTGAGGCCCCTAAAAAATCTAGAAAATTAATATTTATCTGCCCCGGCTGCCTGTCATGCAGCCCTCAACGGCTTGCCAAACTCAGTAAGTGGCCCTCCACCCAAAATAATTGCCCGCCCCTGGACTAAATTATCTTTTCATCCTAGACATGCTTTCTTCAGGTCAGGAATGACACATGGTGAAAAACCCTCTTTTCTGATGGTTGCTGCACGACTTTTGGCCCCAAATTACAATTTTATATCACTTGAATGCGTTCATCAATGATTTTTTGTGCCGGTTAGAATATGTGCTTCACTGGCTATCAGTCTGTATAGCAACTATTTACTGGGCTTTCTAGGTTACCAGAATTGTCAGGATATACATTTTCAAGCATATTTTTATACTGTGGCTGATGGGGCACAAGGTTAGTTCAATAGCTGCATCCATTTCAACTAGCAAAAACCCGCTAGAGCTTACGAGCCTGGAAGGAATATGATAAATGAGTCCTGTGCAGCCATGACACAAATATATTGCTACGAGTGTCTCTTTAACCGCTGCCCCATTATCAGCATGAAAAACAAATACATTGGGAGCCCTCAGGGCAAATACATTTGTACAGATGTTACAAGCATTATCTGTACATTGGCTCACAAACACATTTACAATTTGTTGCACTCTGAATTGCTGCCTGTAAAACGCTTATTGTTACTGAAAATCTGGATCATGACTGGTAACTATTCCCTCCTCCCACTACAACTGTATCAAGGCGTTCTTCTTTTGTATGACAGAAACGGCGTCCGTATCTTTATCTTTGTGCGCTTTGGCGTTTTTGTCATTTCGGGAGCTCTTGGCCGTCAAAGACGTTACCAGGGATCACTGCGTGGAAGTGGCTCTTGTCGATTCCCCATCACGGCGTGTTACTTCACCAAAACATGAATCAGGTTGTTTGATTTCTCCTCTTTCCCCATGTAGGACGTTTTTTCTTTTTCTCACTAATAATTTATGTCTTACATACTGGAAGCATAGGCAAAGCCAAAATGAACGACTGAAGGAAGTAACAAATCTCTCACACGTGCACGCACCCTTCCCAGCCATGTACATCTTGTGGAGTTGACATTTGCAAGGAAAAGACTCCTGAAGATAAATCAGTATACAGTAATAACAAGAGGCAGCAAATAAATGTTGGCGAAGGGACTAGGAGAGCAGAAATGTTTATGTGAATGTATTGCTAATGAAAGTAACTAGATAGTTTAGGAGCTTGAAATCTTTCACAGAACGAGTATAGCACTTGCAGCAATAGGGCAAGTTTTTCCCATGCAGTCCTGCTAATGTGAATCAGTTCTAAACTGAAGGAACCATGTCTACGATGAAAGGCCAGTTCTGTCTTTGGTCTCAGGGTCAACAAGGCATCCCATCCTAATGGTGATATTTCTGAGAACTGGGAACTGATCGGAGAATAATAATTTCACCTGGGCTGCTGAGGAGCTGTCAGACAAAAACGTTCTGGCTTTTGGTCACTGAATTTGGGGAAGATTCATTGATTCATAGACGTTAAGGCTGGAAGGGACCTTGAAGATTGCCAAGTCCAGTCCCCTGCCCCAGGGGCAGGAAGTCAGGTAGGATCAAAGGACCCCAGCAAGATAAGCATCCAAAGGTTCAAACAGGTAATGTAGGAAGCTGATGAGTATCTAAAAATTCACCTCACTTTTCTCATTTCCTTTCCTCCAGCTGAACTTCTGTTCTCCTGGATTTGTACTGTTGCTTGTCTGCAGCTGTGGTGGGAGAGATAGAGAAGACGAGAAGCACAGTAGTGTTTGATCAGGCACACTCCAAAATTACTGATGACAATATGCCTGAAAATGGAGCTGCTCCATGTAACACTGACCCTCTAGAAACTCTTTCAGGTTTGCCTGTTTTCTGGTTTGGGACAAATAAATACTAAGATTTCTGCCCATCAAACTTTGGAAAATTCTCCACCTGTTTTGGGAAAAAGAGAGGCCCTCAGGGGAGCTTGTTCCCAGTCCTTTCTCTGAAGAAAAAATCGGAGAGAAGGAAAACGCCATACCTGTCACAGACAGCAAAAAGAGCAGCAGCATCTTGTAATCTCTGCTGTGTTGTCTGCAGGGGAGAGAAGTGATGGGGGTCAGAAACCGCTGTTAGATAGCATTCGGATGATTTGACTAACTGCAGTCACACCTCCTGCTATTCTAGGAAACTGGATCATTAGAAAGGCACTGGCATTACCACTAGTACAATTTGTTTAAATGAACCATGCTGTTTTGAATGCAGTTTTACCACAACCCTATACTTAAACTGTACTACACCACTGCAGTGGCACTGGCCTTAGGGAACTTATTCCCAGAGCTCATTGTAAGGTTTTATGTCAGGCCTGTGAAACAGTTTACCCCCCAATCTCTACCTCCCACATAGATGTGCACTGTTGCTATGTATGGTTAAACAACTGCTTTGCTCCATTCCTAGGGCAGCTGGACATAACAAAAAAAGGATAGGATAAATCATTTAATGTTTGTGACCAGCTATACAGATATTGAATGTTTGTGACTATTTAATGTTTGTGACTAGCTATCCAGATAGTAAAGGACTGGATCAGGCTACCCAGAGAGGCTGTAGACTCTCCATCCTTGGAGGTTTTTAAGACCCAGCTAGACAAAGCCTTGGCTGAGATGATATAGTCAGGGATGGTCCTGCTTTGAGCAGTGGATTGGCCTCGATGACCTCCTGAGGTCCTTTCCAAGCCTAACTATGATGTGAATTGTTATAATGCATGACAAGTGCTCAGTAGCATGATGTTAGACTTTTACAAAAATATCTTTCATATTGCACTGCCATGTTTCTATGCTGAGACATCTTTCTGTCCCTCCATATCCTGAGACTGCTGGTCTGAACAAACCTGTTGTTAACATTTCTAGAAACAGACCCAAACTAGTACTTTAGACCTAGCCAGCAGTGTAACTCATGGGGGCAGGGATAGGAGGGGAGAGAACTGGGGCAGCAGTCCTGCATGCCTCCTTTGGGGGAGTTTAAAATAAACGCTGCCAGATTTTACATCAGAGGAACAATACCAAAACCCCCAAACTTTGAGTCGGGAAACATTCACATCTGCACTGATGATGACAGACTCATCCACGAGTATCCTCTCATGATCATGCAACATCCACTTTGCTTGACCAGCCACATCATCTGGGTGTCTGACTCCTGATTCCTAAGCAAATTTTATTCTCCCAGCTCAGTCAAGGCACATGCTCAAGAGGAGGACAGAGAAAGCACTTCAAGGACGTCCTCAAGGTCAACCTGAAAAAAAATGTAACATCCATATCAACTCATGGGAGACTATTGCCCAGGATTGCTCCAAATGGAGGAAGAGTCTGCTGCAAGGATCTCAGTACTTTGAAACCTTATGACAACTTCACAAGACAGAAAAGTGGGAGCAGAAGAAACAGTGTGTTGCGGACTGCATTAAGAATCCAAAGCCACCCACCCGACACGGAAACACATGCTCAAGTTGCAACAGAGTCTGTCGTTCCTGGATCAGCCTCATTAGCCATCTTTGCACCACACCCCCCACCCTGCACTGGAGAACATAGCTCAGGATTGTCCCTGTTTTTGTTTCTTTTCTGTTAATTCCCTTATTCTTGAGATTAGAAAATTCCCAACTGTTGCAAAGTGGAATTTGTTGCAAAGTGGAATTCATTGCAACTCTTGCCTGGATAATGTCTTAGCCTAGCATGCTGCTAAAAATCCCCAGTGCTCACGCCACGTGTGGTCTACTTTCCCACTATGTATTATCAAACCAGTTAACAAGTTACAGACCAAATGCTGGGGGAGGGATGGAACTGGAAGAAACACATTTGAAAAAGCAGGTTCTCTCAAAGGTAGATCACCCCCAGCCCACCCCCTACTAACCTGATACCTTTTTTTGATGAGATAACTGATTTTCTAGACAAAATGAATAGATCTAATCCAACTAGACTTTAACAAAGCATTTGATATTCTGCCACAGAGGAAATACTTACTTTTAAGATGGAGAAGGTGGAGACTGGAAGAAGAACTGAGAGGTAGGTAAAGGTAGTGGCCAAAGGAGTGAAGGCAATGGATTGTGATAAAACCAAAATTGCTGGGCTGCCAGAAGCTTATTAGTGAAGTGCTTCCAGGACTGGTCTTATTTAATATTTACATTGGTAACCTTGGCACAAAAAATAAGAATGTGATGATGCAATGCGCTTATGACACAAAGTTGAGAACCATCCTCAGTGCAAAGGAGGCTGAGAATATTGTATGGGAAGAATCATGTGACTTTGAGGACCGACACAATACAAATGGGATGAAATTTATTAATAACGTGCAAGGCCACCTACTTGTGGGGAATTAACAAAAGTTTCTCCTATATACTTATCATTTGGGGGGCTTATAAGTTGGAAACAACTGAGGTAGAAAGAGACCACAGATGTCCTTGTTGCTCACAGGGTAATGTTGAGCCTCCAGTGTAACATAGCTATGGAAGAGGCAAATATGATCCTACCATATATCAAGTAAAGTATTTTCACTAGAACTAGGAAAGTATAAATGCTATTATACAAGGCAGTGGTGAGTCCTCCTCTCAAATAATGTGTACATTTGTGGTCATCTATGCTGAAAGTAATGAATTAAAGTTGAGGAAGATGCAAATATAGCTAGGATGATCACAGAAATGGGCAGCCTACTTTATGAAGGGGAACTACAAAAGCCTGGCTTGTTTAGCCTAGCAAAATGAAGTCTAAGAGGGCATACTGATATTCAACTAATACCAACTAATAGGGGTATAACACCAGGTAGAATGGCTATTTATGTTAAAAAGGGTGATGACACAAAAACAAATGGGAATAAACAGGTCATAAATAAATTTAGCCAGGATATTAGATGACAGTTTCTAATCATAGCAGAAGTCTGATTTTTGGAATTGCCTTCCAATGGGCTCTTGGGAACAAGAACCCTAAGTTTGTAAAATGGAGGGATTAAATATGATTACTTGTGACAGCAGGGGAATGGACTCACTGACCCAAGAGGTCCTTTCAAGTCCTATGTTCCTGTGAAACAATCAGGGTATTGAGGAAAGGAGGCAGACCTGGTAAAGTTAGTCTTAGCTGTCCCTTTGAAATGGATGGAAGTAGTTTGTTACCCAAATCAGAAATGTATTTTTATGTAATAAAAACAAAGAGATGTCACAGGAAGAGTGAGCTAAGCAATCACTCTGGAGCTGTTATTTTGCATCTGCAAACTTGACTCAAGAGATGAAAAAGACTCTGCCTTTGTGCTGTCTAAAGATAAAATTTTGGAGAGTCGCAGCTGCTCCAGGAAAAACATCTGCTTATTTGAACAAGTAAGTTATTCAAATGGAGAAGCATCCTCTGAGGACGTGGTTCCGCAGCCCAATTCAAAATCTGCACTGGGTACACAAGTCAAGGGCAGGTGAAATAATAAATAGCAGGCAGGAGAGATGTTAACCTTCACCCAAAGGATTAATAATAAATTATACATAGAAATTTGCTGTGCAGGCCTGTTGGGGTCCCCCCGCCCCTCCAAATTTCTGACATTCTTACTTTACTTTGTTCTGAACTAATGGTTATGCATATAAAGCGACGGCACCATAGATGTTCAATATAGTACTTATCTATTCATTTGGGAACAGGGCCAGCCCACAATTTGCAGGGCCCCCTGCAAGGCATAGATTTGGGGTCCCCTGATGCGAAGAAGGCATCAGCGGCAGCGGGGTGGCGAGTGCAGAGGCAGATTAAAGTGTACTGGGGTCTGGGCAAGCACAAAATTGGAGGCCTCCTTCCCCCGTGGGAGCTGCGCTTTGGTGGGGAGGGGCCCCTTCCCCTCCTAGTGCTGGCAGGGGAGGCTGGATGGACCCTGCCAGGCTGGGGGGCACATGCTCACCAGTTCTCCCTGCTCCCCACCCCTGCTGTGGCCAAATGTACACATACAGATGGCAGGCAAGGTATTTTGGGTAAATCTGATATCTTTTATTAGACCAACTAAATAGTTGGAAACATTTTTCTAGCGAGCTTTCATGTTTAAAAACCCTTGATCAGGCTGAGGAAGCATCTGCAGTTGGTGTGCACTCTTCCTGGATGGAACAAATAGTAAATAAGCCAGAGACTGGTATGTAAGTGAGCTAGTCAGTGAAAATGTACATTGGGGAGTCAGTGGGTGAGAGGATCAGTGAGTGAGAGTCAGCAGGTTTTGTGGAATCAATCCTTAAACCGCTTGTTACCGAAAAAGTGAGTTTTGTCCAAGACACTACAGACTTTCTATGAAAACTTAAAAACATAGACCACCTTTCCAGCAACACCTTCCTAGCCACCATGGATGTTACCAGCTTATATACCAACATCCCACACCAAGCGGCATCCAAGCCTTCTTTACACACCTACAAGAGCAACATGACAACTCTGAGTACAGACCCAAAGATACTACTGATAGTAAATGCTTCATCTTCACATACAATTTCACTTTTAATAACCAACACTTCCTCCAGACAATGGGCATAGCTATGGGCACCAAAATGGCCCGCCCCACAGTATGCCAACCTTTTTATCAGCCACCTGGAAGAAGAATTCCTCGAAGACTGCACCATCAAACCCTTGCTATACTTAAAATATATTGATGACATATCTTCATCATTTGGACTGAAAACCTGCAATATCTGATTGAGTTCCATCAGAAATTCAGCAATTATCACCCCTCCATCTGACTATCTCTTGAGTACTCCAGTATCCAGAATGGTAAATACAGACCATGTTATACAAGAAACCTGCAGACCAACATACATATCCGCAAAGAACCAGCAAGCACCCTAAACACACCAAGAAACCTGTGATACAGAGCCAAGACCTCAGGTCCCATCGAATTTGCATTGAGGACAACACCCGGAATTGCTACCTCACAAATCCTAAAAAGGCTTTCACACAACAAGGCACACTTCTCCAGAGACATAGATGCACATATCAAAGAGCCAACTGGATACCATGTGAAGAATTGCTTCAGTACAGAAGGCAAACCCCCACGAATCACACACCGCTGGTTATGACACATCACCCCCTCCCTCAAACCTATGTGGAAAACCCTCAAACAATTGCAACCCATAATAGAAGGAGACCCAGTTCTTAAACAGATCTTCTCAGATCCACCCATCCCAGCCTTCAAACAAGCACTGAACCTCGCTAACCTCATCACCAGAAGCAAACTTCTGGCCCAAAACACGCTGAATAGATCCAGGCCATGCCAGGAAAAGAAATGCAAAACCTGCCAACTTATCTTCACCACTCCCACAATTACTACACCACATAACAAAACCATCACCATTCCTGGATCTTACACCTGCACCTCCAGAAATGTTATATATCTCATCCAGTACACCAAATGCCATGATGGAAAATATGTAGGAGAGACCAAACAACAACTGCGTGCCAGAATGAATGCACATTGGAAATCTATTAAAGACCAGAATACCCAATTACAGGTGGGGGTTTCTCACAAGAAAACCACTCTCTCTCCAATCTCTCAGTTTTAATCCTCAAAGGGAATTCACAAAACACTTTTCACAGACAAGCCTATGAACTTCACTTCATCAACCTCCTGGATACAAAAATCATGGACTAAACATAGAAGAAATACAAAAATGTAAAACTCTTGCTTCCAAAATGATACCTTTCCTTAGACCAACTGGGAAATCACAAGAAAACTGTCCTTTTCTGCAAGCTTTTGGGCTCAAATGCCCTTCATCAGGCTCTGAGAAAAGTATAACCTAAAACTCCCCATAGGTAGGAAATAAACTTCATTTCTGCACAGAGGGAGCTGGAGATGGAAAGCTGTCCCTCTGGGTCCAGCTGTTTCTTGTGATTGATTTCCCAGTTGGCCTAGTAAAAGGTATAATTTTGGAACCAAGAGGTCTACATTTTTGTATTTCTTCTCATCTCAGACCAACATGGCTACCAAGTACATCCCTGAAACATGGAAGATGTCAAATTTTAGCCAATTTTGGATTTTAAATTTCATTTCAGAACAACAAGAAAGATGTTTTACCTCTCTGCCTGCCATCTGACACCTCCAGGGAAGGAATGTTACCTAATCGACATACCAAAGAACAACTCAGCACAGCTCTCAAAGACACAGCTACTAAGTACATCCCTGGACGAAACATAGACATTGGATTTATGACACACTATAAGCTGCCTGACATTTGACTCCCCAGGTACCCTCCACTTTTCCCTGCTACATTCAACCCCCTTTCCCTCCAGCCTGTCTTTCACCCACTGGCTCCTCAATTTACATCTCCACTGACTGCCCTCCTTGCACGCAGACAGCCTCTGGCCTCTTTACTACTCATTCCATCCAGAAAGGGGGCACACCAACTGTGGATGCTTCCCCAGCCTGACTAAGGGCTTTAAAGCCCAGAAGCTTGCTAGAAAAAATGTTTCTAACTATTTAGTTGGTCTAATAAAAGATATCACACACACACACAGACCCCACCACTCAACAGCCCTCCGCCCCTCTCCCCACCTTCCCCTGCAGCCGCCCGTGGCTCAGTCTCGCTCCCCCCTTTCCCCCCCGTTAAACTCACGTGCAGGGAGCTGCTGCCCGGTGTCCCGAGCAGCCCCACAGATGCAGAGGGCTGGGCTGGGCCCAGCAGGGAGCAGGTAAGGCAGGGCTCTCCCAGCCCGGCTCAGCCCCCTCCCCCCAGGCACAGTGGGGCTCTTCAGGCAAGACCCCAACCCTGCCCTTCCTCTGCCAGCCCCATTGGTGGAGGAGGGCCCTGCTTCCAGCTGCCAGGGAAGCAAATGTGAAAGCTGCAGTTTTAAACTTGGTGCTGAAAATGAGTGCAGAGTTTAAAACAGTGGCTTTTTCCCTGCTGGGAAGGATGCCGGCTGCATGGGGCCCCTTGGCTGCAGGGCCCCCTCCGGCTGCAGGTTTGGCAGTATAGGATGGGACAGCCCTGTTTGGGAACATCATTTTCCAGGAAATTATGGCTTAACATCACAGAGAAGAGTCTGCTCAGGACTTCATATGCTACAGGTTGAGGAGATTCGTTACCTGTTAGTAAGGAATGGAAAAGGAAATGTATCCTTCTTTCCCTTTTGACCCTTTCTTCATCATGCATGGATCGCTGAGCCCAGAAGAGCCCTCTGCACAATTTGAGCAAGTAGGGGAAAGTGCCATGAAAATAGCTGAGCTCTGATGTGATATGTGTCCATGAGGTGACAGTGTTGGTTTAGAAACCTTGGGCTTTTTTACACGTGCTCTGGGAGTTGGAGGGAGCACTTTAATTAAAGCACCTGGAGCCACTACTGTGGCAAGGAAGTTTGGGGCCCAAGCAAAACCCACAGTGGCAGCCTGCCCTTGACCTGCACACAGATCCGGGAGGCACGTGCCCCCGCCATGCTTGCCTGGGAGTGCATGCAATGGTGGGAACCACTCTCCCCTCCATCCCGATGCCCCCCAAATGAGCCGCTCATGGCTCCGTCCCATGCCGTGCTCCAGCTGGGCAGCACCTGTTGGCGCCCCTTTGCTTCAGCACCACAGGCAGTCACCCCGCTCGCCTCCCCCCCTTGCTATGGTACTGCCTGGAGTGTCTCATGTATCAGCATCCCCATGCTTCAGAATGGCAGCAGAAGCACTTTACCTAAAGATCATTGAACAAGCTTTAGTTAACGTGCCCCGGCTGCCATTTTGAAGTGCGAGGAAACTGATACACAAGATGCAGAAGCTGCTGGAGGCACACTAATTAGCACGCTCCAGCAGACTTGATTAATCGAAACTGCTTCAACATGCTGTAATTACAGTGTGTTGGAGCAGCCTCCTGGCTCATGTGCAGGCACCTCTTGTTAGGCACAAACTTTACAATGACACTCCTTGTGCTTTCACATGTAATTCCAGCATGGAGTTCAGATGTGAAAAATGTTTAAATTAAATATATCTGAAAATTTTCAGACCTTAAATATAATTCATTTGTAGAAATGGGAGGAAAACCATTCCATGAAAAAGGGACTACATGAGGGGTCGGCAATCCCAGCACACATGCTGAGCATGGCACATGAGGCCATTTTGCTCAGCACGCCATGGCCATCCCCAGCTCTGGGTAGCTGCTGCCAGTGAAGGAGCCTGCACTGCTCCCAGCAGGACTTGCAGCTGGGGCTCCAGAGCCCTGGCATCAGCTCTGTACTGGCATGTGCACGTGTGCCTCGGTGTGGGCAGTGGGGGAGGGGCCTGAGGCAGCGCAGCCCCAGTTTCTCCCCCACTCCTGGCATGGGTGACTTGGCTCCTGAGCCTGGTGCAGCTGTTTGCAGCCAGCCTGGGCTCTGGGCAGCTGCAGCAAGCAGCAAGCAGGCTGCAAACAGCTCTGCTGGGCTCCACAGCTCCAGCATCAGCTTCATGCTGCTGGCAACTGCATGCACACCTTGGGGCAGGCTGTGCTGCCCTGCTGTCTGCCCTGAGGTGCCCGTGCAGTTGCTGCCAGTGTGGAGCTGATGCCAGAGCTGTGGAGCCTGGGGCAGCTCTGCAGCCTGCTTGTTGCAGCTGCCCAGAGCCCAGGCTGGCTACAAACAGCTGCGCCAGGCTCTGGAGCCTGGCACAGATGTTTGCAGCCTCCCAGCTGCAGCCAGCCTCAGCTCTGGGTAGCTGCTGCTAGCCAGGAGCCTGGGCTGCCCATAGCAGGCAGCTGGGATGCTGCAAGCCCTGCTGGGAGCATCCCAGGCTCCAGCAGCTACCCAGAGCTGGGGTAGCTGCTGACAGCCACAGAGCCTGGACTGGGGGGCAGGGGCTTTGGGTGGGGGGCAAGGGGCACAAGCAGGGCATCCTGCCATGTACCCCCTGCCCTCATTTTGTTTTTCTGGCATGTCGGTGTTAGAAATGGAATATTGTTAGAAATGGAGTATTGTTAGAAATGCACAGCTTGCATCTTGCACCTGATAAGAAAGAAACACTGCCAAGGACTTTTTTCCTTGCCCAGCCTTGCCACAGCTTTTCTTATACTAAATCGCAGACTCTCCCCCAGCTTCTCCCTAGCCTTTCTCATGCAGATTACAGAAGCTGGAATTCAACTGACTGTGTCCTTGAAAGTGGGGGGGTTTAAACTCTTGGTGACCTATAGTACTCTCTGAGCATGCTTAATTAGCTGATGCATATTTACCTCTCCGCCCTGCATACTTAAGTAGTTAATTATAATATACATGCGATGTATGTAGTGATGTAACCACATGTATGCTTGTATGAAACGGAAGTGAGCTGTAAGAGTTCCTGTTTCTGCACACGTGCCCAGGAGGAAAAAGATAAATACAGCCTGCAAAATTCCTTGGTGGGTTCACAGTAATCTGAGTTTTTGACTCTGCTCTGACCCTATTTGCAAATACACCTTTTGTGCCATCTAATGAGTGTGTGTCTGTGATTTTAGTGGCCTCCAGAGAAACGAACCGCTTTAAGCATCACCGGCACTCCGGGAACTTCCAAAGTAGAGATTGTGGGGGGTTTTGGCACTCTGGCCAAAAAATGTTGCCTACCCCTGAACTACACGATGTGTTCTTATATTTTCCATTACCCCGTTTATCCCTGGGCCAATATAGATTTTCTTGACAGATCATCATGGATCTTATGCCAGGTAAAAGTCACTGACATCTTGCGGGTGCACAGGAAGTGCCAAAAATCCATTGTCAAGAACTGAACTTCTATTCCCTAAGTCTATGTCTTCTAAGCTGCGACCTGTATCCAGTTATTTCCTCATACATATTATTTGTGTTTACCTATCACATTCTTGCCCTGCAGGTGTCTTTTGTCCCAATACTCCATATCAGTGCCACTTCTGAATGCAGTTCAAGTGCCCGTAATGATGATGTTTGAAGGTTAATGTTTCATGCAAATGCTGAAGCAATTCTACTCCTTCAGCTTCCTCCCTATCTTTGGTAAAAGCCATGGTTTCCTTTTTTTAATTTAGCAATACCATGCTCGACAGCCCACCACTCACTGTATCCAGTTTTTAATCTGTTTTATGGAACAATAGATGTAGTTTTAGTCATGTTATAAGCTGTAATTTTTCTCTTCCTGGAAACCCCCCACAAATTTTTAGTGCTATTAAATCACATTGGGACTTATATTCAGCAAGAAGTTCAGAAAGGTTGACATTCACAGAAGGCAGAAAATAAAACAAATGAATTGCCCTTTCTATATGACACAGAAAGGGAACACTAAAATAATCATATATAATCTTTTTCTCCATCTCAAAAATGTGAGCTTTCTTTTTGCTCTGAATATATAGTTTTATAGTTCCATTTCTTCCTAGCTGAATACACAAAGTGCTTGCATTCCTGATTTTTTTTTTTTATATTCTACTAAATCAGAACCAGAACCTCAAGGGGTTCGAACGGCTTTGAAGGGAATGCAGGGACAGAGAAACAGGGGTTATATTTCATCAGAGATACTGTCTGGCAGTTGTGATGGCACACTCAGCACGTTTGATTAACACACAGAAAGTTCTCTTGTATCTCTTTCTTCCAAAGTTGATGACTGACTGATTAGACCTCCAAGGAAAGTTCAGGGTGTGTTTTTTCATAAGGTGCTCCCCTCATTCCTGCTGAAATGTGTGGGTAGAAACTACAGAATATATGACATTTTACACAGTAACAGTCTAATGCCTACTCACCTGCCTGCCCCCTGGTTCAGTCTGAAGTTGGAATTTACACTGAGCAGAAATCGAGTGTTTGGGTTCAAAGGGATGGTAGGTGTTCAATAGAAAAAGAAAAAACTGGGACATCCTGAATAGCCTGGGAAAGGTACTTTGAAGCTAGATCTTGTGGTTTCATTGAACATAGGACAGTCATAATTAGAGCTGAAGAAGAGCTATGCAGTGATAAGTTAATTCCCTTGTAATAGTATTATACAGTACAGTATTGGCAAATAATATGCATTGCATACTAGGGGGTGCATATTTCAAAGGTGAGCATCTAAATAAGTCATACATGCTGGTATTTGGATGGATAACAGTAGTGTTTTTGAAGTTCTTATTCAAAATGTAAGTGAAATGTATTACCTCTGTTGGTGAAATATATTGACCAGGGACCACTTGCTGAGGTTCATACTGAGATAAAACTTGCTCCAAGTTCAAATTGGCCAAATTCTGCCTCACCTCAGCAGCAGTTTCTGGCAGCACAGGCTAGGAAGAGGTTCCTGAACTGTAATATGCATATCCCTGGGGATACGCAAGGCGTCTCTGGGAGGTACATGGAAGAAGTTGTATAATGGTGTATTTAATTTTCATTACAATAATAATTCGCATTTAAGAGGTTAAAATATAACAGATGCTGCTGGGGTAGTTGGGCAGCTAGTAAATCTGGAAGGGAGTACACAAGAAGAAAAAATTTGGGAATCTCTGGGCTAGGATTTTGGGGACTGCACAAAAGCTGCAGTTAGCGCCTGACTTTCTGCAGGGCTGGTTCTGTGCACTTACTGAGTGCGTCCAGACGAGCGTGCACATGCCACTGCTACTTGTCCCTGGGGAATGCCCATGCACGCACGTTTTGGCAAGTGGCAAATTACCCCAGGTGTGGGAGGAGGGAGGCTGAGGCCAACACTTGGAGCGGCCCCAGCAGCCTTACCTGGGGTCCTCCTGGGGCTCCAGCAGCAGCAATCTGGGCACGCAGAGCCTGGTTGACAGCTGGAGTATGGCTCCAGCTGGCTAGGCTCCAGTTTTAGGCAGCACACACTGCTGCTACATGCGCTGCCCTGCTTTTTTCTGCCACGGATTTTTTTGACATGTGGAGATCCCAGTGCATCCAAAAAAACCCAGCTGCACTGCAAATTAGCAGCATGGCAAACATTTGCATGTGCGGTACGTGCAGTTTGCAGCACTGCAGACGGGTCTGCAGCACCGCAAGCTGCATGTGCACACTCGTCTGGACATGTCCATTGGGACCACATCAGGGAACAACAGGGCCAGAGGACCTGCTGCTGAGTGAACTCCATGTCTTTTTACCTATGCTTTGACTATATGGAGGGCTGTGAAGGGCATTGCAGCTACTGGACAAAATGAACATGATGGGGTGGCTCCCTACTATTTTACATTCAGCTTTAATGGAAATCACTGCAGGTCATGCAGGTGAACTTGTATGTATACTCTAATCATAAATATGTCTCTGCTCAGCAGAAGCTAAGTGATATTTCCTACATTGTTGGGAACTTACTGAAAACAGGGTATCTGTGGATTTTTCTTTGTTTATCTGTTTCCAGACTAAAAAGGCATTCACTAAACTAGGAATTGGGGTGATGCTCAATTTGCCTGGACCCTGCAAAATCCAGCCTCTCTACATATTTTTTTCATTAGAAACAAAAAAACTTAATGGCTACCCATTGCAGGATACATGATCTGGCTACTTTTTTTCAAATGTAAGCAATACTGGTATAATTCCTTATTCAGTGTATCACACAAATTGATATTCCATATAAAACTAGCTTAGCTATTTATTTCACTGGTGGGCTGAAAAATGAAACCACTGTTAAAAAATATTATGAAATGAAGGGTATATGAGCTATATTTTGCTTAGCGAGAAGAAGAATCAAGAAACCTATTTCATGTGGTTCTGATATTATTTTTGTAGCCAAATTGATAAACAATATTATTTTCTAGCAAACCATGTTGCTGCAAGAACCAAGCATTGTACGTGTTTGTGTAACATTATTATAACTGTTATTAAAAATAAAATAAATATGGAAATCTGGAAATAGGGGAGAAAAAACAAGAGAAAATGAATTGGTGAGATGTGAGGAGCTTTGGGAGCTTTTCAAATCAGAAATGAGAACAGCTCAGCTCACGCACAATATACATTGATTTAAAATATATGTAAGGCTTTACATGTTTTAAACTATTTAGCTGGCAATGAGGTATTACATGGTTTTGAGATCCAAAGCAATGAACAAATGATACGATCTGACACTAAGAAATGGAAAAGTAATCCAACCTAAAGTGCTTACACAGGGGAGCAACAGAGATTGAACTTCAAAAGGGACATGCTTTTCAGAAACATTATTATTTGTGTTCTTTGGGCCAGGAAGGTTGTTGAGCTAAACCACAAACCATTGTTCATCCCGTCCACAATCTTACCTCTGAGAGAGGCCCACAAATTGATGCCTCAGAGGAAGGCAGTGCCTACAGAAACATAGTTCAACAAATTTAGTGTGCAATGTTGCACTCAAAGAATGGCTGAGGACCATTATTTTATCTTCCTAACCCTTACCAGGGCATCAGTTTATGCCCTAGAGCATGATACTACTTATCTTTATCTCAGCATTGATGAGGTCAGGTGTAATTAGCGATATAATTATCAGTCCATTAAGTGCTTGAGCTGATTTTAAATTGCCTTCAAGTGCCACATCAGTCAGTTCACAAAGTTCATTTTAATCACTGACAGCAATGTTGGAGGAGCAAAACCCCTTTTTAAAAATATCCCTGTTTCTGAAAAGAATTTTATAACTTTTCTTTACAAATAGATGTAGTACACTGTGGAAAACAGACTGATTACAATATAGAAAATATATTTTCCATTCCTTATCTAAATAAGGTATTGCCAAGATAGAAAAAGTGCAGAAAACAACAGTGGAGTTGCTAGAGGGATTCAACAGGTTAATCATCATCATATAGTAGGATAAACATGTTTAAGGAGCTGTTATGTTCAAAGTTTTCAAGATGTTAAATTGGATAGCGAAGGTGGATGATGATTATTTCTTCAAAGTAATGATTAACCCCAATGACTACAGGATACAACTAATAATGGAACAGCACCAGATTGACCCAAAGTAGTTCTGATAATTCATACCATATTATATAATCAGAGGTCTCTGATATATCAGCTTTTTATGAAAATGGATCATGTATGCTTCATTCTCTTCTATACATATACTACTTCACCTTGAGCACAGTTGCAAAAATAGTTATGAGGAGGCAGAGCGGATTGAAAATATTTTGATTACCACTGGATGGGGCTAGAGTCAACTTCTGTTAGTGACTGCTGAACTTGTATCAGTTCTTTTTTAAGAGCTAGAACAGTAACTCAGGGCTGTTTAAAGATGAATTTTCAGGTTTCATTATATTGATGACATTACTTCTCTGAAAGCAGGTTAGCAAGCATCTTATATGTGTTGTTTTCCTTTGTTCCTAGTACTGTGCAGCTGTTAGGACCAAATCTCAGAAATAGACTGAAGTTGCAAAATCAGTGCTTGGGATAAAAAGGTAGCACACTTAAACACAGCCTTATTTTCTGTTCTGTTCTTTTTAAAAGGTATGCTTCTCCTGTGCTTCTGTTCTTTTTAAAACTGGACCCAATTAAATCAGCCATTTAAATCAGAAACAAATAGTAAAATAATGCAAGACTTAAATCATGTGGAATAAATGTTTTTAAAATAAATAACATTTCCTCTTGTTTTCTGCTTCAGCTTTTTGAGGCTAAGAGTGAGAGCGCACAGTCTGCACAGGAAAAGAAATGTGAGTTTGAGTCAAGAGATATCCTTTGCAATAAGCTGTAGTTAGGAGAGGTGTAAGGAAAATAGGTTTGTTTTAGAAATAAAACCTAAACAGATAGACAGGGCAGCAAGAGGGAAACAGCACTTGTTTAGTCATCACTTGATGCTAATTACTAACTCTACATTGTTCCACTTAATTGGGGCCCAGTTGTTTTGTAATCCTTTTCCATGCTTCTGATTCTTTTCTAGCATATTCAGGGTCCTCCCATACATTTACATCTTCACATTATTTTTTACATTACAAAGTTCTGCTGACTTGCCTAAATTGACTACAAATATAACAAAACATGCCTCCCCCCACAACCAAAAAATGACATACCTTTGTTGGCAAAGTCCTGTACCAATAGAGGAGTACTTTTGTCAACTTTGTCATTTAGGAAGCTTATACAGTTATACTGGCAGAACAAAACCAAACCCTCTGTCTGTCAGCATACGCTGCATCCCTATTTGGGGGTTTGCAGATATAGCTATTCTGGCAGAGGGCCTATAATACATGTATGCAGAGGTGACCCAACCAGGGTACAGGGCCCTGGGCAAATCAGGCCATGTGAAGCCCTGCCCTTGCTCTGATGCCACAGGCCCCAGACTCAAAGAAGCAGCAGGGGTAGTGGGGGGCAGGGAGTAGCGAGTAGCTGGATGCCGATCTGCTGCACCGCCTAGCTCCATGGGGGTCCCCAAAGTGCGAGGTCCAGGGCGCTCACCCTGATTTGTCCCCCCTAGGGACAGCCCTGCATGTGGCCAAGAATGCAGCCCAGCAGAATGTAGAGCAGCACCCAGCAGGTAAGTCTGTGCAGGGGAAGGGGTTGAGGGGACAGATTGAGGCCCCCCACAGTGAGGGAAGGAGTAGGGCAGGGAAAGGGCAGGGTCTGGGGTGAATGGGGCCCCAGGGCAGGTCGTGGGACAGAGTTGTGGGTGGCTCATCCAGGGGCCCAGGAGGATCAAAGGGGGGGGGAGCTCTCCACCTCTGTACATACCCCCAAGGGCGGCATGGGGGCCATGTGCTACCCGGATTTGTGTGTGGGGCAGAGACAGGCGGGCTGCCTGCTGAGGGCTGGAGCTCTGCGCCATGCTGCCTTTGCCCCAAGAGCCATGCAAAGCCATGTTGTGCCTCCCACTGCTGGGCAGGCAGGGGACAGAGTACAGCCAGTGCACAGCTTATGGGGAAAAGGCAGCAGGGCACAGAGCCCCAGCCTGCAGCGAGCAGCCTGCCTTTGCCTCATGCACAAATACAGGGGGCACAAGCCCCCCATGCCTCCCTGGGGGTGCGGGCAGGGGTAGGGAACCACATCTCCCTGTACTCCTGGACCAGCCACCCATGGCTCTGTCCCATGACCTGCTCAGGGCCCCATTCACCCCAGCCCCTGCCCTTGCCCCATTCCCTCCCCCATCATGGGGGGTCTCGATCTGCCCCCTGTCCCTTCCCTCTCTGCCACTCCTTCCCCTCCATAGACTTACTTGCTGGGTGCTCTTCTACATGCTACCAGGCTGCATTCCTATAGGGTTACCATATTTCATTTAAAAAAGAGGACACCTGCATGGGGGTAATATAACTGGGGGGGCAGGGTAGTGATATGCCTGTGTCCTGTCCCTGCCCCTCACTCCCAAACCAAAACCCACCAAGCCCTGCTGCTGCCCCTCATTCTTAAGCTACAGCACCCCGCATGCTACCACGGAGTGTGGGGACCCCCCTTCCTGGGCTCCAACCCCCCCACACCCACAGCCCCCCACACAATTCCCTCCACATGCACGCACCCCACACCCACCCCAACTATACAAAGCACCTGCATAATTTTGAGTTTATCTGCATAGAATTTTGAGTTTTTAGCTGTGCGATTAAAATTGTGATTAATTGCAACTAATTTTTTTAATCGCGCAACTAATCACAATCAATTTTTTTAATCGTTTGACAGCCCTAATTCCACAGATGCACTGAAAAGGGGCCAGATGATCTGTGAAGACCTTATATGAGTAGTAAATGTGCCTTAGTATGAAGACTAGCTTTTATTTTGTTCTTTAATTAAGAGCAAGCTTAATTATGTACAATGAGGCTGTTGTATTGCTTTTAGAGATGTTTTGTTTTGCTTTGTTTCTGGCCCTAATTTTCCAGCATAAACACATTTTGAAACATCCTAAAATAAAATTATTTCAGAACTACTTAATGTGGCTGGAGAAAACATGTTTTTCTGTGAATACCTTGTGAACCACAGGGCATTTTAGTTGACATAATACTGAACGTGCTTAGATTTAACTTTAGATATAATTTTATTTGAATGGTGGGCTCTTACTGCTATTCATTACACAGTTACTTTTATTTTATTAATGGAAAATGTCCCCGCTTTCTTTTTCTAATTCCTCTGATGTTGATTATGTATCTTTAAATTGCTTGGACTACGGCTTTATTCTTGTATATATTTAACAGTACAATATAAAATATGTTACGAGCTAGAAAATCCCAGCTGTCACTGCACAGCATGGCCATTTGGAATTGATCAGCTCTAACTATCTCAGAATTCAAGACCTTCTGCTGCAAAAGAATGTACGCTGCCACTTCAGCCAAAAAAGGATCTCGCTCACAATTATCGAGCCCCCAGTCAAACAGGAAAGATTCCCTTCAGCATATGGTATGCAGGCATTGACCAGTTAATTGCAATACATTAGCTAATGTTTATATTATTATGTTTCTCAAATAATGCTTGTTGGGCTTTGTGTGATCTGAAAATGGGTATTCAAACCCAAACTGCCTTTCAGGGTCAAGTTCCTTTTCTTCTGTTGCTTAACCCTTTTGCCTTTCTCTGAGGCTTGTGCAAACTGTTCATTACAACCACCACCCCAAAAAACATGAGTACGCCCTCTACTCTGAATTCAGCTCCTTAGCAGAAGCAGTATGCTCATCTTTGGCAGAAGAGTTAGGAACATCTTGTATCACATGCTAAATGCTGCTTCTGATCAACTAGATTAGCACTCACAGACTTCATGGATTGGGGTGTCAAATTATTCTCCTCAAAGCATCCCACCAACCTGATGCTTTGTGTGTTTATATGGATTGGCTGGTGGGAGGATTTGATTCTCTTGCTAGTCAAAGGCTGGATAGGGTCCGGAGTGAAAACACGAGGGTAAGCTTTTTCCTTTTCAAAAGAGAAGGTAGCAGGATAAAATCAGCGAGTGAGCAACTGTTGCACTTTCTATAATAATAGAGGGTAAAAAAGAAGAGATTAAATGAGTGAACCCTAAGGAATACTTCTGTTGCTCTCTGCATTGTTGCTTACTAAAACATCTGTATTTATTTTTTTAAATTCCAATTAGATTGTGTCATTTTGAATATTCCTCTTATAGTTTCATAGTTTCATAGTAGCTAGAGTCGGAAGGGACCTAGGTAGATCATCTAGTCCGACCCCCTGCCTTGGCAGGAAAGAGCACCGGGGTCAGATGGCCCCGGCAAGGTGCTCATCTAACTTCCTTTTAAAAATCCCCAGGCTAGGAGCCTGCACCACTTCCCCTGGAAGCCGGTTCCGGGCCCTAGCCGCCCTGACTGTGAAGTAGCGCCTCCTGATATCTAATCTAAACCTACCCTCCGCCAACTTGTGACCGTTATTCCTGGTCACTCCTGGCAGCACACGGGGGAACAGGGACTCCCCCAATACCTGCTGATCCCCCCGACCAGTTTGTAGCAGGCCACAAGGTCCCCCCTTAACCTTCTCTTGTGGAGGCTAAACAGGTTCAGGTCCCGTAGCCTCTCCTCATAAGGCCTGCCCTGCTGACCCCTGATCATACGAGTGGCCCTCCTCTGGACTCTTTCCATATCGTCCACGTCCCTCTTGAAGTGTGGCGCCCAGAACTGGACGCAGTACTCCAGCTGCGGCCTGACCAGTGCCGCATAGAGGGGGAGGATCACCTCCCTGGACCTGCTCGAGATGCATCTGTGGATGCATGACAGGGTACGGTTGGCCTTCTTGACTGCCTCCCCACACTGCTGGCCCATGTTCATCGTGGAGTCAATGACGACTCCAAGATCCTTTTCCGTCTCCGTGCTGGCAAGAGGGGAGTTCCCCAACCTGTAAGTGTGGTGCCGGTTCTTCCTCCCCATGTGCAACACCTTGCACTTATCAGTGTTAAACCCCATCCTGTTCTCATCCGCCCACCGTTGCAACCTGTCAAGGTCAGCTTGTAGCCTATTGCACCCTTCTAGTGCACCCACATCCCCCCACATCTTAGTGTTATCAGCAAACTTGAACAGGGTGCTTTCTACCCCGTCATCCAAGTCACTGATGAAGATGTTGAACAGTGCGGGCCCGAGGACCGAGCCCTGCGGAACCCCACTGCCCACGTCCTTCCAGGTCGAGAAGAACCCATCCACTACCACCCTCTGGGTGCGGCCCTCCAGCCAGTTGGCGACCCATTTGACTGTGTGGGCATCGATACCACAGTCTCCCAGCTTTTTGATGAGGACAGGGTGAGAGACAGTGTCGAAAGCCTTCCGGAAGTCCAGAAAGACTACATCCACAGCAACCCCTGCGTCTAATGATTTGGTGACCTGATCGTAAAAGGCCACCAGGTTGGTCTGACAAGACCTGCCACTGATGAACCCGTGTTGGTTGCCCCTGAGCATGCATTCCCCCGCAAGGCCCTCCTGGATGTGTGCCAGGATAATTTTTTCAAAGAGCTTACCCGGGATTGAGGTAAGACTAATTGGCCTGTAATTTCCCGGGTCCTCTTTTTTTCCCTTTTTGAAGATAGGGACCACATTGGCCCTCTTCCAGTCCTCCGGCACCTCGCCAGAGCACCACGAGTGCTCATAGAGCCGCGCCAGGGGTCCCGCAATGACCTCGGCCAGTTCCTGTAGAACCCTAGGGTGAAGATCGTCCGGACCAGCGGACTTGCACACGTCCAGCCTCTCCAGAAGTACCCTAACTAACTCCTCGCTAACCCCTGGCCCAGGCGTGTCTCTCCCGGGGCCCGAGGGGGGCCCAGCAGGGAGGTGGCTGAACTGGTCCCTACATAGGAAGACAGAGGCAAAGAAATCATTAAATATGTTAGCTTTGTCATCTGGCATGACGACTAAGTTGCCCATCGTGTCCTGCAGGGGCCCCACATTACCCGGGACCCTCTTTTTACCCCCTATGTATTTGAAGAAGGACTTCTTATTGTCCTTAATCCGGGAAGCTAGTCCTATCTCCATCTCTGCCTTGGCCTTCCTGACTGCCCCCCTACATCCTCGGGTGACTGTAACATAGTCCTTCTTGGTGATAACCCCATCCCTCCCTTTGGGCATGGAGGATCGTCTCCTTAAGGAGCAATCACTCACCTTGGACATCTGGCTCCCTTCCCCTCTGGGTCCTCAGCGCTTCTTGAGTTTGTCGGGGTTTTTTATATGAATAGTACTACAGTCATATTTATATCAAACTCCTTTTACTGCAGTGCTATACCTTCCCTGGATATGTGTGCTCTTAAAAGCACGTATGCTATAAAAAAATCATGTATCTTACATTTGATGTGTGCTTTTGTAATTTCATGATTATTTTCTGAAGCCTAGAAAGTGTTTTGTTTTGAAAGTTTCTATAAGAGAGATTGGTTTATGATCTGTTCCTGCTACAACCAACTTCTGTTCATTAAGTAGTTTGTGAAACTGCTCGCAGTCAGTAGAAATGTCTGTCATTGTTTTATTCAAACAGTATAATTTGGTGTTGTTTTAGTCAGTTCTTTTCAAGGTTAATCCCTTTTGCAGACAACTTGCTAGATTGTTTATAATGAATATATGTTTAAATTGACTTTTTTTTTCTTTAATTAAGCTATATTATTTCAATACCAGCATGTGGAATTGTGTCTGCTTCTTAAAACTTTCCAAAAAGAGAACTGGTAGTGCAACAATTGGCACTTTCTCTGTAAAGTTGGATATACCAAAATTCTTATTCTTTATCCAGAGCTGAAAAAGCATGACGTTGGGTTCCTCATATTAGACAATTTCTCCATGTGCTGTGATTTCTTCTGCATGTATTGCAAATATTTTTGTTCCCTACTGTGTATTTCCCCTGTAGTCTTCCTTTAGACCTTTGCATTTTTAATTGGAAAGGCTGAAGTTCTTCCACTACTTGTTTAAACATTTGGGAAACAATTTTTTTATAGCCCTGGAAGTAGTCTCAGTACTTTGCAATGTCCATCTTGTTGTCATTTTCTGGCTCAGTCTCTATAACAAGCAGCTCTTATCTCTGTATGTCAGAGAATCCGAACAAATCAGCAGGAAACGTGGTGCTACAAAGTCTTTCAGGGTATGTGGCAACTTTAAACTTCCAAATGAAGTTTAACCCATTTTAAGAGAAAGATGTACAGAAAGACAGATATAAGTTGTTTTTATATAAAACCCCTACATGAGTACTTGATTTAAATAACCTAGGTAATTCATAGGAATAAAAGCTAGGAAGTACTGTTCATCTAGCTGGGTCATCAGTTCAACATAATGGTAAGACATCATCAAATTCCTTCTTATATGTCTCCTTGATAGGCTTCTCATCACATTTGTATTTCTTACTGTACAAGTTTGTGTGACCATCAGAAAGTGAGGCCACCAGGTCCCTGGGCCAATAAGCAGCACTTATCATTACTCAGTGCTCTTTAAAGCAATGGTTACCATTGTTTTTCTGACTGTGACCCCACTTACAGGCTGGTAATTTCATGCAAAAAGACCACATCCCTCCCTTACTCTCTGGCTGGCTCAGAAACCTGCTTCTCCTAGCTGTGTACTGCCCTACTTCTAGGCACAGCCAATAGAATTATGAGGATGAGCGATTGACATGTATTTCCACCAATTAACTGAAAAACAGGACTTTTTGCAGTCCCTTTCCTCACTCATAAATGGATAGAGGACCAAGGGTTTAAAAATGGGATGGTCTGCTATAAAACAGAACCAATGGCAACCCTAGACAGCTTTAAGATCATCTGTAGGCCTCATCTTGTTTTTGTAAGGTGTACTCCAGTTTTTAATTCTTCTTATTTGTCTAACCTTTATTTAAAACTTTGTATTTATTATTCAAATTTAAAATTATACATTCTTATACTACTAATAGCTAGAGGTGATGCCATCTCAGAAACTCAAATCCACTACTAGCCCTGATTTCAGCAACACGTAAAACAAAAACTTCAAGGAGGTCCACTTCTGACTCTGATTCAGAGCCACTCAGTTTTTCTCTGAGTTAAATTTCAACTGTACTGGGTATGAACCATATGAACATTTTATTCAAATTTTAAAACACTTAAGCAGCTTAAAAAAATACTTTTTCCATTAATTAATTTTATTTATATGTATTGTGAGAAAAAATAATTGAGAATCAAATTATCTTCTCCCGTAGGAAAATACAGAGGAAGGAGCAAAAAGATGATGAATAAATACAGTTCATTCCACCCTCTGAGAGGGTGGGCCATCATTTTTTAGGACTACATAGCTCCAGTCCTATAGATACTCCAGTATCTGTGTGGGTACTAAGAGATCCGCAAGATGCCACAGCTGAGTGACTTCTGCCCAGTCCTGGGATCCTGGTTGCATTCCCCCAATTCACTACTCAGTAAGGCCACAAATCATCTTAAAAGTACCTGGAGTAAAAGAATTTTCCTAATGTAGGGAAATCTCCAGATATGACAGAGATGGTGTAGTCAGTTCTGTATCATCTCATTGTCCCTCCCCACCCCAACCCCAAATGTAGGGAAGTAGAAACAGGGGAAAGTGGTTTGACTGGAATGCTGCTGAATTCTGGAGATCCAGTTGGACCACTGCAGCTGGAGATGTTTTAATTTCCTCCTTTGGATCAAACTGGGATCCAGTAGCTTTAGAACTGGGGAGTGACACATGCAGAGCCCTCCTTGCATCAGTCCCTGGAGATGTTTTGGAATCCACATGTGGCTCATCCTGAATATCTAGCTTGAAGTATATATAAGCACTCATTGAGCTGCCTTTGGTTCTCTTTTCCATTTTTCCTTAAATAAAGGAAATGCAATGCATAAGAACTATCCCATGAGCATTCTGAAGTGGAAAATTCTCTCTCAATATCAATCAATAGAGAAGAAAGGAAGATTTTAAGGAATAGCATGGTGGGCAAATGTAATACTGCAAACTGAAATACAGCTCTAGGTCTATTTTTATACATTTTACATTTGGCAATTTACCTTTAAGGATCACAAAAATATCTACTTTTATTGAACTAGGAAACTAATTAGATCATCATTCTGGTGACAGATTTGCAAGATAGACTCACATTTTTCTACATGTATTTTCTAGAAAATAATTATACATCTTCCAAGGCAATTTCCACCCATTATTCATAGAACTCTGATTTTGCCTGTCACCTAAGTTTGCCCCACTGTGTCTCTAGAATTAAACTGGTTGAGAATAAACTGTGAGAATGTGAAGAGCAAAAATTGGTGTGTGTGTGTGTTTATATATATGCGTCTGTTGCACATGTATGTTATAATATATTCTGTCCACACCAGTTATGTGTATTTAATTGTAAATCCTTTTTAAGTGGATCTTTTGGCCAATATTTCTGTACATCTAAAACTAAAAGTCTTACGTTGGAAATTTGGTAAATAATCAATATATTTATTGTAATTGGTTTTGTTTTTTAAAACTTTTGGATCAAAGTCAAGCATAAGGACCCTTCTTGCATACAACAATTCTTTAAGTCTGTGTGACTGGTTTAAATGTACTATAGAAAAAGGGATTGACAGAATAAATTTAAATGGGTCAGGATGGACCATGCTCAGAGCTGCTAATAGGCCCTGCTCATCCAATGCCTTGGTTATCAGGGGAAACTTTTTAAGGCCATTTATGCTTCACTGAAGGGAATGGTCTGCTGAAAATAGTGTTTCAACATGCTTTTTTTGTAATGCTAAATATGAACCAAAATGAATAGCCCTTTTACAATATATCAAATCACAAATATTAAGTTATTTTGCTGTGATAAAGCTGTTGATAATTATCATTTGAGCTATGTTGCCTCAGTTAATTGCTTTGAGGAGTCTCACCCCCCCCCCTTCTTAATACAGGCTGTAAGGATTGGGGTGTACCACGTACCGTGGGACCCCGAATCCGGATGTCCCCTGGAGAGGAGGGGTACTCAGTGGACCGTCCCGCTTCACCGCTCTCGCCTGCCACGACTTGATGGAAAATATGGGGTTCACCCGTGCCGGGAAGCTGGCGGTCCACGTGGGGTACGGTACCTCCAAAGTCCAGGGGTCCTGAGGGCTCCTCCTCCCCTACACCCTCGCCCGGTCCTCCGGGTTGAGCCTCCGTGAGGGGCTCCTTTGGTAGAGTCCCAGTCCGGTGGGAAAGGGGGGGGCCTTCCCCGGCCGGACCCTCACCGGTGTTCCTGCGGCACCTAGTCCCCCTGGCGCCGCTGGCTCCTAAGGTCTGGGGTTATCCCAAACCCCGTACGTCTGTCTCCCGCCAAGCGGGGTTTCCACGGCCGGCCTTCCCTGCCCACGGGTCGTCCTGCGCGACCACTTGTCCCGCAGTCGCTGCAGAAGGGTGCCCCCGTCGGTGGCCCCCTTCCCGGTTGCCCCCGGGGTCCGCGTTACCTTCCTGTCCTCGCGGCCTCCTGCCGCTGCTGCCTCCGCAGTCTCCTGCGCCGCTGGTCCGTCTGGGGTCGTGTGGGGCTTCGCCGCCCTCCGGGACGCCGCCTCTGCCTCTTGCCGCGCGGCTCCCGGCTCCGTCTCTGCCAGCTGCTCTGCGGTCAGCCTCTGCTGCGGGGCTTCCGTCTCCACCTCCGCCAGCTGCTCCGCTGCCGGCCTCCGCCGCGATGCTCCCGGCTCCGCCGGTATCGGCCGCGCCGCCGCCGGCCCCCGCCGCAAGGCTCCCGGCTCCGCCGCTCCCTGACTCACCGTCCGCGGGTCCGCGGCTCCTGGCTCCGCTGCCGCCGGCTCCCGCCGCGTGTCTCCCGGCCTCACCACACGCGGCTCCGCCGCTCCTGGAGTGGGCTCCGGATGAAGCCTCCCTCCCCCTCTGCGGGTAAGTGTCTCCTTTTTATCTTCCCGCGCCGATCCCGCGCGGGCGCGGTTCAGGTTCCGGCACCCGTTAAGTTCCCCGCCGGGTTTCCGGGTCCTAGCCCGGAAACGGGGCGGATTTCCAGGATTCTTCCCTCGGGCCGGGCCCCGCGGGGTCCTGTACCCCTCACACAGGCATACCTCATTTTATTGCGCTTCACTTTATTGCGCTTCGCAGATATTGTGTTTTTTACAAATTGAAGGTTTGTGGCAACCCTGCATCAAGCAAGTCTATCGGCACCATTTTTCCAACAGCATTTGCTCACTTCGTGTCTTTGTGTCACGTTTTCGTAATTCTCGCAATATTTCAAACTTTTTCATTATTACTATATTTGTTATGGTGATCATCTTTGATGTTACTATTGTAATTGTTTTGGGGCGCCACGAACCGCTCCCATATAAGACGGCGAACTTAATCAATAAATGTTGTGTGTGTTCTGACTGCTCCACTGACCGGCCGTTCCCCCGTCTCTCTCCCTCTCCTCAGGCCTCCCTATTCCCTGAGACACAACAATATTGAAATTAGGCCAATTAATAACCCTACAATGGCCTCTAAGTGTTCAAGTGAAAGGAAGAGTTGCACGTCTCTCACTTTAAATCAAAAGCTAGAAATGACTAAGCTTAGTGAGGAAGGCATGTCGAAAGCCAAGATAGGCTGAAAGCTAGGCCTCTTGCGCCAAACAGTTAGCCAAGTTGTGAATGCAAAGGAAAAGTTCTTGAAGGAAATTAAAAGTGCTACTCTAGTGAACACACAAATGATAAGAAAGCGAAACAGCCTTATTGCTGATATGGAGAAAGTTTTAGTGGTCTGGATAGAAGATCAAACCAGCCACAACATTCCCTTAAGCCAAAGCCTAATCCAGAGCAAGGCCCTAACTCTCTTCAATTCTACGAAGGCTGAGAGAGGTGAGGAAGCTGCAGAAGAAAAGTTTGAAGCTAGCAGAGGTTGGTTCATGAGGTTTAAGGAAAGAAGCCATCTCCGTAACATAAAAGTGCAAGGTGAAGCAGCAAGTGCTGATATAGAAGCTGCAGCAAGTTATCCAGAAGATCTAGCTAAGATAATTGATGAAGGTGGCTACACTAAACAACAGATTTTCAATGTAGATGAAACAGCTTTATATTGGAAGAAGATGCCATCTAGGACTTTCATAGCTAGAGAGGAGAAGTCAATGCCTGGCTTCAAAGCTTCAAAGGACAGGGTTTGAGAGGATTAACTCCAATTTTGAAAGAAGTTCTACTGTGGGTAAAATGCTATCAAACAGCATCGCCTGCTACAGAGAAATCTTTTGTGAAAGGAAGAGTCAATCGATGCAGAAAACTTAATTGTTGTCTTATTTTAAGAACTTGCCACAGCCACCTCAACCTTCAGCAACCACCACCCTGATCAGTCAGCAGCCGTCAACATCGAGGCAAGACCCTCCACCAGCAAAAAGATTACGACTCACTGAAGGCTCAGATGATGGTTAGCATTTTTTAGCAATAAGGTATTTTTTAATTAAGGTATGTACATTGTTTTTTTAGACATAATGCTATTGCACACTTAGACTACAGTGTAGTGGAAACATAACTTTTATATGCAATGGGAAACCAAAAAATTCGTGTGACTCACTTTATTGTAATATTTGCTTTATTGCAGTGGTCTGGAACCGAACCTGCAATATCTCTGAGGTATGCCTGTACACAAAGGATTCATGTGCTGAACTCATTCATGTTAATACCCTAGGTCAACAGTTATGGTTTTTAGATCTTCACTTCCTCTGGCTCTTCCTGCTACATCTAACAAGGGTCCCCATTTACTGGTATGTAGTCTCAAATTGTCAACTGGGTTCACATATTTCAAAGAGGACCCTGGGGAGATACTTGCTCATCTTGGATTATAAGCTTTAATGGCCAAACAGCATGCCATCACTTGGGAGCTGTTATCACTCTTTCCTGGAAGAGAAGAGAACAGCAAGCCAGACTGGCGAAGACATGCAAGGTCTGCTCAAGTTACCATTGCTGGATTTTGAGGGTATATCCAATTATTTCTTAACCTTATTTTCTTAGCTTCTTCCAATTCAATTTCTTTTTTAACTATAATTTTAAAAAGTTATTAATTCTATCTCAGGAGACCTATCATCTATTAACTCAAGGACTAGAATGATGTTAGCTGTATGGATCCTAGACCTTTGTTTGCTAAAAAGGCACTGAATTTTTTGGATATTCTCCTCAAGTTGACAAGAATCTGAATGAGACACCTGGTATAGTATGGTTATAGTGATTGAGGGGAATGTGGGAATGTGACTGATGGGACAGAGGGAAATGTGTTTATATGTGTAGAAACTGGCATTAAAATATATACAGCAGAGAAAAAATAGAGAAGTCTGTATAAGCAGTGGTAGAGCTGCTACCACATATATTTATGTTTAAAAGTCATTCGTCAATGTTCCAAATAACATTTTCAATATTTTGTGTGTATTCAGTGTTTTCTTATTATATGCTACCCTCTCTTTGAACTTAAATGAGAACTATAATTAATACTTATAAACTTTTTTACTTACAACAGGCCTAAGATATAACTCTGTTAAATATTTTCTGAAAAGTCCTGACAAGACAGAACTCTGGACAATATGTTCCAATATGTTGCAAAAGAAAGGCATTATAAAGTCCCTACTGAAACTACTGAGCCCCTACTGTGTACTCTTCTTAGACTTTTTTTTCTACCGAAAAGAAAATCTGATGCAAATAGTTTGCTGCTATTGTAAGTGATATACTAGGAAATACTTGTGAGATGCCTTTTTCCCCTTAATGTAAACAGTCATACGTAATACAACTTCTCACATTAGTGTTATTCTGTGACTTAGTGGGGGAGATCAAAAAGAGAGGGTAAAGACTTGCATCTTCCAATTGAGGAAGCTGATGTAACACTTTGCTAGCAACTGAGATGGCATCAGTTCAGGTATTAAGCTATAAGACACAGCAGCTTGTGTGCTGTGTTGAGATGTCCCTGCACAGCATGAGTGAGTTGCTAGAAACTGAGCTGACTGTCAACAACCACAAGTACTTGATAAGTGTGTCATTTTCCGTTAACTGCTTTCTTTTGATTACAAAAATGCTTTAGCATCAATAGGGGACAAATGGTGTTTTTAAAGAGCCTGAGGCTAAAAACATGTGTGTGGAGTTGGTAACTGGATAGATAAGGAATGAGGGATGGGTGGGCCTGTGCTGGCACAAGCCAAGGCCAAATAGAGCCTCTGACCTACTGTTCCAAGGTCCCCCTATGCATAGAGAAGATTCCCTGGAGAGAACCAGGCTTAACACACTCATTCTGAGTAGTGATGATCTTCATCGTAACACTGCTTAGTTTTTGAGATCTTCCAGTATCTCTGCACTGAAAGGTACAGTAGCAAGGTTTAAAAAAAAAATCCCTGTAGCTCGCATCTACTCCTTCAATGGAAGGAAGGATATCGGAAACAA
The DNA here is from genome assembly GCF_052110815.1 of Crocodylus siamensis. Classification (NCBI taxonomy): domain Eukaryota; kingdom Metazoa; phylum Chordata; order Crocodylia; family Crocodylidae; genus Crocodylus; species Crocodylus siamensis. The sequence goes on from NC_143399.1 coordinate 49,652,350, forward strand.
AATCCTCTAAGTCACTTCTGATCCCCAGGAAAGACTGTGCTGCCCATCCCGAATCTGACAGATCCTCAGGGATCTGTGGGAAGCAGGAGTCATCTCAATTGGTTCTAACTTCAGCAACAGTTCTCCCTGCCAAATCCATAGTAGCATGGGCTTTCCCTGAGAGCTGTGATGGAAAATATGCATAAAAGATAATACAGTCCTTTGCTGATTGTTTTTTCCTGACTAATTTCCATGAGTCTGAAGGCTGGATAATGTGTGCAAATATAGAGCTTGAGCTGACACTATGTGTAGTCTTAAAAAGTATTATCTGAAGAATTCTTGGTATTTCTGTCTGTACATTTTTCACAAATATAGCAGAGAGAGGAAGTAAAAACTTTTCTAAGAAATCTCTTGTGATGTTTTATATATTGTTTTGGAAAGGTGCTTGCTTTATCGTTTCTCTGCCTCTTGAAGGCTCAGATCAAGTGTATTGACTTTTTATTTTTTTCTGTAAGTTTTCTTTTCTTTCCCTGTGGATTTCATGGACATTGCCTGCTTTCGCAACGTCCATAAAATCCACAGGAAAAGAAAAGAAAGCTTTTTCAGGCAATGTCAGGTTTCATGTTTTTAGCTTAATTTGTGAAATTGCGATTTCAGTAGGTCCCTACCTATAGTAAATGCTTCAGAGGAATGTAAAGCATGTCCTTATGCAGTGAATAATTGTACAAAATCAACTAATTTTAGCTAATTATGTTTAATATGTGAAACATGAGGGTTGGTAACTTGTACCATTGTTATGCCTGTCAGCACACAGGTATTATTATTATTCACACACATATCTAATCCTTTTTTTTTCAAATCTTACTAAGCTATTTATCTCACTTATTAAGCTATTCATATATATATATATATATATTTGTTTTAAAAAGCAAATATATTCACTCAAATTTTGCTGTTTTTTCATTTCACCGAGTACTCCTTGCCCCCCCACCGTATATGGTAAAGTGAGGAGTTATTATGCTTCCTATGATATGTCACTCAATACTTTGTATATATTTATAGACAGCAACTGTAATCTTTTGCAAGTTTGTATAGCACCTAACATGACTGGCCTGCAGACAATACCGGATAGCAATGAATTGTTTTAAAAATAAGTAAATAAGAAGCTATTGTGTATGGAAATGAGGCCCATTTTGTGAGAAAATCTTCTGATAGCACAGTGAGACTGAAAGGTCTAGTGTCAAGTTTCTATAACAGCTGGAGACAGCTGTTGAACTTTATAGATGAAGTTGATTCTTCCTTTATATTCTGGAAAACTTTCAAAGCACTTTTGGCAAGCAAATTTCACAAATATAATGTGCCCATTTCATCCATACCTATCATTACATACATTTTACTCTTGTTTTATCTAGTCTAGGACCAAAATTGATACTTATAAATTTCCTTTGAGTCTAATCTCTTTCCGTTGTAGTACATGGGAATTTGCAATTTAAAGAATGTGAAATCTGAGGCCTAAATATTCTGAAGTAGACTTAAAAAACTACGGGTCTGCTTCCCAGATTATACAAAATGATGTTCTTCAAAGGGCTTTGGATAAGAGAATAAATGGATAACCTTTGGATAAGTTAATCTTAAAATACTTCAGGTAAAATTAAACATTTTCTTGCATAAATAACTTTTAAGCCAAGATATATTTGTTTTATTTAAATCTGAACTAGCAGGATGTTTGTATCCTGTATACCAAAGCCACCTGATAATGAGTCAGGAGCTTTCAGTGGAGCTATACCAGTTTATACCAACACAGATTTTGGCCTTTTATTTTCAGAGGAAGTTTATTAAGTATGGATAATAAACAAGAATTGTTTTGCACCATTCTTCCTGAAATACTCCAGTGTCTTGCAAACAATGAGGAAATCCTGCTTGCCTTACTCAAGGAAACAGAAACAGGATAAGCAAAACCAGGAAACACTGGCACTGAGACTGCTTATCTCCTAAGGGACTTACGGGTAAAGTAGCATAAGAGAATGGAATACTGAATTTTATCTGAACATGAGAGAGGAATCTAAAATTGACCAAGTTGGAGGAAACTCAGAGTTTCCTCTTCCTTAAAGCCTACTGAAAAATAGAGGAGAGTTAAAATCTTAATGCTGTAGTAGTTCTGGTATTATTGTTATTGCTTCGTACCTCTACATTTACTGTTTCTCTCTCTCAATTTACAAGTAATAATCCTTAGCACTTCTGCAATATTTTCTATCCAGAGATTTCAAAACACTTAATAAATATTACAAGCTGATTGTGGCTCACCCTTCTATAACTATACAGTGGTAGAGAACAAATAAAGAATTTCCCTGCTTTTTTGGCCCATGTACAGACCAGAGAAAACTGCACAGACAGCACAGGGCTACCTTCTGCTTTACTCTCCTGGGAACAATTTATACATGGAAGGGTGGGGAGCAAGCAGTCAGGACTCTATTCTCCCCATTCCCATTCACACTTTTGACTATACTGGCTAGGTACTGACATTCACAGGGGTTGAGATCACGTTTAAAATGGCTACTAGATTTAATGTAGTTCACCCAGGTGTGGCCCTTACACTTAGATCCCTAGTTAGGTGGGTCTAAGTGTGCACAGTACAGAAGTTCAGGAAGGTTACATCCTTATAATTCCCAGTGTAGCCACAGGGCTGTGCTTTTCCTACCTCCCCCTGGCCCCATCCCCAGACAGACAACCTCTCCCATGGACTAACCAGCCCCTCTCTGAGCCTGCCAAACCCTGCATCCTGCAAGCTCCTGGTGTCAGTTTTATCTGCATTTACCAGTGTAGGGAGCTGAGGAAGTAAACTAGGAGGGGAGGAGGGGCAAGCAGGGTACAGGGGTTGCTTTAAGCAGGGGGGGAGTTGTTCATATGGTAGTGGGGGGGGCTGGGGGGCTAAAAATAGCTCCTGGTCCCAGGGGAGGGAGAGAGACTTTCCATCTTGTCAAATCCCCATGCAGAGTTGCCAGCCCCTGTGATATGCCCACTTCTCCTCCCACCCCAGCTTCCTTCAGTCAGGCTCCTCAGACTGGTGAATGCTGGTAAAACTGGCCCGGGAGTGGTTTACAGGATCGGGGGCAGTTTGATGGTACTGGAGGGGCGGGGCTGGGGAGTTCGAGGGGGCGTTGCTTGGACTGGAGAGCCTCTCCAATCCCCTCAACCTCCCTGGATCCCCCAAGTCCCACCATGGACACCATTAGCACCTCTGATTCCACCAAACTCTACTGGACATCAGCAAACCCCCATAGACTAGGCTAGGCCCTCTGATCCCTCCCAATCCCCCCTAGCCCCCCTGATTCTGCCAACCCCCCCAGACCTCCCCCAAAGACTCCCCATGTCCCCCTAGTCCCCCCCCAAATCCCCCATGGACCCTGCTTGCCCCATGACCCCACCAAGCCTCCCTGCTAGCTCCCCCATCTCAACTTACCTTAGATCAGGTGGCCATTTTTAACTTGATCTAAACTCCCCAAGTGTCGATATGTACTCCTACATATGCAGGTGTAGGCAGTTCAACTGTTCCTATGGAGCAGAGTTATGGATAGCAGAGACCTGCATTTAAAATATTCTGGGCCCCATTTATATAGCTTTTTGAAAAGAAGATAAATAGCTTGAAAAAATGTATGAACTTGCTGGAGTGTTTTGTACTGTGCTATTGCTGTCTGCTCACTCCAGTAGCTATGGGCTACCAGCAGCCAGCGTTACAGAGAGCTTACCATGTCATCTGCACCGGTTATGTTTCTTTCCTAGAGCTAATGCTATCATACCTAAATAAATCTAATCATGAAAATGCGGTTAGGAGATAAAGCCATGCATCATTGGGGTGGGGTCATCATCAGCAAGGATCTCCCAGCATCAGCAGATCTCCTAGCCAGATTCCAACAGATATCTTGGAGATGAAAGTGTGTGATAGTCTGTTGTAAGCAACACGTCATCAAGAAACAACCCAAATTGTGGACTGTCTTGATGCATGCCTGACTCAGAACAACAGTGTTTTGACAGGAGATTCTTCTCTGTTTCTCTTTGACTAGTGGTATACTCTTCATTTAATTTCTACCAGTTTGGTTTTTTTCATCTGGGACAGTTTATGCATTTTTAGACAAATAATTAAAGCCAGAAAACTGAAATAACTTAAGGAGTCAACCTCATCATCACCAAGATTTCCCCTCTGCCAAGTTTTTAATCATCTCAGATTTAGAAACCAGATTTCCCCTTCCTTGGGCCAGTGCTTTAACCACAAGGGAAGCAGCAGCAGTTAGAGTTAAGTCCGAACCCTCCGAGCAGGAGAAAGCGCTCTGTAGATGGAAATCACAAGTAGATGGAAGTACCTATTTTAAACCACAGGCTTCTGAAAGGTATGGGAGTTCAAATGCACTCCTGTACTTGACAGTAGGCACTTCCAGGCTTTTTTTGGATTGCTTTTCAGAGACACAATTCTTCCCATGGACTATATACAGATGTTGGATACTTAAGCATGGTCAAAATAGATTGTCAATCTTGAGCAATGAAGTTTTAGGCATTCAGATGCCTGAGAGTAGGTACCTACATGATATTACTGGTTTTGGTTTGTTAATAACTATTTCTGTTTAACCAACTCAAGAGATATGAAATGTAATTCTTTTTTAAATTATCTGCATCAAAACAGTTTAAAATTAATTTAAGCATACTACTACCTACTCCAAATAACTATTATTATGAAATTAATTTAAATAAGTAAAATAACATGGTGTATCAAACGGCCCTACTCAAATTTTAAGGGTTAGCTTTTTTAAGTATATACCGAATCAAGTGAAACCTGTTTGGCTTGAGTAATCAAATCAAGCTCTATAAATGTCACAATGTAATACACTGCATTAAGCAAGTATCTATATTGCTTTCAGTCTTTACCATGGAAAACATTCTGGTATTTTGTTTTTTCCAAATATAAATACTTTCAGCTTACTTTGTGTAGAAAAGCTTTTACCTCAAATACTTCTGGTTTCAGTTTAGCTAGGAAATGCAAGAAGAATATATTCTTCAACTAGACTAGTTCACTGAAAGTTGAGAAACCATTCGTAAATTGAGAAAATAAGGAAATATTTATTCTTATTTCAATAAATATACATGAATTTACAAGACACAGGAAAGGATTAGATCTACTAATTCTAAAAGCTTGACAGATGGAAAGCAAGGCCGTAGTGATACTTTCAGAACATGAGAACATTAGCTAGTTAACTCCTATTGTATTTTCAGTTTAATTTAGTACCTATGGCAGATAGGCATATAACTGTTCAGGCCCTTAATAATGTTATAATGTACCCATCTCCATTTTTAGGCATCAAATACCTAGAATAATCTAGTCAATGATGTCCAAAACCATCAGATACTTCATTAAATAGGATTCTTATTTAAGGGAAAAATAAAATGTTCATTGAATAGTATAACAAAATGCTAATTTCCATCCAAATGCTTGATATAATCAAGTAAACTATTAACAACTAGCAAATAAGAAATGACTCATTCTTAATTATGTAATACAACTAAAACATAAAAGCTGAATAAATGTAAAATTACTTGAACCTTAGCCTGAATAAATGAAAAATATATAAATTGCTTAAATAAATGTATACAGGCATAGAATATCACAAAATGTACTATAAAGACAACATTTAGTTGCAAATCAACTTACTTTAATGATTAAACATTAAATCTTTTAATGGCTATTCATGCCAACTAGATAAACCCTTCTTTCTGAAATAAACACAAAGTAGAAATGCAAAACAAGAACAAATTAAATTACGTAAATCGAGGTTTGCTAATTTAAAGTATGATTCAAATTAGAGATATGAATTATTTTATTTAATTTGTCCTGTATTTTTTCAAATGATCTCAAGCAGTTTAAGTCAAATAAAGATTACCAATATCTACCTTGGTTGCAATGAGGCAAAAAGAGGATCACTTTTATCTATCTTTTATATTGGAATCCATTGAGAAGTGTTAAAACTCCACATGGTGTCTCAGAACACTCAATTTTGCATTTATATTTCCCTTATAACTGAAAGAAGTGGAATGGCTCAACTACCTACATATGTAGACATCATAAATTATTCCTTCCAAAGTGATTTGTAATTTATGCTTATTATATAGTCTCCAGATTTTCTTCCTCCTTTTTTTTTTGCACATAGCATGCAATAAATAAGTTCATGGCAAGCTCCTGTCTTTACAGAAACCACACCTCATTTAAGAAAATCACCACCATAACTATAAAAGACACAGATCTGATGTTCTGTCAGATAAAAAAAATTTTGGAAGATCAATACTTGAGGCAAGGAGGCTGCTAACAATCCCAAATAAACACACTCTGGGTGTGTACAGAAGTTCAGGCAGCCTGTTGGGGAGGCGCTGTAACTCATGGTGTTTTACACATGGCACCCAGCACCTTAATCGTTGTGCGTAGCTTCTCCCAAGACCCCAGTAGGGGTATCTGGGCCAGGCCTGTGAGGTCATGGGGCTATGTTTCCTCCCCTGCACCAGCTTCAGGCATGACAACCTCTTCTGCTGTCAAGACAGTCATGCAGGATGCGGGGGGGGGGGGGGGGGGGGGGGGGGGGGGGGGGGGGGGGGAGAGGGAGCTCCCCTGCCTTGCAAGCCTAGCCTGGATCCCTGAAACACCCTAGCAGAGGTAGCTAGGTGGGGCATGTGTGATGGGGGGAGGGGCTTCCTACTCCCACCCTCCCTGGCTGCACAGGGGAGAGATTTTCTGCCTCTTCTCTGTGACTGCCCCAGAGACAGGGCTGAGCTGGTGCTCTGCTCACCAGTGTGAGAGGCAGTCCAGCCTGCAAAGCTGCAAGGGATGCCAGTGGAATTACCCAAAATTAACCCTCATGGGGAACATGTACACAGGTTTCCTAAGGCCCTCTGCCTTAGAGCACCACTGTCTGATAATACATCAGATTAGGGTTAACTTTTTGCATGACCGACTGTAACAGAGAAGCCTAGCCCTGTTACTATGAGACAGGGCTGCCCCTTTAAGACCAGAGTCTATAGGAACACCAAGTACTGGGAGGGTGGGGGTTAAAAGCCCAACCACCCAGGCTGGTCAGCTGACAGGAAGGAGATAGGGCTCTGGGCACATATAAACCCCAGGGCCAGGCTGGCAGGAGAGTTCTCTGGCAAGCTGCCAGGGGAAGGGAGCTCCTGCACAGCAGAAGTACCCAGGAATGCTGTGGCTGCTGACTGTTGATATGGCTAATGAGGCTCCAAGAGTCTGTAAGGTACCCAGAGCTTGGAGTTACTCAATTCAACAAGCAGTTTGGGGTTTTTAAGAGCTAGAGTGTGGCCTGCAGGACTTGTATTATGTTATAACCCAAAGGCTCATATTTATGTTGTTGTTTTATCTGGTAGATCAGACTGAGAATATTAGGGAGGAGGAGACCTCATTGTACAGAGCCCCAGTGCCAGAGGGCACAGTGACAGGGGGCTGAGCAGACCCCAGTGCCAGGGGGTGTGGTACCAGGGGGCAAGCAGTACCACTGCCAGGTTGTGCAGCACCAAGGGGTGAGCAGACCCCAGCGCCAAGGGGCGCGGCACCATGGGGTGCAGCAACAGGGAATGAACAGACCCAGTGCCATAGGATGCAGGTCAACATCTATATAGCATCTGCGAGGCATGTAGGGGAGGTTTGGAGCGGTGGGTAGCGACCTCTAGTGTCGGGATAGTAAATGGGCAGCCTCTCGCCTGAGTAACATCATAATGATTGTTCTATCAAGGCATGGCAGGTGAGGAAGGTGGGTGGGTAGCTCAGAAACAGAGGGTCAGGCCAACGTTAGACAGGCCTGGAGATACCTGTCATACTCTGCAACTGTGAATGTTTGTTGTGTTACAGCTATATAATGCTTTAGGGGGTCTTATTGTGCAAAAAATGTTACTTCTGCACACACCTATAGAGAAGAGAGATGCATACTGCACCTCTTACTACAGGGATGTAGTAGACTTGTGTATCCTATAGTGCAGCTGAGGAACCCTGGGAAGTCTTCTACCTTTGACAGCAGAATGATACTCTGTGCTCCTACTGAAAAGTTATAGATGTGTAAATGTAGTTAACCTAATCCAATCTTATTAATTAAACTGCTTACTGGTAATAACCCTGCAGTAAATATACTTTTGAGCTTTAAAACTAAACCTGTCACCTGGATCCTTACTTTTGACTGATAAGAATTCTTATCATAGGAACAATGTAGCTTTGTGCTTTTTAATCCCCTGAAATGTAACATTTCCATGTTTTAGTCAATTTGGGTAATAAACTGAAATAAAACGTATTTTTCTAAATAGTTGGTTAATCACTACTTGACTTGAAAGAGTGTGTAGGAGCAGATGGCAAAAAACCAGGATTTAAGTAAGGGACAGATGCCTTGCATATTAGGGAGCTACAAACTAAATCTCATTAATTCCTGTTGTAGACATGATCATTGTTCTGTTTGCTTAAGAGGTGAAAGATGACTAATTACAACAATTATCAATTGCTGTTTGACATCTTTTTGGATAGTCATTAAATACTGTTACAAATAATTATATTAATTCTTTTTCCATAGGCTGAGTAGTTTGAGGGATGCTAGTATTGGCATTCTTTATGGAATTAATGCATTAGCGGATACTTAATTTAAAATGGGTATGGATATGCTTCTGATAAAACCGTCTGTGAATCCTACCCATTACATCTCCTTATATTCATATGGATCCTAGGAAAACAGAAAAACTTCCTGGCAACTTTTAAAGGGATTTTTTCAACATAGAGAAGTGTACAGTAGAATGATAACACCGTCAGGAGCTGTTTTATCTTTCAGGGCAAATTCTATAACACCATGACAGGAAATTGGGGAATCATACATGTTCCACAAAGCCTCATGCACAGTTTTCTTAGAAAACTTTCCTAGGTGTCTTGGCAAAAGCTGTGCAAGGCCTAGGAAAAATGCTGTAGAGGTGTTTAATTGGAGACCCTTCAAATACAGAGAACACTGAATTGAGAAACAGCTTCTTTAATATTTCCTTAAAAAACATTTTTGCCATATTGTTCTAGCTAATCCCTACAAATACAAGAGCTAAGAACTATATGAACATGTAGCTTAAAGGGCGTGTTCACATTAATTAAATGTACGTATAAATGTTAGCCTATTAGTAAAGCAGACTATTTTAGAAGAGCTGTCAGGCACACTCCACATTTACATTATATATTTCCAGATATTATATGATGATTGTAACTGGGAAACCTGGAAAAAGCACAGTGCATATAGTATATTTGTATTAATTTATAAATGACTGGTAACTGCATTGTGTGAACCTTAGCAGATATTGTTCACAATGGGATATTTGTTACAATTAATTTAATATTTTATTGAATGAAATTTGTATTGCTATGATTAAAGAAAGAAGTTCATAACTATTGGGAGAGGCTGAAAAACACTTTATCTGTACTATGTGCTGAACATAAACATGCTCAAAGACAAGATAAGCATGGCGATTTTTATAACTTATATGGTTCTCTACTTTTGGTTCAAAGTTTGATTATAACAAAAGCAAGGACCTCCATGAAAATCACATGCTGCAGAAGTAGGAACACTTAAGAAAAATATTCAATGACTATCCATTTTATTTGAAGTCATGAATAGCCATCTACATCCAACAAAATCTTTCAGACACGATCATATACAATTCCATAACACCACAATATATGATATAATTTTTGTCTTGATGAACTGAAAAATACTGTAGATAATATTTCACTAGTATACAGCACCTTTCCTCAGAAAATACTACATGCACTAAATGCACAGAACTTTGTGGAATAGCACATTTCTCAGGAGTAAAGAATAGCATTTATGACCTACAAATGTTATATATTACACTATATACTAGCCCCAAAACAATTAAGGAGTACCCCTTTACTTTAGAATTCAGAGGACTTTGGCAACAACTATCTGGATTTAACGTACTCTGATCAAGACTTTAACTTAAACTCCAGGCCAATGTCCTGGAGTTTTATATGTATTATAGTAAGGGTTTTCACTATCACATAATTTTTCTCATATTTTTCTTACAATTTACATATGCATTTGTAACGACTTGTAATATGGTGTGTACAAAATGAGCAGATCCCATTAAAATTCGTATTTGAAAGCAAACAGTTTAACATATTCATGCTGCATCTATATTGGTGATGACATATAACATTACTGACTAGCTGAGAAAATCTATGATCATTTGTAGAAATTGAGAATGATGTTAAGTCTTCTATTTCTATTTGACCATATTCACTTAGAAATATATTGATACTTTTTACATCCAGAAGATAAAAGAATTAGAATGAAATTAGAATTCCATACAGAAATTCTAATTCATTAAACAATGTTAAAATATATTTTAAAATATATCCATGAGTTGGAAAAAAATAAATATTTATTATTCATGGAGATAATGTAAGGACAAATTAGAAGAAAAAATGCAAATATACTTCTGCACCAGAGACAAAGAAAAATATGCATCATTAATATAACTTAATACATCTATATCTAAAAAGTTATATACTTTTATTCTTCATGGGCAAAGACAACCACATCCAGTGGGGGAAGGGGAGGGAAGAAGAGAGAAAAGTGAGGAAGGAGAAAAGAGAAAAGGAGAAAGAAGGAAAAGGAGAAGCAATGGAAGAGAACAAAGGCAGGTGGGGTTGGAGGCTAGGTTACGTGAGTACAGAGGTGACCTATAAGTCCTATCTTTGCTTTGAACAATCTGCTGCAAGAGGGCAGGAGAGCGATGAGAACTGGATATGGAAGGTTTTCATTTTTCTGGCCATGCGTTTCTTCATTGCTTCTGCCGTGCTGTTCAAAGGTCAATGCTCCATTCTGGATTTGGGACCTCCAGGATGGACGGTCATGAGTGATTTGCTGCCATGAGTCTGGGTCGATGCCGAAACTCTTTAGGGACACCTTTAGGGTATCCTTGTAATGCTTCTTTGGTGCACTGCAAAAGCATATTCCAGTTGACAGTTCACCATAGAAGACTTTATTTGGCAGGAGAATGTCAGGCATTCTTGAGAGGTAGCCAACCCATCTTAGCTGTGCCAGTTTCTGCAGAGTTTGAATACTGGGGAGAGTTGATCTTCCGAGAACCTCAGTGTCCAGAATCTTGTCCTGCCACTTGATCTTTAGTATCTTTCGCAGGCAGCACAAGTGGAAGTGGTTTAGTTTCTTGGCATGACACTGGTAAATGGTCCACGTTTTGCAGGCATAAAGGAGGATCGGAAGGATGATAGCTTTGTAAACCTGCAGTTTAACATTCTGATGCTTCTGTGGTCACAGACTGATTTACGGAGTCTGCCGAAGGCTATGCTAGCTTTCGCTAATCTTGCATTGACTTCATCATCAATGTGGACAGCACGGGAGAGTGTGCTGCTTAGATAGGCAAACTTGTTGACCATCGACTGTTCTTGGCCTTTAACTGAGATAGATGTGTGGTTCCTGGGGTGTTGTGCCAGGTGCAGGTTGAAACATCACTTCAGTCTTCTTCATGTTAATAGTGAGTCTGAAGTTATCACAGGCTGACTACAGTAGGTCCATGGATCAGTCCATGGATCGCAGTCTGTGAGCCTGCGCATAATGCACAGTCGTCAGTGAAGAGGAAGTTGCAAAGCATGGCTCTCTGTACTTTGGAGCTCACTTAGAGCCAGCACAGGTTGAAGATGTTTCTGTCAAAACAGTACCTGATCCCCATACCAAGGTCATCATCTTGGTAGGCATCCGACAGCATAGCAGAGAATACCGTGCTGAACAGGGTAGGTATGAGCACACAACCTTGCTTGATGCCATTTGTGACCAGAAAGGGGTCAGAGCATTCGCCGTTCGCAAAGACGCATGCCATCATGCCGTTGTGGAACTGTTGAACCATATAGATGAATTTTTTGGGGCATCCATACTTCTTCATGATTTCCCAGAGGCCTTCTGGTTCACCGTGTCAAAGACTTTGGTTAGATCAACGAATGTGAGAAGGTCAACATTCTGTTCCTGGCACTTTTCTTGAAGCTGCCAGACTGCAAACACCATGTCAGTGGTTCTGTGTCCTTTTCTGAAGCCACATTGACTCTCAGGCAGTAGGTCGTTTAGATGGTTGGTCAGCTGGTTGAGGAGGACTCTCACAAGTATCCTTCTGGCAGTTGAGAGGAGGGAGATGCTCCCGTGGTTGTCACAGAGTTTGCGATTTTCATTCTTTTTGTACAGATGGATGATGGAGGCATCTTTGAATTCTTGGGGGACTACCTCCTGTGACCACATACTGCAGAAGATCTTGGTTAGTTTCTCTCTAAGGCCATGACCACCTGATTTGTAGACCTCCCCTGGAGTCACATCAGCTCAAATGTCTAGGAGCTTTGCCACTAGACATTTGTTGTATGGGCTTTTGGACTTCCGTGATTGTAGGTGGAGCTTCAAGTGAGGTGATGACGGAAATTTGAGGCAGCCTGTGTATGGCATCCATGTTGACAATGGAGGTCCGATTGAAGATGGCGCTGAAATGTTCAGCTTATCTCTGAAGAATCAGGGCCTTGTCAGTTAAGAGCGTGGTCCCATCAGCAGACAGCAGAAGGGAGGATCTGAGGACCTGCGGGCCATAAATAGCCTTTATGGCACCAAAGAACTTCTTTGAATCATTTTGGTCAGCATAGTGCTGGATCTTGTCTGCTTTGTTCCTTAATCATCCTGCATCCCTCACAGCTTGTGTTGAATGGTCTTCCATATCAAGGTATAGACATGTTGTGCTGACAAGGACTTACCATAGAGGTAGGCTCTGTGGAGACATTGTTTCTCTTCCAGCAGTTGTGTATCTCCTCGTCATTTTCATCAAACCAGTCTTGGTGTCTGTGGACTCTTGTTCCTAGGGTCTCAAGGGCTGCAGTGTGCATAGCTTTATGGAGCCGCTTTCAGTTGGCTTTGATGGAATCAGAATTGAGCAGTATAGTGTGACACTGATCTTTTAGATAGTTTGCAAAAGACAGCCTCCTGCTATTATTTATCAGTGTTGAAACGCTTTGGTCCGCTTTGTCTTTCCAGATGCCATCTAGTTTGAATCACGATCTTTAATGAGGAAATGATGAGTCAGTGATCAGTCCAGCATTCAGCTCCACATGTTGATTTGGTTTCAAGTACATCTCGTCTGTCCTTCCTTTGGACTCTGACATAGTTGATAAGATACCAGTGCTTGGAGCAAGGTGTGAGAGATCCCGTGCTAAAAACAGAGGCAACTACCCTAGACCCACAGCCCTAAAGGACCTGGCTGAAACCCTTCTTACCCAGGTGTTTCTGGAGGGGAGGAGCTGGGAACTCAAACCACAGTATAAAGAGGAGCCCAGAGCAGGCAGGAGGGGAGAGTGCAGGACTGGATGCAAAGGAGTCGGGCCGAGCAACGCTGGAGGAATCTGTGAGACCAATGTGGAGAGTTGGCAGGAGGCTCCTGCAGAGAGGGAGCTCCCCAGAGGAGCTCTAGAGGAAGGTACGGTGGAGTGGCAGGGTCAGGAACTGCCTGCGATCTCCTTGGCAGCCAGCAGAGTCTGACGGAGAAAAGGTACTATAAAGACTCAAATAGAGGGGCACTATCAAAGCCTGGTACCGTAATGACCCTAAAAAGGGGTACAAGGAAAATTATAAATGACTACCTCAATGAGATGAGGGTACTGTGATGACCCCAGTAGAAGGCGCAAGAGGTGAGATCATAAGGACATGAACAGGGGAAGGAGAGAGTAATCACACTGACGTGGTTTTGGGTTTTTTTGTTTATTGCCAAAAGTCAGCCAACAATACTCCAGGACAGGAGGTGTGGATTCCTTTCATTTTTTTTTTTTTTTGTTGAGTTAAAGGCCCTGGCGAGGAACCCGGCAGCTGAATCCAAACCTGAGGATGCTTAGACAACTTGTGGACCGGGTGAGGGTGTAGGGGATGGTGGAGCCCTCAGCATCATAGGACAGCAGACGAACCAGGCGGAACAGCACATCCAGGTACTGAACATACATAAATATCCTATAAATATCAGAGATGTGGCAGGCAAGAACGTGGGTGTGTGGATCTCCATCTAAGACTCATCCCTCACTTCATGTGGTAGGCTGAGGTCCTATGAAAATACACATCTAGAACATCTATCTATATATGTTCTCTGGAGTTCTCTGGAGGAGGAGAAAACAAAAGAGGAGGTTGCAAAGACTCTTGGGAGGGCAAGTTACCCAGCTGGCCACTTGACGCAAGGGTACATCCACAATGTCTTCCCCTGATTGGGGAGATGGAATTTAGTATTGTAACCAGAAGCTTGTATTCAGCACATAGTCTGAGCAGGAGAAGACCATTGCTATTGGAGCTTCCAATTCCATGCTTCCCAGTGACGCCATCCCATGCTTGGTAGTCAGAGCCAATCCTGTCATTGATGTCACTAAGGAAGATGAGGTGGTCAGACTCTAGTACAGCAGTGATCGTGGAGTGGAGGTCACTGTAGAACTGGTTCTTGACTTTGTCGGAGTTGGTCGTGGTAGTGGCGCACTTTTTTGTCAAGCAGGGAGAGCTTGAGCACCATCAGTTGGTCATTCATTCCCTTTGGCAGGTAGGTCAGCTTCTTGACAAGGCAGTTTTGTATAGCAAACCTGACACCTGCTTCCTGTTTGCCTTCACTGCCACAACCACTCCAGGAGAATGATATCTATGTATCTTCTTCTTTTGATATATTACGATAATAAATTGTTATTCAAAAAAGTATCTGTCTGCAGGGCAGAGACATACAAAATTTATAAAATATTTTTCCTCTGATACATGTCATGATGGCAAATATGTGATGGCTTGTGTACTATAAAGATTTTATCAGTACTCATTTGGAAAATTTAAAACATTTGGTATATACAAAAATGTATGCTGAACAACATGAAATATAGACCATACCTCCAGAATGAGGAGGCTGAGTTCTAGAAAGCAGTGATCTTGAAAAAAATCTAGGAGTCATAACAGAGATATAACTCAACATGAGCTTCCACTGTGATGTGGCTATGTAAACAAGGGAGGAATGAATCAGAACAGGGTAATTGTTTTATCTTTGTATATGGCCTTGATGAAACCTAAATTGGAATACTGTACTTGGCTCTGGTGACCACATAATAGAAAGGAAGTTGACAGAGAGAGTTAGAAAAGTCCTTAAATGACTTGAGGGGTAGAGAAAATGCCTTCTAGACAAAGATTTCAAAAGCTCAATCCCTTGAGGTTTATCAAAAAGACTGAAGTGACTTGGTCACAGAGTACAAGTATCTTTGCAGAGATAAACACTGACTGCTAAAGGTTCTTAGCAGAGAAAGGCATAGTAAAAGTGCATGGTTAGAAATTGAAGGCAGACAAAGTCACATTAGAAATCAGATACATGGTTTTAACAGTCAGGGTGATTAACCACGAGAGGAAAACATAAACAGAAGTGGTGGATTTTCCCTTTCTTGATGTCTTAAAATCAAGTCGATGCCCCTGTGGAAAATAAGTTTAACTAAGCACAAGTTATAATTTAGTTAAACCAAAGTTACTGAGCTGAATGCAAAGATATTGGCCTATGATAATAAGACATTAAGTTCTGGCTGGTCTTGAGCTCTATGAATCTTTTAATGTAAAATCATTAAAAAGGAAACATTTGTTTCTTTTTAAGTTTTTAATGAGATCTTTAATTAAAAGATGTTTGTTATCTATGGGTAACATTTACAATTTGCCAGGGACCAGAATACCACATCTGTATGTTTTAAAATTAAGTAAATTGTTATAGCTACAAATGTTATACATAGACAGATTCAGATAGCTTATGATGTGACAATGGTAAAGAATCACTCTACACATTACGACGAGCTACAGACATTTTACTTTTACTAGTATAAGTGGTCAGAAACTGGTCTATACCTGTAACAAAACAGAAGTTCAGTGCACATAGACTGGTTTAAAAATGACAGAACCTGGTTTAAGACTTGCAGCCCCGCTCCGCCCCAAAGGGAGTTTTTGCTATGGATCTAAACTATGCTGCTTACAGAAAACTGCGTAACTTAGATCGATTCTGCCTTGGGCTTTTTAAATGTCTGTACCTAGCTTAGGAAGAAAAAGTGATATCTCAAGCTGTCTCTTTTCCTTTGCTTCTTTTCTTCTGCTTAGAACATGGTTGCCAATTGTGCATGGAAGTGGTTCTACTCCCAAGCTTGTCATCCTACTTACTGTTTCAGTTTCATAGTTGGTAGGTTTGGAAGGGACCTGAGCAGATCATCAAGTCTGACCCTCTGCCATGGGCAGGAAAGAATGCTGGGGTCAAACGACCCCAGCTAGGTGATTGTCTAGCCTCCTTTTGAAGACCCCCCAGGGTAGGAGCGAGTACCACTTCCCTTGGAAGTTGGTTCCAGATCCTAGCTGCCCTGACTGTGAAGTAGTGCTTCCTGATGTCCAGCCTGAATCTACTGTCAGCCAACTTATGGCTGTTATTCCTTGTTACTCCCAGTAGTGCTCAGGGGAACAGGGACTCTCCCATTGCCTGCTGGTCCCCCTTGGCAAGTTTATAGACGGCCACCAGATCCCCTCTCAGCCTTCTCTTGTGGAGACTGAACAGGTTCAGATCCCGTAATCTCTCCTCATAGGGCCTGCCCTGCTGCCCCCTGATCATGTGAGTAGCCCTCCTCTGGACCCTCTCAGTGCTGTCCACATCCCTCCTGAAGTGCAGCACCCAGAACTGGACGCGGTACTCCAACTGCTGCCTGACCAATGTTGCATAGAAGGGGAGGATCACCTCCTTGGACCTGCTTGTGATGCATCTGTGGATGAATGACAAAGTGGAGTTAGCCATGCTATTCTCATCTGCCCACCCCTGTAACCTGTCAAGATCTAGTTGTAGCCTGTCCCTCTCTTCTAACATACCCACTTCTCCCCACAACTTAGTGTCATCTGCGCTTTTCACTCCCTTGTCCAAGTCGCTGATGAAGATGTTGAACAGTGCGGGACTGAGCCCTGGGGAACCCCACTGCCCACATGCCTCTGGGTCAAAAATGACCTGTCTACCACCACTCTCTGGGTGCAGCCCTCCAGCCAATTTGTGACCTATCTGACTGTAGGCATCGACACCACAGTCACCTAATTTTTTAATGAGAATGGGGTGAGAGACAGTGTCGAAGGCCTTCCTAAAGGTGTGAGCCCTGATGTTATAATTGAACTTCAATGTGACTTGGGACTCCACTTTTAACTGCTATGATCCCATTTGGGATCACAGTCCTTAGTTTGAAAACTTTTGGTTTATAACCTTCTTCAGATGTTCTTCATGGGCAAGTCCAGACAAGTGCGCACGTGCCTTCTGGCAGCATTTCAAAGCACTTTGAGACACGGCTGGGGTGGGGGACAGCAGCCTTTGGGGGCCCTGGGGGAGCAGGCAGGGGGTGGGACCAGGTGTGGGAGCAATCCAGGGGGCTGGGGAAGTAAGCAGGGGTGGGGCATGTAGGCCCTGCAGGGGGGGTGATAGCCCCTGTTAGGGCTATTTGGCCTCTGTGGGTGGGCTGTGGCCCCTGTGGGGGGCAACAAAACATATAGGTATTTAGAATTCACTTTATTATGATGATAGAGATACTGGTAGTCTTCCAGATTGCTTTAACACTGTAGATCTATCAATAAAATATTGTTCAACTGATCGCTTTCTCTGTCTCACTCTCTCTATATATAGTGGTCTTTTGTTTTAATTAATGGAGGAACATGGATTTCGGGGTATTTTAGAGAGTGACTTTTGAATTTTTTTATCAGGGATTTTTCACTTTTCAAACAGCGAACACCAGAATTCCTGCTAGGGAGGCCAGTGGCAAGACCCTGCCAGCTCAGAGCCGCCGCCTTGGACCCAGCTGGCTGTGGCTAACTTCCTGGCCAACTGGGGCTAGGAGGACATGCTTTGACAGTTCAACGCAGGCCACCACACCTGGAACATCTTCTGGGCAATAGCTGCCTAGATGGCTGGGCAGGGGACACACATGGTAGTAGTGCCACACAAAGGCCAACTCTACAGCCACAGGCTACTGGCAGCTGGCCCAGAGGGGCAGATGCCTCTACTGGCTGTGCAGTCTCCATCCGGGTCTGGCAGGTGCGCAGCAGGTCACAGCCAGGGAGCAGCCCCCCTGCCAGACTGCTGCAGTGGATAGAGGTTGCAGGGAACTCTCAGGGCTGCTTCAGCAGTCCAGTTGGCACAAGGGGTAGTGTCCCCAGGTACCAGTTGGCTGGGCCCCAGAAGCTCCTGAAAGTGAGTAGCCCTGAGCTACTTGACACAGCAGCCTTTTGTACTGCTGAGGCCAGGACAGGGCAGCTTTTTATACTGCAGGAGACAGCACAGGTACTAGCCCTGGGCTCTAGCTCCCCCTGGCTGCAGACCCGGGAGGAGCCAGGTGGGGTTATTTTGCCCCAAGTGGCACAATTTGCCCCACACCAAAGTGCATGTCCAGGCATGTGCACAGAGGCAAAAAGCCCTGGCTCAAATTTGCACCGCTTCTATTTGAGCTGCTGCAAGTGCACACACCTGCACATGTGGATACGCCCGGGGGTTAAAAATAAGAATACACATATTCTCACATCAACTTCTCATTCTCTTTTTCCCCCATCTATAAAAATTCTTCAACAAGAAATAATATTTAAGTTTATAGATCCAAATGGGTTACACATTTCAACATTTCAGAGCTGCTCATCTCCTGAGTTCATATGAAAAAAGTATTTTATTTCATTACATTTACATTTATCAATTTTCAGTTTAATTGCAAATATCCCCTCCTCATATCTGGACGAAGGGATACCAGATATTTCTTTAGAATTTTAATTATTTTGTCTAATTTTTCATGCTCCCTCTTGCTTTTCTTCTCTAAGGTCAAAAACCCTTGTTGACCTCTCTTCATATAAGAGTTTGTGCATACCCTTAATTAATCTTTCTGAATACCTGTGACCCACCTCTGATTTTTTTTTTTTAATTCTTTTTCAGATGGAGTGATTATATTACTGATGAGACTTGGACCACTGATTTATATAATAGCACCCAGAGCCAGCTTTAGAGAAAAGGATGCCCTGGACAAACTTGTATTTTGGCACCCACCCGGCACCCTTCTTAAGTCACCAGTGCTGCTGCCATGCTGCAGAGGGGCTTCCTCTGCCACGTGGGAGAGCAGGGCAGGGCATTCGCCTGTGGAAGGTGTTGCTGTCTGCAGCCCCTTAGAGCTGAAGCGGAGAGAGTAAGAGCTGGCAATGAGTGGCCAGCAAGTGGTGGCACAGGGGCTCCAGTGCCCTGTGGCCACCACGGGGCTCCTCCAGGGCCTGACAAGCAACTGGCCACATGCAGGCAAGACTTGACCCGAGCGCTGCCCTGCTTCCCTCCGCAGGCTGCTGCCCCAGCCTGGGGCTCCCTGTGCGTGTCGCCCTGTCCTGTCCTGCCCCACTGGGGTGGGAACAGATGCTGCTGCTGCTGTGCATGTGCAGAGTCCCAGGCAGCTTGCCCTGCTGGGGCCCCCACCCTGGCTTTGTGTGGGGCCCCAAACAATGCCCCATGCTGGCACTGCTACCTGTTTCTCATGGAGCCTGTGCATGTGTGACCCCTCTGACCACAGTGCCCCAGGTAGTCACCCACATTGTCCACCCCTATGGCCAGCTCTGATAATATCATAATATTTCCTTTGATATATTCCATCCTGTTCAAAATAAATCAACTTCTGACACTTTTACAATTGTAAAGACAAGGAGAAAAAGATTGTTTTCTTCAAATGCAAAACACAAAATGTTATTAGAATAAAGGAAATACAATTATTTCTACAGCTATTCCATTAGGATATAATCTCTAAAACTATTCTGTCTTGTCCTGTTTTACTGAGGAGCACCTATCTAGAACCTTTCCTAAAACCCCTTCCTGGTTGGCTTGCTGTTTAATTATACAGACTTAAAAAAGTTGTATGTGTATGCTCATAGAAACCACATTTCAGTAGGCCACGTTGCATCATGATTTAACCTGGACAACTCAGGTAGAGCTTTGTATTCTTGGACCTGTTGTCCCTAGAGTCTGCATTCTTTGTATCAGACATGAGGTAGTATGCACAGCCACTGGGCCAAGTTTGTGATGGCAGCAATGGATTGGCTAATGTACGAGCAAATTTATGATCATATTCCTAAAATAAACTGTGAAAGAAGCAATAACTAACTTCATCCTAGTGTAGGATATAAATAATTGGTTAATTAACAAGTTGGTGAGATTAGTTAATACTTGCAGAGCACTCTGAATTCCTAGAAATGCTAAGTATTATTACAGTAAATCACTTGGGTTGGAACTGGCTGTTTATGCAGCATCCCCAGGAGGTGTGAATGGAAAAGTGGGTATTGCCAAGTCTTGTCTCCATGACAGCAGCACTTCATGGCAAGACTTACAAGATGTGTTCTTCTTAAAGCCCTGGCTTCTGGAAATAGATCAGAATTTCCAAGTCATCTTTTTTAAACAATTTTTTTTACCCCTCAAAGTTGCAGTGAAAGCAGGTCTAGGGTGTAAAAAGCCACAGAGTCCAACATTTATCACTTTCCTGCCCTCATTATATTTAAGTCAATCTAATGAGTTTTGAGTGAATCTAGTTAGTAATGTGTTTACAGCTACCAGCTTCCCTCAGGTTTTGGGCAAGGCATTTGATGGCTTGAGGGTTTAGGAAAGGCCCCAGTTAGATGATGTTTGGTGGTGCTCAACCTCTCACCCTCGTCTCCTCACAAAGCCTGTACCTCTCATTAATGACAGCAGTTTTGCCATCCATTATGGGGGGGGGGGGATAACAAGAAGCACCAGACCAGTGCCTCTCAGCCTTTTTATACTCAAGGAGCCCCACACCGGACTCAGGGCAATCTGCAGAAGCTGCCACACTTGTGTTTTGACTATAGAAAAACAGGAGCCGGGCTTCTGGTGGGAGAACCCAGGCCACGCCAGGTGCGAGCACTGTTACCAGAGCACATTTCCGTTTGCAGTCTCCCGGTTTATCTCGCGACTTAGGACTGCGCACCGAGCAGCGCGAACACCGCGTGGCACGGCACCGGGGGAGGATCGCTGCCCCATCCTATGATGAGGCAGGAGGCGGCTACCTGGCTTATTCCCTTAGCTTAGAGCCTGGGGGAAGCTGGAGACGGAAGGCGCGGGGAGACCGGTGTTTGTGGAGACCGGTTGCAAGAGCCGGCAAAGGCTGTGAGTGGCAGCAGCACGGCCGTGTCTTTTCTTCCTGGGGCCGCCACAGTGAGGCTAGTCAGGCCCCCCAGCCAGCCATCCCCGCAGGGCAGCACCAACAGCCTCCCGCCGACCGTTGGGTCTAACGTCGCGTACCCAACCGCTGTGCGCCCCCGCGCGCCGCCCCGCCCCCTGCACTCCGCGCCTGCGCGCGCCGCTCCTGGCCAGGGGCATTTGTGCGCAGGCGCCGCCACTGCCCTGCTCCTGCACCCTCCTTCCCGTGCGTGCGCGCGTGTGTATGTGTGTGCGCGGCTCTTCTCTTCTCTCTTCTTCCCCCCACCTCCCCGTCCGCTCTAAGCTGCGCCGCGGCGGGATGCGGAGACCCCGCGCCGGCTGAGCGGCCGCAGCTGGTCCTGCCTTGCCTTGCCCTGCCCGCGCCGCAGGTGAGCGTGGCCGGGCGGGGAGCGCGCGTGGGCCGCTGCCCGCTCCCCGGTGCACCGCTGCTGGCATTGTCCGGCGCCCCACTCCGGGCCCGGCTGCGGATTGGAGGCGCGCGGTGCCTCCCAGATCCGGGGAGGTCCCGAGCCCGCGGCGCTGCCGACGGAGCAGGGTCCCCGCAGCCTGTGGGTCGGGGGGCGCGGGCCGGGCCGGGCGCGGGGCCAACATGGAGCGGCGCGCGGGGCTGAAGTTGGGCGCCTCGCCCCTGCCGGAGGCTGTGGGAACGGGTCGGGGTCGGGGCCTGAGCGGGACCTGCTGCTCGCGCCCGGCTGGTCGGTCGGGGGGCCGCGGCGTGCGCGTGTGGGACGGGCCCGAGCGCCCCGGGGGCTCTGATGAAGCTGGTGTAGAGCAGAGCCAGCCCCGAGGAAGCTGCCAGCGGGAGCCTTCAGCTGCCGGGCCGGGCGGGGGAGGACATCCAAGCGATCAGCTGGGCTGTAGCACAGCTCTTGGTTTCGATGGGGCCCGCTGGGAGGGTTTGGAGCGGTGTGCGAGGAGGTGGAAGCTAGCTCGGCCCTAGGAGGGTTCAGGAGTGCAGACTTTGCCCTAGGGAGGGGTGGGCTGGGCTGCCAGCACCACCTTCACCACACACACTGGGCACGAGCTAGTTGTGAAGTAGGGAGGAAACTTTAGCTCACCCGTCCCAGAGTTCACAGCTGGTGATACTATTGCCCTTGCAGCTGGGAACCACTAGAAGACAAACCGGGCCTAGCGGGTAGACATGGGGGCTGTGTAGGCTGGACACAGGATTAGTTAACTGTCTTATTCTGAGACTAGCAACAGCAGTAGGAAACCACATACTGCAAAATGTGCTGTTGGAGACCACTTACTTACTTCCCCCACAGGTAGACCAGTGGATCTTTGTGTGTGTGTAGGTTGTAGCTGTGTTGGTCTAAGGACATGGGCAGGCGAGGTTCTTTGGGTATATCTGATATCTTTTATTTTATCCTAGGTATAAGAGTAATGTTTGTGCTGATAGGAAGCACCTTACCTCCATTTTCCCAGAGAAGTATTACATGGCCTAGAACTCTGTAAAAAAAACAAACAAACAAAAAAAAAAACACCTATTCTATTTTCCTTCTTTTCATGGGCCCGTCCAGTGATTTATTTATTTTTTTCCTGTAAAGTGGACATGTTTTCAATCCTTTTATGTAAAGTAACCTGATCTTGTTTTTTTTTCTTACCACAGAATATTATATATTCATACAACAGTAAGAAAATGATAAAATTAAATAAGTCTCCATCCAGTATTCTTTGGACTGATAATGCATATATGCTGCTTATAAGCTTCAGATTACTGTAGGTATTTAATAATAGTAGGATGTTTGTAATCATCACTCAAAGAGAAGCTGACTGGGGCCTTGATTCTGTAAGTTAATGTGCTCCACAGTGATACAAGAAGCTGCTCACATGGTTCAGACTGAAGTGTCAGTGTGTAATGGAGAAGTTGTAGCGTCAGTGCATATTGCAGAAGTTGATATTGCTTGGTCTTTCCAGGGGTACTCCCCTGGCTTTGAAGACTGGCAGTTTCTCTGATAAATGCTGCATTTATGTGATATTTTATTTAAATATGGCATTTTGGTTCTGAGAGGGAAATCACTTGGCTATGCAAAGAGGCCTTGGAAGGTAAAATAATTTTGCATCCACATATGTGGGCTGGTACTTTATGGATGCAGACACACAATGTGATTACTAGGGGATAATTTAACCTGGAGATTTTACTTAGTGGTGAGAAGTGGGCATCTGACCAGCTGGCTGCTTTCATTGTGTGCTGCCCCTTAAAGTGCTTGGCCCTTAGGCAGTGAGGGCTAGTTTTCACTGAGCAAGTGTTTAGTCAATCCCATGATGGGTAAGGTAACAGGCAGTGGCACACTGGTTTAGTTTACACTGATATATAGTTGGTCCTCACTTTCTGCAAAGTAACTTTACTCCAGAGTGGAATGACTTACACTGATATAAGACTATTTTGATGTCTGTGCAACTGTTATGCAAAGTAAAGCCAGCTTATTCTAGTCTTCTGCCAGGACTGTCTCTTAGGTTTGCAGAAGCACCGTCCAGTGAAGTGGTTTTCATACTGTTGTGTGGAACCCTGGGGTTCTGCAGAAGGCCATCAGGAGGTCCATGATGAGACTGGGGGTAATGGTGAAGCAGTCTGGGAGGCAGTGTGCTGCCATTGTGGGGCTGGGTGGCTTGGCGCCTAGTCCATGTCAGTATTTAGCATGGGGGTAGGGGGTTCCATGGCAGAAGTGATATGAAAGGGTTCTGTGACTTTAAGCAGTTGGAAAGTCACTGCTGTAGTGACATTAGTGTTTGCCTAAGTGCCCTCCTTACGGGGACTGATTTAAAGCTTATTCTACACTGGAATACTAAAGTGCCACAGCATGTGTGAGAGAGATACCTATAGGTGAGAGATGTAGACCAGCCACTTGGAGTTTGGTTTATACCTTTAATGCTGACTCTTAGTGTTGCAACCTCAGATGTTGACAGACAGTGTTTTGAGCCTCAAAGAAGAAACGGAGGCTAGAATCATAGAAAATTAGGTTTGGAAGGAACCTCAGAAGGTCATCTAGTCCAGTGTTTCTCAACCCATGTATCATGACCCAAACGTGGGTCACAAGAAGATTTTAAAGAGTTATCTGGAGGTCTGAGGGAAATGCTGCAAGGCTGCATGGAGCAGGGCAGCATAAAGCAGCAGGAGAAGGGAGGTAGGGGTCTGGATGCAGCAGCTGGAAGGGAAGAGGGGGGGAAAGAGACTGTGGGTGAGAGACTGGGAGGCTGTGGCTCACAGCAAGCTGATAGTTATGCTAATAGATCCCAGTGTGAAAAAAATCTGAGAACCACTGATCTAGTCCAACCTCCTGCTCAAAGCAGGACCATCCCTAACTAGATCATCCCAGCCAAAGCTTTGTCTAGTTGGGCCTTAAACTTCCAAGGATGGAGCTTCTAGCACCTCTCTAGGTAACCTGTTCCAGTGTTTTACTACCCTTCTCATGAGAAAATTCTTCCTAATATCCAACCTAAACTTCCGTTGCTGCAACTTGAGACTGTTGCACCTTGTCCTGTCATCTGCCACCACTGAGAACAGTCTAGCTCCATCTTTTGAACCCCCCTTCAGGTAGTCGAAGGCTGCTATTAAATCCCCTCTGTCTTGTCTTATGTAGACTAAATAAGCCCAGTTCCCTCAGCCTGTCCTTAGAAGTCATGCCCCCTTGCCGTTTTTGTTGCCCTCCGCTGGACCCTCTCCAACTTGTCCACATCCTTTCTGTAGTGGGGCCCCCCAAAACTGAACACAGTACTCCAGATGTGGCCTCACTAATGCTGAATAGAGGGGAATAATTACTTCCCTTGACCTCCTGGCAGCACACCTACCAATGCAACCTAGTATGCCATTACCCTTCTTGGCAACAAGGGCACACTCCTGGCTCATTCAGCTTACTGTCCACTGTAACCCTCAAGTCCTTTTCTGCAGAGCTGGTGCCCTGCCAGTCAACCCCTAGCCTGTACTGGTACTTGGGATTCTTCCCTCCTAAGTGCAGGACTTTGCACTTGTCCTTGTTAAATCTCATGAGATTCCTTTTGGCCCAATCCTCCAATTTGTCTAAGTCACTCTGAATCCTGGCCCTACCCTCCAGCGTTTCTACTATTCCTCCCAGCTTGGTGTCATCTGCAAACTTGCTGAGGGGGTACACTCCATGCCATCTTCCAGGTCACTGATGAAGATGTAGCACAAAACCACCCCCAGGACTGTCCTCTGTGACACTCCACTTGATACCGGCTGTCAGCTAGACATTAAGTTATCTTCTGGGAACATATTTTTGGGAGTTGCCTCAGTACAGGCAACCCCTGCTTAATGCTCTTAATTGGTTCTGGAAAACCGAGCGTTAAGGGAAACCGTGCTAAGCAAAACGCATTTCCCCATAGGGTTTAATGTAAATAAAAGTAATTGGCTACTTCTGGTTCTTGCTGGAGCTTCTCACCATCGCTGCTGCCTCTCTCCACCCCTCTGCCTGCCTGCCTGCTGGCCACTCCGGCCCCACGTGCCAGCCCAGGCCCCGTGCTCCTGCTGGCTTCAGCTCTATGGGGCCCCACACTCATGCTTCTCCCTGCTGCCGCTTCTCCCCACCCTGCCACCTACCAGCTACGCTAGCACCATGTGCTAGCCGAGGCCTGTGCTCCTGCTGCCCTGGCCCTGCGGCACCAGTGCGGGCCCTGAGTTCATGCCTGCCCACCCACTCGCTGCCATTCACCGCTTCTTGCTACTGTTGCTGTTTGGCTGAGCGCTATAATGAAACTGGCTCAGCACCGAGTAAAACAAGGTATGAATTTTAAATGAGTGCTATTGCGCTAATTGGAACCGCGGTAAGCGGGGACTGCCTGTACGTTCTTGGTTCCCATCGGTTTCTGTGTTCCTGTCTACCTCCACTTGCTAAAAAACAAATTCATGTTTAGTTTATTTTAAAAATCAATATTGGAATACTTTTGTTTTCTTAGCTTTGTGATTTAGTTTGTAAGCTAATGATAGAAAGTATTTACCAAGTGATTTCCCCCAAGTTCTAGTTTGATATTTTTTCTCAATATGCAAGAAGCTAAAACATGACAAAACATTACAATACTTTCAGAATGACTGTTTCGGTGACTGTAGTCCTTACAAAACCCTCCCCTGATAAAGATTTTGTGAACTTGGTGCTAGTAGTGGGCATGAATGCACAATGGGACATGCACAGAGGGTACTCTAACAGCAGTGACCTTTAATCTCATTTTTCTTTAAAAAATTAGTTAAGTTTGTTTTTTAAACATGCCTTTAGGACTTCTACTTTTTTCCTGTGTTAATGTTTCACTTGACATGCTTTCGGACATTGTCAAATGTTTGAGTTGATAATGATTAAGCTCTTCCTACAACCATTGTTTTTCCAAAATTAATTCTTAAAAAATATTTGGAACCAAGTCTGTGTCCTATTGATTTCAATGGAACCATGATTTGGTCTTTGATTTTGTGCATTCTCAGAACTTTGAGTAACTTAGATTCCTGTTTTTAATTCAGTAAACAAAACTGAATTGAGAACTTTGCTTTACGGGTGGGGAACAATCCAATTACTTGCCTTTACGCTGAATGAATCATACACATGGTATATTTCATTGCAAAAACAGGATGTGTATTTGTTTTGAGAGGATCTTTTGAAAAGTCCTGTATGTACAAGGATAAAAGACCAAGTAATTTTGAGAATATATTTAAAAATGCCTTTCCAACATATTTGGAAAGACTAGTAAGTTTTAGAAGTCTGGGAGCAACAATAATTGCTTCAGCAGAATCAATCAAATATAGTGTTTTGGAAATGATGGAAAGTCGCATTATGGAGGAACAATTGAAGTGGCATTATGAAGTGGTTTGTATGTTTTTGTTTTTATGGTCCTTCCTTGTAACTTGAAGAAAAACAAAGCAAACCTAGGGACATCTTCATGTTTTCAGAATCTTTACTTCACCCTGGCAAGTAATATGGAGTTTATTCCTCAGAAAATCAGAAGCAGATTTAAATATGCTTTATTAGGGATGAGATTTAAAATGGTAATCCTGAAAATTATTATAAAGTTTTATGTCCTTGCACACTGGAAAAAATATAAAATTAGAACTTGGGAAATAATTTGAAAAATAGTTTCTACCAAGCTCACAAACAAACAGGTTTCAAGCAAAGAAAACAAATATTCCAACAGCAATTTAAAAATATTTTTTGTTTTGTCATAAGCGGAAACGTGGAATAAATATTAGTTGGATAATACATTTGTTGTTGAATTTGATACTTTATATTGGTCCTCCTTCAGTCCTTTGAGCAAAAACTTTCCAGGTGAATTAACCTTGCAAACATTAGACTTTAGTGTAAAGCAGTATGTCTTGAATGGTTTTCCTTATTTTTTCCCCCATGTCCATGTGCTCATTCTGATCCCTGAATGAAGGTGAATCTATGGC